>NC_135666.1:38353401-38662620 GCF_964188315.1 Podarcis muralis
AACATGGTGATGTCATTAGCACTTGACTCTTCTCCTTACTCATCAGGCATACACTTATCAAGCAAATGTTTTAAAGAATATGGAATATCAAAGAATAAAAGGATCGCAGATTTAAGAACCATGCAGTCTGTAAAGAAATCTAATCAGTGTTTTCCCAGGCTACACTCAAAAGGAATATTTGTGTAAGAAGTAAAACAGCGTTGTTCTGACATCGCATGAAGACTTTCTCTGTAACAGTTTAATTCCCTCGTAAAAGTAATATCCACAGGCATCATTCATTAAGAGGACCCCCTACCCAGGTCAGACTAAAATAAATGGGATTGCACAACAGGGCAAAAGTGACAGATTTCCCATTTACTTCTGCACAAAGATAACTTCTCAGTGGTTTATGACCCAAATTGAGAACTACCATTTGAAGGCATCGCAGCTCAACCAGCTGAGAAATTTCTAAAATCACTGAGAAACACAGACATAATATAGAGATTTTATGTGAAAATATGTATAAAATTTGTCAAAAGCAAAGGTGTTAGTCCATAGAGGGGGGGAACCACCTTCCAAAAGCCACAGTTGGGCAATAACTTTATTAAGGTAAAGGGACCCCTGACCGTTAGGTCCAGTCGTAGCCGACTCTGGGGTTGCGGCGCTCATCTCGCTTTATTGGCCAAGGGAGCCAGCGTACAGCTTCCAGGTCATGTGGCCAGCATGACTAAGCCGCTTCTGGCAAACCAGAGCGGTGCACGGAAACACCGTTTACCTTCCTGACGGAGCGGTACCTATTTATCTACATGCACTTTGACGTGCTTTTGAACTGCTAGGTTGGCAGGAGCAGGGACCGAGCAACGGGAGCTCACCCCATCGCGGGGATTCAAACCGCCGACCTTCTGATTGGCAAGCCCAAGAGGCTCTGTGGTTTAGACCACAGCGCCACCCACATCCCCTAATAACTTTATTAGGACCAACCAAAATACACTGGTACCTTGGGTTACATACGCTTCAGGTTACAGACGCTTCAGGTTACAGACTCCGCCAACCCAGAAATAGTACCTCGGGTTAAGAACTTTGCCTCAGGATGAGAACGAAAGTAATGCAGCAGCAGCGTGGCGGCAGCAGGAGGCCCCATTAGCTAAAGTGGTACTTCAGGTTAAGAACAGTTTCAGGTTAAGAACGGACCTCCGGAACGAATTAAGTTCTTAACCCAAGGTACCAGTGTATCACAAAATTGCAGCAAACTTCTGATTTCTTCCAAACTCTTCAACAGGCAAGTTGTTACACATAAGAGAGGAAGATGAGGATTTTTTTTTAAAAAAAGCAATGGCAACTCCTCGTTTCTGAAAAATTTAAAGTCTGACTTGTCATCATGACTTTATTATCAGGCAACATTGAAGACAATATTTATAATTTTTAAAAATAGCTTATAGATTAGCAGAGGTGGGGGGGGGATCTATAACCTGAAATGTCCTAACTTTAATTTCTCATAATTTGGGAGCAAGCATTGTTTCTTTACCCCAGAATTCTAGGTGTGTAACCTGATACCTGTAGCACATGAGAGGGATTTATTCTGTCTGCAGTCTCCATCTTACAACTGAGGCTACAAGCTGATCTCATGGCTACAACACCCAGGCTAATTTTTGTACCTTCAGTCAGGCCCCCATTTCCTCCATTCCTTCGTTTGCCTAATGAGGAGTCCTGGAGAACTCCAAAGCTTGCCGCCATTATTTTTGTTAGTGCTAATGAAAAGTTGCCCAACTAGATAAAACTTCTAGTGAGAGTCACATTAGGGAGGAAAATGCTGAAGAGCAATGCATTTATGACCCATTGAACTGCCTGAATTTCTTTCTTTTTCCCCTTAAAAATGAAAGTTGAAAACTGGTATAGTACAGTTTCAGGTGTCTGAACTATGTCAAGTGTTATTTTTCAGAGGTCAAACATTCATTCACCCATGTTACCTGTTTACCAATCAGATTCCTTCAGATCCACTCTTCATTACAAATCCCAGCATTTCACTCCCTAGCAATAGTCGCAGCAACTTGTACAAGAAAAACATGCTAAGCTGTAGAAGTACCAAAAAGTATTTATTCAAGACCATTGTAAAAATAACCCATTCTAAACAAATCATAACAAACTCGGGTTAGTTTTCCCCTAGTGGTATCGGCAATTTAGCCTTGCAAAACCAACATGTTTGCATACTTTATATATAAACACACATTAAATCAGCTCACGTTGATTTGAGCTAATTAAAAAAAGGCTCTGGCCAGTTTTTTAAAAAAAGCACCGTTCTAGTTTCTTCCAATTACTTGCATGTTAAGGTTTTTTTCCAAGGCACCTCTTGTGGGGGGGGGAGGGTCTGAGTCAAAGACTAGGGCTCAAAAAGTTGACTAGAGTTAAAAGTCTAGGGTTCAAGTTTGGACACCTATGAACAACAGTCCCCATGTCATAGCAGTAATCTGCCTTCACATTACTCAAAAGAGAAGCAAGCCTGGCTCGTTTTCAATAAAGGCTGGTGCAAAGATCAAGGAAGTCAGTGTCTGAAACGTCATTGATTCAAACGGTCTGCAAATCAGGCACTGTATGGACTTAGGGATGGGTTAGACATTTCCCTGGCAACAAGTGCATGGCAGTGCCAGCATATACCCAGCGGTGGCAGAAGCACCATGCGTAGGCTCCGTACATTTAGGTGGTATAAACGGAGCTGGCGCAACTCCTCCGTAAGGGAAGGTTACAAATGCTTCAACCTTTTCAGTTTGGAGAAAAGTTGAGGTGGGATATGGCAGAGGTAAATAAAAAGTATCCACCACATGGAGAAAGCAGGTAGGAAGCTTTCCTCCTTGTCATTAACGTGAGAACATGGGATCATTCAACGAAGCTGAAAGGTGTGAGATGAGGACAGACAAAAGCAAGCTCTTCTTCGAGCAGCGCATAAACTATGGAACTCCCTGCCACAAGATGTACAGATGGCCGCCAGCAAAAACCAGGGATTAAACAAATTCAATGAAAAGTAAGGCTATTGATGGCTATAGAGTTTGGAGAGATAGCATGCCTCTAAATCAAGAGTTTCCCAAACTTGAGTTGCCTTGGACTACAATTCCCATCATCCCTGACCACTGGTCCTGCTAGTAAGGGATGATGGGAGTTGTAGTCCAAAAACAGCTGGAGACCCAAGTTTAGGAAACCCCGTTCTATATACTAATTTGAGCAGGCAAGCAGAAGACGGCTGTTGTGTTCATGCCACACTGGCTGGCCACACGCCACACTGGACAAGCATTTGGTTTAACCATTCTAGTGGGTAAGGGGGGATTTAAGCTGTATGTGGAGTTCTCATATGTAAGATAGTTCATATGCGGAGGTAACAGGACCTTAGTCCTATAAAGAGGAGACCTGCGACTTGCATTAAGTGATGTACCTGGCACGTAAAATGGTGCAAAAACGGAGCAACGATAAGGCACACAATCCACCTGAGCTCTGAACACTTGTCTAGGGTTACATTCTCCATCTTCTGTTTCATTCCTAGTCTCTCTGTTCATTTCTTGGCCAACAGTAATTAGGATTAGCTAAAGAATTATATCCACAGGTTAGGGACGATTACAGAATGGTTATTTAGAAAACAACAACAGACCATCTCAGTGTGGAAACTGATGAATGGACAACCATAAAACCCACATCACCAAGTTGATAGTTGCCCATGAAGAGGAACCAGTGCCCCTTCAGCTACAGTAAAGGATAGTGGTAATTTCAAGAGAACAGTGGTAGAATCCCGCTTTAACTAGGGTTGGTCCCCAAATGAGAAATGGGAACCCCTTTGCTGCTACTGTTTTTCCAGCATACCCTATCCTAGAACCATCCAACATTCGTCTGATGAGCCGCCATTTTTGCACAGCAGAAGGCCTAAGTACACCCAACCAAGGGCTGCCATTCCCAGCAGACCTTGCCAAATCTCAACGCTGGGCACTTGATTCTGGCATAACAGGGTGGTGACGTAAGCCACAGCTTTTGTTCCGTCCGTGCCTCTAGTCTGCAAACCTCTGCAGCAGGTGATCCTCTCCACGCCGGGCACTGCTGTTCCCTCCGGCGCCACTGTCGATGAAGCGCTCACATGGGAACTCAATGAGGTCAGCCTCGCTCAAGGCACAGACCGCACTTCGGGGCGGGCGGTGGGACTGGAAGCCGGAAAAGTCGGCGGAGACGCCCGTCCCCATGGAGCGCAGGGGCCGGCGGGTCGAATACATCTGCCGGACGTGCACAGGCGACGCTGCCTTCCGCCGCCGGCAGCCCAGCACCTTCTTCCGCACCAGGCGGGAAGCCCAGGCCGCCAGGGCCAGGAAGAGCAGCAACGCATTGACCGCCAGCAGCACCAGGGTGAGGAGTTGGTGGTCCAGGTTTGGGGATCTGCCCGCCACGGCGGCGGAAGCGCCCGCACCTTCTTCGGGCAGGGTGACCAGCCCCGCGCAATGGTCCCTCGGCGCCACCGGGCAGACGCGGCCCCCGATCACGCCCTCCACGCAGACCAGGTAAGGGGTGTCGGGGCGCAGCTCCTGCAGGGTGGCCACAGGCTCGCTCCACTCGGGGAGGTAAACAAACCGCTGGAACTTGGTGGCGGCCCCAAAGCGGTCGAAGAGGACTCTGAAGCGCACAGGGCCAAGCAGGCGGGGGCTGCGGTGCGGGCGGACCCCCCAGCGCACCGTCACTGTGCCAGAGCCAACCGCCTCCACCGACAGGTTGTAGAGGAACAGCTTGTTGAAATCGCAGGGGTCGGTGACCAACGGAGGGATGCCGGACGAGACTGAGTGGTATTTGCCTGCCCGCCTGGGCCAAGCAGCTCCAGGTAGGGAAGGTGGCCTGGTGTTGAGGTGCAAGCTGGGCGTTGAGGTTGTGGGGCCCGTCTCAGCTGCCCAGCTCTCTCTTCCAGACGCCAAGATCTTCTGAGAGCCCAGCAGCTGCATGGTCGAGGCAGAGGGCAAGGAGCCGACCTTCTCCTGCACTAGGCCCAGGCCCGAGCTGCTGTTGCCCCTAGCAAGCGGGGCAGGAGAGGAGGCCACCACGTTGGGGCAAGAGGAGCCGTTGAGAGCCATCGGGAGCTGGGAGTCCTCCAGGTAATCGAGGTATTTCCCCGCCAGGGCCCTCGGCTGCCGGCACTGCACAAACACCGTGAGGAGCCGGCCCTGCGCATGCCAGGAGCCCAGCCAGTGCTTCAGGCCTCGCAGGCGGCAGTCGCAGCTCCAGGGATTTCCATCCAGCTCCAAGCGGTAGAGCGCGGGGCTGGAGGCAAAGATGTCACCGGGCACAGTAGTCAAGGCGTTGTCCTGCAAGCTGAGCTCCCGCAGCTTGTGCAGCTGAGTGAAGGCACCCGGCGGGAGAGCGGCCAGGGCGTTGTGGCTCAGGTCCAGCACCTCCAGGCTGCGCAGCGGCTGCAGCAGTGGCGCAGGCAGCTGGCTCAGAACGTTCCCATCCAGCCGCAGCTCCTTGAGGGCCCCCAGGCCGGCGAAGGCTTCCGGCGCCAACCAAGCCAGGCGGTTGCCGCTCAAGGACAGCTTGGCCAAGTTGGGCAGGTGTTGGAAGAGCCCTTTCCCCAGCTGCTGCAGGCTGTTGCCCGAGAGGAGGAGGGTGCTGAGCAAACGCATCGGCCGGAAGATGTCGGGGTGGCGCAGCAGGCTCTGCTGGTTCCCCGACAGGTCGAGGAAGCGCAGCTTCCCCAGGCCGGCAAAGGCGTTGCGGCTCAGCCAGCGGATGCGGTTGGCTTCCAGGTGCAAATAGAGCAGGTTGGACATCCCCGAGAACGTGGCGTCCGCCAGCGAGCCCAAGGCGTTGCCGTCCAGCCGCAGCTTGACCAGGCTGCCCAGCCCGGCGAAGGAAGCTGCGCTCAGGGAGCTAATCTCATTGGCATTGGCGTAGAGGATGCGCAGCTTGGCCAGGGGGCGCAGGGTGCCGGGCGCCAGGGCCGTCAGGAGGTTGTTCCCCAGGTAGAGCTCCTCAAGGCGCGCCAGGCGCTCGAAGGCCTTCGGGTGGAGCGCGCGGATGCGGTTGTACTGCAAGTCGAGGCGCTGCAGCGCCGCCAGGCGGTGGAAGTCGAAAGCGGAGATGTTGGCGATGAAGTTGCCGCCCAGGCTGTAGGTGAGGATGTCCTGCGGCTCGACGGCTTTGGGCACGGCCCGCAGCCCCCGGTTGGTGCACAGGACGTGCTGCTGCTGCTGGCAGTCGCATGGCTCCGGGCACACGGGCTGCGCGGCGGGAGGCAGCAGAGCCAAGGAGCAGCAGAGGAGGAGGAGCGGCATCAGACGGCGCGGGCGCGGCGGCTCCATCCCGCGAGGGCGGGCGGCGAGCGGCAGCTTCCCCCGATCCCTCGGCGTCTCTCCGGCATCCCACCCTCTCCTCGCTCCCGCTTTCTCTCTCTTGCGCGGCGGCTGCCGGCCGGGCTCCTCCTCTGGCGTCGGGGGCGCGCCTCTCGAACCCGCTGCCGAGTAGGGGACGGAGAGACCCCCGTCGCCAAGTCAACCGACGGCTTCCCGCCGCTGGAGACGGCGATCGCCAGTTCCCTGCAGCCGCCGCCGCCTCGCAGGGTTAGGCGGGGGAGAGCCGTCGGCGGCGCTGCGTCTCCCGGCGAGCTTCCTGCCGTTGCCGCTGCCTGGGCTGCTCTGCGGACTTGCAGGCGGAGGCGGCCGGGGACAGACAAGCGGAGGAGCGGAAACTCGCACTTCCCACCCTTGGCCCTCGGGGACGCGCGGGAAGAGCGGCTGCAAGGAGGGGAGGAGGAGGAGGAGGGGAGGCTGCTGCAGCCGAAAGGACAGAAGGAGGGAGGCCGTCGGACCAGGGCGCCGGAGTCAGTGTGTGCATGCAGAAGGCGAGGGGAAGGGGGGGTGCCGAGGCGCAGCCAAGCAGCAGCAGGAGGAGGGGGTGCAAAGTGGGGGGGGGGGGACTCGGCAGGAGAAACTTGGCCGTCTGGGCAGGAGGGGAAGCGAGATCGGAGCACGTGGGCTGCAGATAAAGCGCTGGATGGTTTCAATTTGCGCAGCTTGCCAGCCAAGTCCCTCCCACTCGCCCCTTCTCTGCACGGAGCAGCGGCCTGCCAAGAGCAATAGTCACGGTTTACCGCAGATTAGGGCCTATTGACACCGACGGCTGAATCGCCTTGCTGCTGCCCTACACCCGCCGCAGCACCTCTCTGGCTGGAAGGTAAAACGAAACGGGTCTCCTGTGAAAAGAGGCGAGGGCTTGCTGGGATTTGCAGCCGCCACAGTATATCTGGAGCAAAAGGGATCGCTTTGCAGAGCCCTCCACGTGTGGCTGCGCTACAGCTCCCATCAGAGCCAGCTGGCGTGACCAATGGAGAAGGATGAGGGAGATGTAGTCCCAGATCATATGGAGGGCCATAGGCTCCCCCTCCCCTGGGTATAGGATGTCAGATCAGGATGAGGCATCCCCACCTCCCAATTTCATCTGCAAGTTTTTCTTCAATACAGGGCGTGAGTTGGCATCCTCCAGTACACCTGAGACCAGCAAGCAAGGCGCACACAGCTACTGGAGATGCTCGGGAGCAAAAGCCAGGTAGCTGCCTAGTCTCTGCCTCCTGAGGCAGTTGCCTCCTGTCTTCCTAATGGTAGGGCTGGCCCTGGAATCAGCCTAACCCACCTCACAGAGGATCTCTAATTACCCAAACTTAGCTGTAATGTAATGATCTGGATACCAAACAGTGCACCCAAGAGCTTGTGAATCCCATTTCTCCAAACAAAATAAATGGTTTATCCACTGACCACATGGCACACTTCCTCTTAGCATGTTTGTCCCTTTCATCCTGAGTTCGAGCATCTTCAAAGCCCATGGATGCAATGCTTGTATAAAGTAAAGATGGTTCAAGGAATTGGAGGGTGACGATGGAGCCCAGAGAGCTCAGCTCAACTGAAGTATTCATCATAGTTCCTGAATCTTGGTTCACATGGGTGTCTTACAAATAGCAGTTCTCCTGGTGTCAGTGCAACAGCCTGTCACTGTAAATTGTTAGATGATGTCGCCTTCTAATAACAAATTTGTGCTAGGCTATATTTTGTAACTAATAAAGCTGAACACTATACTTTTAAAGCACCCTCAAAGCGCATTCTTTTCCTCAAAGAATTCTGGGTGTTGTAGTTCACCCCTCGCAAAGTTACAACTCGTAGCAACCCGTTAACAAACTACATTGGCCAGGATAGCATTTATGCAGCCATCGCTAGATTTTTTTCTGGGAAATTGCAGCATGCAAGAGAAGACAGGAGGAAAACGTCCCCAACATCTTGAATATCAATCTGGGAAAGACAGCGCGAAAACAATACCTATCATTCCCATGTATATTACATCGCTGATGCTAATTTCCCACCTTAATGTCTGGCCAAACGTTTAACAGGAAACCTGCGGTGAAAACAGATAAAAAGGAGAAGGCAAGGGTGCAGGGATTAGAATATACTCTCTTGCCATATGCACAAGGAGTGGAAGAATGAAGTCCGCTAGCATCCCATGATATATGCTTTTATTCCCAGCTGTGGTGCATTTGGGACAGGGTGGGCAACCTGCATACCACATGGGCCTTGGCTCAGTCCACCTTCGTCTGCCAGGTGAGTTCCCTGCTTATAGCAATGTGATTCATTGAACTTTGACAGATCAGGCGTATGGGGATGGGAAGAGACTTGAATCTTCCATCAAGTGCAGGTGCCCGGGAACATTGCCCCCTCCAGATGTTTCTGAACTGCAGGTCCCTTGGCTATGCCTGCTGGAGGTGTTGGGAGTTGTAGCTCACCAACATCTGAAAAGCCAAACATTCCCCCAACCCAACTCTGTGCTTCCAGCCCAGCCAAATGAATTGGTCTTGGACTTGACAACTTCCTTTCTAAGGCTGAAATCTCTGGGGGATTAAATCCAATTGAAATCAGTGGAGATTTGTTTTCTGAATCAACATATGTGGTTGTTTGTGACCGATTTGCCTCAACAGCTCTTCAGTTCATCTCCCTCCCACCCCCATCTCTCTCACATGCACTCATTCCGACTACCCCGTTTCATCGGTAGTTGGCTCTTTCTCAACTTCACTTCCATTCACTAAAAAACTGTGTTCAGTTACACCAGAACACATTTACTAATCATTTAACAAATGACTGCCGCTCTCACACTTATAAGATGTGTACTGTGCTGCTGTTGTGCTGTTCTTGTTATTTTATGAATTTATACCCCACACTTCAGTCTCAAAACATTCCCAGGGTAGCTTACAAAACTAAAACCGGCATTAAAATCATCTGCATAACATCTGTGGCTGTTTTGGGAGAGCTTTGGGGTTTGATGTCCACTAAGATTCTATAAAAAGCTCTAATACAAAAATACAAACACGTCTAACAACTTAATGTGTACAATGTGTCCGGCGTTCAAAGACGAAAACTCGAGTGAAAATCCAGAACATACTTACTGGGGAGTAAGCCCCATTGAGCACAACTGGACTCGCATCTGAGTAAGCATGCAATTAAGCTGCAAAACTTTATTTGCTGTTAAGGAGAGCGATGTTCAGCACCAATGCCTAATTTGAACATTTTGCTGCCAAACATCATAGACACACATGCACACACCCTTTCCCCAGATTTATGGCTTACTTGTGGAAGTAATCTGTGTGCCATCTGTAATTCATGTTGGTTGAATAGCATTGCAGATAAGGTATTTTCTGATGGGATCATTTGCTTTCGTTTAAGAATGGAATGTCACTTGAGACCTTCAGCTCTTCTTCAGGAAGAAAGTGTGTTTTCCAGACTCGCGGCAAATATTCCACACACTCCCTGCTCAAGCAGGGAGATGCAGCCACATGTTTAATAACTATCTGTACCTTTTCCTTCGGGAATACCCAGCTACAAGAACTTGCTCTGCCAGTTGGAAGGAGCTTTTAAGCAGTAAATGCCTGACTAAAGATGTATAAGGCACGCATTTATGGGTTTTTTTGTTTTAAGTCATGACTACTCAGAAGTAGGGATGCGGGTGGTGCTGTGGGTTAAATCACAGAGCCTAGGGCTTGCCAATCAGAAGGTTGGTGGTTCAAATCCCCGCGACGGGGTGAGCTCCCGTTGCTTGGTCCCTGCTCCTGCCAACCTAGCAGTTCAAAAGCACGTCAAAGTGCAAGTAGATAAATAGGTACCACTCCGGCGGGAAGGTAAATGGCGTTTCCGTGCGCTGCTCTGGTTCGCCAGAAGCGGCTTAGTCATGCTGGCCACATGACCCAGAAGCTGTATGCTGGCTCCCTCGGCCTATAGAACGAGATGAGCGCCAGAACCCCAGAATCTGTCACGACTGGACCTAATGGTCAGGGGTCCCTTTACCTTTACTTTACTCAGAAGTAACTCCCATCAAGTCCAATGAGATAAGGGGCTGTAAGTGGCTCTGCTCTACTGCTAATAGCACACATATTGGTATGAAAGGGTCATTCCCTGCTGTATCTAAATCAGAAATGGGGAACCTGTGGCACTTCAGATGCTTCTGGACTCCAACTCTCACCAGTCGTAATCAGCATGTTCAGTGGTTAGAGATGGTGGGCATTGTCACTGAGCAATATCTGGAGGGGTCTGCGGCTTCCCATCCCTACACTAAATGTATCCAACCAGTGCAACGGGGTCCAAATTAAAACCACAATATGGCTGCAAATACACTTCCAGATGTGCCTTCCTATCAGTTCCAAGCACTGCAGCTGCCCGTGGATTTCCCTTGATAGGTCAGGGTGATTGGACCAAAGTATGGCCCTTAACTATCATTGATAGATTGATAGTTACATTGATAGATTTTAAAAATAATCTGCAGGAGGGCTAAGGAACCTCTTTCTCTCCAGATACTGGACTGCAATCCTCATAATTTCTGACCATTGGTCATGGTGGCTGGGTCTAATGGGAGTTGACGTCCAACAAAACCAGGAGGAGCACAGATTCCCCCCGCCCGCCCAATCTACAGCTTTGAATTCAATTGGGGATGCAATCCGAGGGGGGGGGGAGAGTCTGAACAAAACATCACCAGTTTTAGCTGCACTGGAGTAGTCAGATTGTTGCATGGGAATTTTTAGTTGTGCTGACATTTGATCAAGATAATAACTGAATAATTATTTCAGTCTTCCGAGTCCTGTTCCCCAGTGATCTCTGCCGCCCAGGGCATTTGGCTCCTATTTGCTACTTAAACTGAATGGTAAGTGTTTGCATATTAACTTTGCTTTTTTACTTTAACAGTGCAATCCTCTACTCTGGCCAAACTAGCCAATAACCCAGCTGCTAATGGGCTTTTTATAGTATAAGGCATTTCCTTTCTCTGGGAACCAAACACTGGAGTTGAGATAAATGTATACTTTCCATAGAGCCTATATACCCATAAATGGCTGCAGTGCAAATCACATACATGGCTTCAAACTTTTAGGAAGGGCGAATTAGATGCCGTTTATTACTGCAGTGCTGAGGCCCTAATGTATAAAATGCTATTACATGCTTCTTTCCATAAGCATTGCAATTGATTCCAAACAGCCTGAAAGCCCATATAAGGTTGCTTGCATCCATGATAACTGAAATAGAGCATTTAAAAATCATTTTAAATGGGCATCAATCCACTACTCCTGTGTCATAAGGTGGTGGTGAGTTACAGGACAATGAATGAGATTTCTAAATACATTTGGAAATGGGGTGCTGGTGTTTTCAACTTTCTTCACTCCTGAAGACTGCATTGTTTTTATCAGTGCAATACAGTAACTTTTCACACAAGCATTTGATGCAACAGTTGATACACTTTGGTGGGAGCTTCAGTCAACCAGCCAAGCTTTCTGTTCCTTCAAATCCTTTCCCATAAGTCTCTTGACATAAATACATCAGGCACGTCCAACAGGTAGATTGTGGACGTCTGTGGTAGATCACTGGTAGATCACTGGCTCCCCCCAAAAAAGCTCAACAATGTTGACTCCCCTAAAAAAAGCTCAACATTATTGCCTTGCACCCCCCCCCAAAAGGGCCTTCCTCCTCCCTAAAAAAAGCTTAACCCCCCAAAAAAACAGGGCTTTCCTGTCAACAACCTTGACCTGAACCCCCCAAAAGGGGGTAGATCACTGCCAGTTTTTAACTCTGTGAGTAGATCGCAGTGTCTTGGGAGTTGGCCACCCCTGGTCTATATCTACTTAGCTGGGAGGAAGGTGAAACTTACTTCTAAATAGATACGTAAGTGCCCTGGAGGCAGGGATCTACTATCTATGAAACTTTGTTAGGCATCAGGAATGTTGACAGTGCTGTATAAGCCTTAAATAGTACAGTGGTACCTCAGTTCCAAAACGTAATCCATTCCGGAAGACTGTTCGAGTTCCTAAACATTCAAAAACCGAGGCACAAAGGGTTGTCTGCAAATTCAGTTGAGAAAATTGAATAACAAGCTTCGGAAGCCGTTTCTGAGGCGCATTCGAAAACGGAAGCATTTACTTCCGGGTTTTCGGCATTTGGGTTCCAAAACGCATCAGTGGAGACGTTTGAGAACCGAGGTACCACTGTATTATCAAATGCATGATCTGATAGCTGTGTACATCATCTCAATAGCTTTTACTCCCAGTTCTATTGGACTAGGAGTGCCTTTTGTCAGCTTTGGCTGGTAAGACAGCTACAGTCATTCCTGGAATGGGATAGCTCGAACATAGTTGTCCATGCAACCTCACAGCTAGACACCCATTATCTGGACTTTCTGAAAAGAGAATTTTTGTTTTGACAAGCTGTTCCAGCTGGATAACAAAGGTCTCTGCTTTAGGTGTTCATTTTGTTTTAAAACTACTTTAGCTGCGGTGGTGACGATTGATTAGCCAGTTCCGGATTTCCCCCAGTGTGTTTAGAGTCCTTTACAGAAAGACCGGATGACATTTCTGGACTCTTCGCTTCACTTTCAGGGTCATGTGATGACTGAATTGTTATAAGAGAAAACAGCTCCTTTTCCCTTATGGGGTACCCAAGAGCCCATATAGAGTCCTTATGTAGGTTTCTCTATTGGTAGGAGAAAAATAACAGAGGCCAACCAGAGAATATTGAGAAGCAAAGCAGCTAGTAAGCCTGATCTTTATTAAACTGTTGCAACAGGGTGCTCACACCCCCAAGCAGGAGGGAGGAGGAACCCAGAACATTGGTGTGCAAGCTCTTATATAGACTTTTGAAATTGCCCACCATGTAGCCCAAGACCACCCCCCTGAAACATCATGCATACATCATAAAAGGAGGTGGTCAACAGCAGAGGAGGAAGTCTACAGCAGAAATCCTGTTTGCCAGGGTACCTGATAATGGTCATTGATTGCATTTTCTGGGCAGTCTGGCCATTCCTTTGAGATGGTAAATACTTAGTTCCTGAATCTCTTACACATGTTGATAGTGTGCTCAGCTTAACAGATACTTGCCAGACTGTATTATAAAAGGGAGGTGTAAGCCCCTACAGTCCAAAGACAATTAGAAAGCTTTTCCCATTACCTTCCTCCTTGCAGAGAAATATTTGAGGTCAATTTGGCAGTCAAAATGGCTTCAGGATTCTTCTCCTGTACTATTTCAGACACATGATTTATATACTTGTGTATGTGTTTGCCAGGTACATGTATGAACATTTATTTTATATCTTATTCCACCTAAACATTAGGAAGAACTTCCTGACAGTAAGAGCTGTTCGACAGTGGAATTTGCTGCCAAGGAGTGTGGTGGAGTCTCCTTCTTTGGAGGTCTTTAAGCAGAGGCTTGACAACCATATGTCAGGAGTGCTCTGATGGTGTTTCCTGCTTGGCAGGGGGTTGGACTCGATGGCCCTTGTGGTCTCTTCCAACTCTATGATTCTATGATTCTATCTTAGACCTTATAATTCACATAACAGAGTGCTTCCATTGTTCCTAGTATCCGGCTAGTTTGACCATTATGCATGCAGAGCCAATGTAACATTGTGGTTGCAAAGATTGTATGGGATGTACATTACTGATGCATGCCGCAGAAAATATGTGTTCGTGGATTTAAATACAAAGCATGTTATTGTTACATTGGTAACGATACGACACACAAACAAAGCAATGGAAACGGCCGTGGAATCTGCTAATGCAATACAGGAGACTTGACTCTGACTGAAAGATCATTCAGGGCCAAGAGGTCTGAACAATATAATTTATTCCCCCAACATCTATATGCAGCCATGTAGTTAGATCATCATTTCTGAAGCAGATTCTAGTCTTTGGCATATGGGGAAGGAGTGAGTCAATCCTGGCCCTGGGGCAGCCACCATTGGAAAGACACCACACATCACTGCCATGTGTCAGTAATGCTTCATAACAATTGCTGTTCATGGTTTAGATGTGTAAACTCAGCCTTGCTCAGCCTAACCGCTTCCAAGTCCTTATTCTCTTTTCCCCAGCTCCAGGCCTCATAGCCTAATTCCAGCACCTCTTCTTGCAGTTTACCACCCTTATTATGACTTTAAAAAATATAGTTTGGTGTATTTCTTCTGGTAGGACTGGATTTGACCTAAATTGTCTTGGATTGCATACTTTTTCACTTGCACTAGGGTCTTTGACTTGGTTTCTTTTCGTTTTTTAAATCCTCTCTGCCCTCACAATCCCTGCCTCAGCTATGGCTTACTTTAGGATTTTTGTGTTACAAATGGGTTAGCATGTATGGTCTGGGCTTGAATGAACAATGCTTAAACTCATTCATTCATTCATTCATTTAAAAACCTATATAAATTAAGAAGAACAGTTTCATGTAATTTTGATCTGTCAAAATAATATTCACTGTGATTGTCTCTATATAATTCCAGAAGATCTGGAACAATGATTTCAGGAACCTCCAGTGACCCCGTGCTATTATCTCTGTGAATCCTTTCAAAACACTTTAAAGGCTGAGGTAAAAAGTCAAAGATTTTATCACAAAGATCACAATTGCTCGTGAATATTGATTTCACAGAGCTGGCAATGTACAGGTAGAATATTAAAACACTCTGCAAGAAGGGTTTCTTCGCTTGCATTCAGATGCAAGCCATCATCTTGTTTATAAGGGGCCCTATGCTTTTGTAGTTTTATTAAAACATGACAACACTATTATTGCTTTGCCAAAGTATTAGGCTGCATTGCCATTGTTCAGCCCAGTCCTGAGGGATGTGGGAACTTCATCTTACATTCCCAGCTCATTCCAATTTACCTCATCCTTGCAACAAACTAGCGTGGCAACTCCATGTGCATTACCATGAGCTCCTTGGGGACAGGGTGGGATTCAACTGTGACAAATAAATACGCAATAAATGCTTGAAGAGAAGAGTTGTACACTTATGACAGCTCATTGCCGAGTGTCCCTGAATGGCTTCAGGGCAGGTCTGGCCACCCATGAGGCAAGGTGAGGTGACTGCCTCAGGTGGCAAGGTCCAACCGGGCGACCAATCCCAATGTCACTCTTTCTTCTTCTCCCTTGTTCCCAATAATATTAATAATGGCGGCTTCCAACAAACACTAAAATACAATAACCTATTAAACATTATAAGCTTCCCTAAACAGGGCTGCCTTTAGATGTCTTCTAAAAGTTTGATAGTTATTTTTCTCTTTGACATCTGGTGGGAGGGCATTCCACAGGGCAGGTGCCACTACCGAGAAGGCCCTCTGCCTAGTTCCCTGTAACTTGGCTTCTCGCAGTGAGGGAACCACCAGAAGGCCCTCGGCACTGGACCTCAGTGTCAGGGCAGAACGATGGAGTGGAGATGCTCCTTCAGGTAGACTGGACCAAGACCATTTAGGGCTTTAAAGGTCAGCACCAACATTTTGAATTGTGCTCAGAAACATACTGGGAGCCAGTGTAGGTCTCGGCGGCTACTCCCAGTCACCAGTCTAGCTGCCGCATTCTGGATTAGTTGTAGTTTCTGGGCCACCTTCAAAGGTAGCCCCACATAGAGCGCATTGCAGTAGTCCAAGCGAGAGATAACCAGAGCATGCACCACTCTGGCGAGACAGTCTGCAGGCAGGTAGGGTCTCAGCCTGTGTACCAGATGGAGCTGATAAACAGCTGCCCTGGACACAGAATTGACCTGCACCTCCACGGACAGCTGTGAGTCCAGAATGACTCCCAGGCTGCACACCTGGTCCTTCAGGGGCACAGTTACCCCATTCAGGTCCAGGGAGTCTTACACACCTGCCTGCCTCCTGTCCCCCAAAAAGTACTTCTGTCTTGTCAGGATTCAACCTCAATCTGTTAGCCGCCATCCATCCTCCAACCGCCTCTGGACACTCACACAGATCTTCCCTCACCCCTTCTTCTCTGGTGTGTGTGTGTCATCCTATTGGGCTCTGCCTCAGGTGCCCAAATGTCTTGGGCTGGTCCTGCCTCAAAGCCATATGCTGCTTTTAAAAACAGTTGAGGTTCCTACTTTTCCTCTAGATCTTTTCCTTTTCTGGCCCCCATGGAACTACGTTTGGAATTTTGTTTGGTGTGAGAAGGAGATTCACGGAGAAGTCATTGCACCTCACATAAAGAACATATTATCTGATCTCCACCCTACATTAGAGCAACAAAAGCCCTTAATTGCTGCCACGATCTTGCTGTGTTGTTTAGGGAGTCAGGCCAGGCTGGTAGAGGCTATTAGACACTGACTTGCACTGCTGGGCAAGTCTAAGTTGTCTGATGTGCTTATGAGGAGAGAAAATATATCAGTGGTAGAGCACATACTTTGTATGTACAAGCCTCCTCCCTGTAGACTATCCATAGAGATGGCAAAACTCTAGAGAGCTATCACCTGTCAGTATAGCCCAGAGATGCCTCCATATTTTGCTGGACTTCAACTCCCTTCAGCCCCTGACAGCATTATAATGATAATTTATTGAATTTCTATAGTGCCTTTCATCCTGGAATCAAAGGGTGGTTTAACAATATAAAAGCAAAGCAAAAGAAAAGCGTAACATAGTAACAGACAAAAACAACAGCATGGGTCAAGGATGATGGGAACAGTAGTCCAGCAAATCTAGATGGAACATTGGTTTGACTTGGGAAAATGCAGGTTCTTGTGTTTCCTATGATCCTACCAGCATAGCCTTTCTTGAACACCTAGCCTACTAATGTTCAGTGAAATATTGCAGACCATGACTTCATTGTGCTCATTGTGATGTTCTAGAAAGTGGTGGGTGTGTTTATGTGTTCCTTTGCCAGCAAGAGTTCTCTGGACTGAAACATTAGACTTTGGGTTTTGTTTTGTTTTAATGTTCTAATTAACCTTCAGGTTACAGGGAGACTGGAATTAAAATAGAAATAAATAATACGAATATTTCCTTGCCTTTGGCAATAATTAGTCTTTCCTAGGTATTCCTGTAACTCTAAAAGTGAAGTTCGTTCTACACTTCTGCCTCCAGTTTTCAGCAACTGAAGTGTTCTTTTGCTAAGAATACTTAACTTTTTTGTTGGCACACAGCAATACTGGAGATTTGCCCAGAGAGTAAGTAACACAATCTTTTCATCCCTTGGGATGGTTACCAGACACCTGATACTTTGACTACTATTATATGTAGATTGTTCACCCTTTTGCAGGGTTGTTCGCACAACATCTTTAGTACAGGTTTATTGTTCAGTTTTGCCCAAATTTATGTCGTCTCGTCCTTTTTTCATAGCCTTGTTGCCCTCCCCTCAGCTTTATTCCACACTGTACTTTTCATTGTTAAGAGACTTGCTTGCTTTTCAGGTTGTCATGTCAACGCCAAAGCCTCAAATCACAGCTTGAGGGGATTTCTTCAGAAATAACGCTTCGCCGTTACCAAGCCGCCTGGACATAAAACACAAGCATTGCAAAAGAACAGAACACAGTGGCCCAGATAATTTAGCTCCCACTTACCCGCTTCTCGTTCCAGAAAGGCTCCTTGACATTCCATGTACAATGCCAAGGGAAGAGCGAGCCAAGTGAAAACTTTAATGGTTAAATTTTTGTGGACTGCCAAATTTATCAGTTCTCTGGGGGATTACTGCTCTCTCCCAGCTCACTGCTCCTATAGAAAGAACAGACTGGCTGGGCTGACTACTCAGGAGATTAGTAAAGGAGTGCAAGAAATTTCACAGCAGTAAATCTAGCAGGTTTTTTTTAAAAAAAACCATGTTGAGTTGGGCAGGGGATCCAGTGGTCTCCATTGCTGACTTCAGATCCTCCCCATACCAGTGGAACAATGGCTTGGGATGGGCAAGAAAGCGAGGTATGATTCTGAAGGAAACTTACTCTGGCTTCAAAAAATATAGTTGCTTCACACCAATGCTTAGCATTTTGAGGTCTCACTTGGGCAGGAAATTGAGCACAGTGGTTTTGCACTGGTGACACCATCTCTGTGAGCCAATGTGGTGTCGTGGTTAAGAGCAGTGGACTCGTAATCTGGGGAACCAGGTTCGCCTCTCCGCTCCTCCACATGCAGCTGCTGGGTGACCTTGGGCTAGTCACACTTCTTTGAAGTCTCTCAGCCTCACTCACCTCACAGAGTGTTTGTTGTGAGGGAGGAAGGGAAAGGAGACTGTTAGCCGCTTTGAGACTCCTTTGGGTAGTGACAAAGCGGGATATCAAATCCAAACTCTTCTTCTGTCTGGGAGCTTTGCATCAGTGCTTTTGTGTTATCTTTTCAGTACCTACACTATAGTGTAGCAAAAGAAAGAAATCGTCCTTTCCAAAATGACATTCTCTCTCTCTCTCATTCTCTCCCTCCTATTTTATAGTTGCATTTGCCTGAGTAAATTTCACAAGCTGTGCTTGTAGAGGTGCTTACCTACCAATGGTATAGTCATCCCATTGCCCATCTTGGATAACTATGGACAATCAATGAGGTAGTGAATGTCTTCATGAGAGATGGGGGGTGGGTTCTGGTTGCCTTGACAGAGGCAGCAGTGAGACTGGATAGCTCAGTTGGTTAAAGCGTGGTGTTAATAACGCCAAGGTTGCAGGTTTGATCCCCATATGGAACAGCCACATATTCTTGCATTGCAGAGGTTGGACTGTATGAACCTCAATGTCCCTTCCAGCTCTACAATTCTATGATTCTATGCTTCTTAAAAACCCTTCTCTGGACCCAGATGACTTTTCCAGCTAACCGCCTGTTGCGACTTGTTAATATACCCTTCGTGGGCAGGGTGCTGAAGTGGGTAGTAGCTGCCAATTCCAGACATCTTGGAGGAGATATATTATCTCTAGACCCATTTCAATCTGGCTTCTAGTTTATGGTTACCAGATTTTTTTTCAATGAATCCGGGGACACCTTTTTTTTTTTCTTTTTTGGAAGCTGAGTAGCAACAGGGAGTGAGTAGTGGGGATGGTGAGGCAAAAGACCCTGGGCCCAAGCACACATGCATATTGTATAAATGTGCAAAGCCCTTCTTTCATACCCTGTGAAACATAAATGTGCAGAGATTTTAAAAAACTGGGCAATGGCACGTCACCCGCTCATGACTCCTGAGCCTTCCCCAATCTCCTTCCCCCTTCCCCCTTTGTTTTGACAGATCAGGGGAGGCTTGGGAGTCACAAGCGGGCGGCCATTGCTCAGGAGGGGCCAGCCTGGTAGTGCAGTTGGCTCTGGCTGGCTTCAGGAGCTGCTCACTGCTCACTGCCCGCCATTTTTCCTGCACCATGGCAGCGAGCAGCTCCTGAAGCCATCCAGAGCCAACTGCGCTAACAGGCTGGCTCCGGGCTGCTGAGGCTGCCGCTGCCACATTTCCCGGGGACAGATTTGCAAATCTGGGGATATTCCAGGGACGGAATTTGTCCGGGGACAGATCTGCAAATCTGGGAACTGTCCCCGGGGACGTCTGGTAACCCTATTCTAGCTGTTTTAGGACCAAAATTGCTTTGGTCACCAGGGAGAATGACCTTTGCTGGAGGAGAGACTAGGGATGTGCAACCCTGGTGATTTTCCAGGACATCTTCATGGCTTTTAACCTATCAACCAAGGAGATCCTTCTGGGTCTCCCTTTCTAGGTTGCAGGGTCTGCCGGTTTGTTTCTTAATGCTGTTGTTTTAGGAGCTCAGAAGGTCTGGAACTCTCCATCCTTTCCTCTCTCATCACAGTGCAGCTAAATCTAAAAATAAATGACAAACAGGAAGAAACCATGGAAACAAGGATATAGGAGTATTTTACACCATAAAAAGTACACAAATAGAGGGCAGGACAAGACACTGTATAAACTGATGTGCTAAGTCATCTATCGAATCTCTTTTTGTGGGGAGATAAAATAATACCAAATAGTGAAAATTCTGACATGTAGAATAAGATAACGTTCCCTCTTTTAAAAGCAAAAACTGCTGAGAGGCTTCAGAAGACGTAGACAAAGGTCCAGATTAGAAAAATTACTTTCATTCTTTTAATGTTTCTTGCTAGTTATTCAGGATGTGCACATATCATCTTTCCCAAATCCTCAAGTGGAAGTTCTAAAAGAGAGAGCGAGAGAGTACAGGAAATTAAAGAAGTGAACTTTGACATTCTATCCCCAAGACACAACCAAGAGCTTTTGTCTTGTTAAGTGTAATGTATTTATCAAAACGGTATGTCCTGTGAACTCACTAGTATCCAGCATAAGCTAGACTTTGGTGGATTTAATATTATTTGACATCCTCACGTACAGCGATTCCAAGCTGGACTTCCACCACTGCGTTTCAAAGAAACAAGTTTATATCTGGTAAGAAGTGGAAACGTGGAAATGTTAGTGATTTGTGTTGGCAAATATGTCCTATACAAACCAATCTTCTTAGATTCAATAAAATACAGGAATTCCAACACCCCATGTATATGCCCTTCAAGAGAGAGATGCACTTTTCCACAATGAACTAAGAAACCATTTCAGGAATGCTCCCTTTTAGAATTTAAATTCTAATGCACCAATATTCTAATGTATTGATTTACAGAGTCCTTAGTAACTAGGGTCCAAGATAACTCAAGGACCACCTAATCCCTATCCGATCACTGAGGTTTTGGGGTGAGTCACTGTTCGTAGTCCCCTATGGTTTGAATACATGGCTCACATTCACCACGAATTGTGTCTTCAGTATTGCAGGCCCACGTTTATGGAATTCCCTTCTAGTTGAGGTCAGACAGACCCATTCTCTGTTCAACTTTCAGCACTACCCCTGTTTAGGGAAGTTTTTAATGTTTGATGTTTTATCACTTTATTATTATTATTATTATTATTATTATTATTATTATTATTAATAATAATAATAATCGTCATCATCATCATTCTGTTGGAAACCCAGGCAGATGGGCGGGGTATAAATAAATAATAATTATTATTACTTAAAAAAAAAAATAATCCACCAGCTATTTTAATTGAAGCCTGGTTTTATACAGTGGTACCTCGCAAGACGAATGCCTCGCAAGACAAAAAACTCGCTAGACGAAATGGTTTTTTGTTTTTTGAGCTGCTTCGCAAGACGATTTTCCCTATGGGCTTGCTTCGCAAGATGGAAGCGTCTTGCAAGTTTGTTTCCTTTTTCTTAACACCGTTAATACAGTTGCGACTTGACTTCAAGGAGCAACTCATAGAACGCGGTGTGGTAGCCTTTTTTGAGGTTTTTAAAGACTTTGGTGATTTTTGAAGCTTTTCCAAAACTTTCCCGACACCGTGCTTCGCAAGACGAAAAAAATCGCAAGCCGACAAAATTCGCGGAACAAATTAATTTCGTCTTGCGAGGCACCACTGTAGTTTTAAATATTTTTAACATTTCTGTATTGCATTTCTTTTGTACCGCATAGAGATGACCACAGCTAAGCGGCATGTACATACTGTTTAAATAAATACAATGCAAAAGGCACTGGGACTGAAAACGAATAATCTTGGGGTGATAAGAGCTTTACCTCTATAGGTGCTTTTGTTTTTTGATAGGGTGCAGTTCTTGTTTGTATTTTGCTTCGACTGGACTGTGATAATCCAGTGCCTTTCTAAGGAAAGCAAGTCCAGAGCCAAGGCCGGTACAGTGGTACCTTGGGTTACATACGCTTCAGGTTACAGACTCTGCTAAGCCAGAAATAGCACCTCAGGTTAAGAACTTTGCTTCAGGATGAGAACAGAAATCGTGCTCTCGTGGTGCGGCGGCAGGAGGCCCCATAAAGTGGTGCTTCAGGTTAAGAACAGTTTCAGGTTAAGAACGGACCTCTGAAACGAATTAAGTACTTAACCCGAGGTACCACTGTACTGCGTTGTCAGGGCAGCTCCAGTGAACAGCCACTCTGGGGGCCCTTTCGTCCAGCAGGCTCACCCCTAGCAGCACTGGGGGAAAGCAGCAGCACCTGATCTGTTGCAGGTACCTGCAAAGTGTCCACTGTTTTGATGTTAGTTCCACCACTCTAGGTCATGGCACAGACCTTGTCCTCCAGCCCAATTTAAACAAATGGATAAGTCCATGTGCATATGTAACAGTTAAGGGTGGTATGGCAACTAACCAGAGAAGTCCTCCGGCTCCCCCAGATGTCTGTTTGGGAGCCATAAAGAGGGCTTGGTAATCTCAGCAGTTCAGTAGAAGTACCAGTAAGCAGTTAGGCTCCAAGGCAAGGCTCATTTCTTTGAAAACGCTTGCAATTTGATGACCAAGCGCTCGATGGAGATGCATTTTCTCTCCTTTTTTTGTGAAAAACATTTGAGATAACAACCACTGAATCATGAAAATATAATGAGAAAGGACCAAATTGTCAAAGCGTGCATACATCGCGCATCCAGAAAATTAAACTCTGCAAGTTTGCTTGCTATTCCTATTTGCAGGCTTTTGTTATTTTTGTCGTTTTCTGAAGCATCGGAAATAAGCTTTCAGCTCAAAACAGGCTTCTGAATAGGCCCGGGAGGCTTTTGGTCACAGTAATTTAAAATCTCTTCTATAATTGAGAATTATAGATTTGGAATCCCCTGTCCTCCCCAGCCAAGGATAATGTTCTGCAAAAGGGAACCAAAGACATATAATTGTTGAGGAAGATAGCGAGGAAGAGACAGAGGTTCCTAGTCTTTTGTGGGCTGTCTTTCCCTGTGAGGTCATATGTGAGACAGTGGATTGGACTGTGCTTTGGAGAAACCAGCTTTCTACAACTCCCATCAACCGCAATGAGGGCTGGGGCTGGTGGGAGTTGTAGTTCAAAACATCTGCAGCTTAGTTCACCTACATACAAACTCTTTGTGAATAAACTCAAATGTTACAAAAGGGCATACGAACAGAGCCCAGGTAAGTATCATGCACCTGGAACTTCTGTTTGGAGAAGTGGGGTCTGTACAACAATATCATTGAGTGGATTATTTTTGATGTTCAGGAGTCTACAGATGAGAGCAAAACAATAGAAAAAACTGGAAAGGGGTGGGGTTTAAGGATTTTTTATGTGGGGAGATTTATTTAAAATAATTTCAAAACAATAGACAAGAGAGAGATTTATTAATCTAATGCATTTCAGACTCTTCTGGTCCTTCTTTGGGAAAACTCAGAAGAGAGGCAGGACATATAAATGTCAAGTCTTTATTTTCCCGAATTTCCCTGAAGAATGAACAGTAGGGTCCAAAACACGTCAGATTAATAAATATCTCCTTTGTCTTTCTATTTCTTCCTACTTCCAGTTCCTTTAATGGGTTCCTATTTTTGTTCTATGTGTCCAGTAAAAGAAAGTTCCATTTATACATCTGTCCGTTGTTTTGCAGTAGAGTTAAAGCAATGAGGGGAAGCCCCAAGTCTGAGAATAAAGCCCCCTTTACATATCAATGACTCAAAAGTGAGGCCAGCATGGTGCTGGCTGAGAAGGCCGTGTGTTAAAATGGGTATCTGTAGTGAAGAAGCTACATACCTACATCTGAAGTCTTCACTTCAGATATCCCTTCTAACACATGGACAGTTGAACAGAGGCCCAGCCATGTAACTCATGCCAGGGGAACATCAGCAGTTCAGCATCGTTCCACAGTACAGTGGTATCTTGGTTCTCAAACGCCTTGGTACTCAAACAACTTGGAACCCAAACACTGCAAACCTGGAAGTAAGTGTTCCAGTTTACGAACTCTTTTCAGAAGCTGAACATGCTCCATTTTGAGTGTTACACTTCCAATTTGAGTGCCACACTTCCGTTTTGAGTGTTATGCTGAGGTCTGTTTTTGCTATTTATTTTGCGTTTTTGTTTTTGCAGCTATTTTTGTTTTTGTGACTGTGTGGAACCCAGTTCAGCTACTGATTGATTGTGTGGCTGCAGTACATTGCTTTATTTCTTTCATTTTATGGATCAATGGTCTCCTTAGACAGCAAAATTCATGTTAAATTGCTGTTTTAGGGGTTGTTTTTAAAAGTCTGGAACGGATTAATCCATTTTGCAATATTTTCTATGGGAAAGCGACCCTTGGTTTTGGAATGCTTTGGTTTTGGAACTGACTTCCGGAACGGATTAAGTTTGAGAACCGAGGTACCACTGTAATTATGTGGCTCCCTCTTGAGACTCAAAAGACTCAAAAACCCCACATAGCCTCAGCTGGCATGACTGGCTACGTATAGGATCCTGAAAGAGTTTGTTCAAAGCTGCTTTGTACAACCGGCGGCCATTGTGTGCACATCCAATTGACGCATGACCGCCAATGCCTAAGTCCTTTGGGACTCGGAAGAGGGCAAAAAAGGGGCAGAACAGGCTGATGTGCATGGGGGGCCAGGAACTGAACACACACCCCCACATATGAAAAATGCCCGTTGTCTATTTCATGTAACAATAGTCTTGACAGTGTAACGTGTAACCCTTTTTCCATGTGAATAAGTTCAGCCTATGAGGGATTCTGGAACTATATATATATATATATATATATATATATATATAAAGTTTCCTCTGTAATACCAGGTTCAAAATTGCACCACAGCAGGAAAAGCTGAGCCAGTGACAAGGACAACAGACTCAAGATTGTAACTGAGCAGATTAAAACAGTTTATTTATACACAGTACAAGTTTTCCTATCGGCCCCTAAAATCTCTTGTGGAGAATTCAGAAGAGCTGCAGCACTGAAGCTGAGATTTCAGTACCCATCAGGCTTTGAATCCCCTCCCTGATATAAATCTGTCGATCATGTCCAAACATCTTTCTGGCTGGTCATAGGGCAGGATGTGTCCTCCGCCTCGAACAATGGCCTGTAGAATTATAAAAAGAAATATATATAGCTTAAATAAGGGGAAATGCTGCTTCCAGGACATACATTTGGTTCCAACACATTCAATAAAAATTAGATTAGGGGCTTTGTAGCTCACATTAATCCCCACAGAATGAAATTGCAGAGTTGTGAAAAGGTTCAGAAAAGGGCGACCAAAATTAACAAGGGGAGGGAGCGACTCCTCTGTGAGGAATTGGTTGCAGTAATTGAGACTATAAGAGACCACATAAGAGGCAACAGGATAGAAATTTATAAAATTATGCATGAACAGGGTCAGATTTAGGTTTGATGAGGCCCTAAGCTACTGAAGGTAATGGGGCCCTTTATATGTCCAGCTGTCCTTTGTCAACAACAAATTGTCACTTTTTTGTGTGTTGAATCCTATACGGTAATTTATGGACCTAATATGTATCTAAAGCCATTTGCACATAACAAAATAACCAGTCCATGCAGAATGTAGGCACCCTATATATAGAAATGCGCAAACCAGTGATATTTTAGGGAGCAGGCTAGCAGGCAGGTCCATTCCTTACATCATAGGAGCCTACACAACACAAAACACTGTTGCTGCATGTAGGTTTTATTTTATTTGTTTTTTATCTTATATTTTGGAAATGTACATCCTGTGTTTTTTTTCTTAATTTTTTGGGGGGCCTCCCAAGAGAGTGGGACCCTAAGCTATAGCTTGTTTAGTTTATACGTCGATCCGGCACTGGGCATGAAGAAAGTGGATCAAGAAAAATTTGCTGCCTCTCTCAAAACACTAGAACTCATGGCCACACAATGAAGCTGAATGTTGGGAGATTCATAACAGACAAAAGAAAGTGCTTCTTTGCACAGCACATGATGGAACTCAATCCTACAAGAGGCAGTGACAGCTGCCACCAACTTGGATGGCTTTAGAAGAGGACTGAACAAATTCATGGAGGACAAGACTTGTAGCCCCAATGGTTGTGTCCTACCTCTTCTTATGTTCTTCCTATTAAATGTCATTTGCTTCTTAAATTTATGTGAAATTTAAATTTAAGCTCCATGTTGGGCAAAGAGATTCCTACATTGCGAGGGGCTGGAATACGTGACCCTTATGGTCCCCTTTCAACTCTGATCCTAAGTAAAAAAAATGCAATAAGACAAAGAGAATACTGTTCCACTAAAATACTGTAGTCAGAACAGAGTCAATGAGTGGCTCATTGCATTGAAATTTGCAATGTAAACTTCCTCGGGATAAATATTTATGAATATATACAAATGCCTTGAATACATAAACGGCATGTCCAGCGTCGCATGTATACATGCCCTCCATGCTTAATTGGGTGTATTTGTTTATTGTACTTGGTCTTATGCATTTGTGCTCTGGCACAAAATATACAGTGAAAAGTTTGCCGCATTCTGAGAGCAAAGGGAGCGATAGCAGCTAAATAAACTAAATCACAAATGGTAAAATGAGACAACAGATTCCCCCTCTGCAGAATGTGTGTTTTCATTTACAGTTTTATATATACTGTACATTTAAAAAGCATCTGATGTGTACACAAGAAATGCACGGCAGGCCTCAGAAAGATTTGAAACCGGGGTTTCCGCATACTAACTCATCGCTACGACCATCAAGTCACACAAGCTCATACATAGCTCAGCGATCTGTTACGACTGGACCAAAATCACCCAATGGTATGGCATGTTGGATCCAGACCAAAAATACTAATGCAAATCCAGCTCAGCCACGGACTCATTGAGCAATGACTGTAATGTGGCTCAGGAGCATTGTCTCTAATCTAAGTACAAATCAAACAGACGACCTCTCGTTTTGGGCAGAAGATAATATGCTAGCTCTAATGAAATGATAATGCTCTTTCAAATATGTTTAGAACCGTGTTGCATTGCTGAGTCCATATTCTCATTTTCACAGGCTTTCTCCTTAGCATACAGACATACAGTGGTACCTCAGGTTAAGTACTTAATTCGTTCCGGAGGTCCATACTTAACCTGAAACTGTTCTTAACCTGAAGCACCACTTTAGCTAATGGGGCCTCCCGCTGCTGCCGCGCCGCCGGAGCACAATTTCTGTTCTCATCCTGAAGCAAAGTTCTTAACCTGAAGCACTATTTCTGGGTTAGCGGAGTCTGTAACCTGAAGTGTATGTAACCTGAAGCGTATGTAACCCGAGGTACCACTGTAACCGGAATTCAAATATTCCTTCACCGCTAAAAAGCAAACAACATCAGTCAGTGTCTTCAAATTATTCCAGAGGATCTTTACTTCTGGCGCCAACAGCCAAAGCCTTGAAGGTGAACGAGAATCAGACTTGTCTTAGCAGTTGTATGGCACAGTGATTCCTGCAGAAGCACAGAGCCTGCTGAAGGACACCGACGTGGCATTTGGATTTTACAATGTTTTCAAACCAAGTTGGCAGCAGAAGTCTCTTCCACATCTGAACAGGAGAGTCCTTCAGGTTGCCAGAGGTCACTGGGCTATTTCCTCACTAGCATTACTACAGATCTTTTTGTTAAAAGCCTACTGTTGACGATTAACCTCTTCCTCTCCAAAAGTTTAGCCGTTTGAATTGGGAGCTCTGATTTGTACTTCAGATCAAAACTAACAATGTCAGAAGAAGTACGATTACCAAGATGCTGAGTAAACGGAGACAGAAGGCTGTTACAGCAAACACAGCTTCCTAAATCTGCAATGGGGTAGTCCTCCTTGCATCAGAAGGTCCCAGCCCCAATCCTTGTCTTCTCTTGGTGGAGTTGGGAAAGATTCCCTGCCTGAAACCAACTGTCTGACTCAGGATAAGGCAAGTTTCTACGTTTTTAATACAAAGGGGGGGGGGGAGTACAGCCTTCATAACATGTTCTGAACACCTGGTTTTCAGGTAAAGGTAAAGGACCCCTGGATGGTTAAGTCCAGTCAAAGGTGACTATGGGGTGTGGCGCTCATCTCACTTTCAGGCCAAGGGAGCCGGTGTTTGTCTACAGACAGTTTTCCAGGACATGTGGCCAGCATGACTAAACTGCTACCGGCGCATGACGAGTGCCAAAGTGCACGGACGGAAATGCCATTTATCTTCCCATCACAGAGGTACCTAGTTATCTACTTGCATAGGCATGCTTTCGAACTGCTAAGGTTAGCAGGAGCTGGGACAGAGCAACAGGAGCTCACCCCGTCGTGGGGATTCAAACCGCCGACCTTCCAATCAGCAAGCCCAAGAGGGTCAGTGGTTTAGACCACAGCGCCACCCGCGTCCCATCACCTGGTTTTCAACAATGTGACATATCACCAGCTAAACATCATGATGTACTGATATATCACAGTGTCTGACATGAGGATCGAGCTATGTAGAGACATTGGCTGGCTTCACGGTTTTCCCCACATTGTGATTTTTGCTGGCGCCTGCTCTTGTGATGCGCTTCCCCCTGCAGGAAGCAGGGGAGAGCTGAGCCGGCCAAGTTAACAGGAGCTGCAGGAATTGAGAGAAGCATTGGCTGGATTCACTGTTTTTCCCACATTGTGATTTTTGCATAGCACACACACACACATCATGATTTGCGATATATTGCCAGGTCAAAAATTATGAAATCGATATCATGATGTGGACTTCAAACCAGTTTTGGGCAATATATTGATATATTGCCCAGCCTGAGTGGTGGACCTATTTCTTGAAGCATGCTTAGAAATAGCACACCGCCCACAGGGAGTTGCTTTATACAGCCTCAGGCCATATTGCCCTACTCGCCACCTGATTCTTTTAAACTGGATACACCAGGGACCTTCTACATGCAGAGCAAATACTCCACTATTGAGCTACCTTCCCAACTTATTTTACTAGGACACAACAGAATATTACTAGAAGCAGCGATAACTTCTCCACCTCTGTTATTGGCAGGATAGGAGTGGGAAGGGAAGAGGGGCTGAATCTGGGCTGCAGTTGCAGCAACAGCATTAATAATAATAATAATAATAATAATAATAATAATAATAATAATTTATTATTTATACCCCACCCATCTGGCTGGGTTTCCCCAGCCACTCTGCAAAACTTAGAAACAAGGTGAATATTTTAAAAACCAAAGAGGAGGGAGGGTGTTGTGTAGTGAACAATAACACCCCCACACCCATTTCCCCCCCTTCTCAATTAAAACTGCATGATTACTTTGCAAGTCCAGAAGTAGAGACGTCAACAGGAATGAAGCATGGACCCAGCCGCTACGCTTTAGTTAGGGTGAGAAAGAGTTCAGGTTTCACGCTCACTCCACTGCCGGTCTTTCCCCTTGCAGGAACCAGATGTGGTAATTTATTTGGGACACACTCTATAAGCCAATGTTAACTGGCTTAAAACCACAACCACCACCCTAATTTTACTTTGGCTTTGGGATCCCTTTGAATCGCAAGAGCTGGCTATAATTTACATTGTTCCAGACAGACCTCCTCTTTCTTTAATCCAATCACTGCCATGACTAGACATTGCTAAATGCTCCACGGAGGCCGGCAGTGCTGTTCCAGGCTTCGGTCCTAATTGCAAAAAACTGAAGTCACATACAAACACACACACACACACACACACACACACACACACGAGTTTCAGTGAAAGCAGTAAACAGCTGCATTTCTCCTTCTCCACACAGCTTCAAAAGGAACATACAGTAGTGGAGGCAGGGGTGGGGGTGGGATCAGCCAGCAGAGTTCACAGGGCGCCAGTCCAAACGGCATTCATGCACGACAAAAAAGTAACAGCCGAATACAGGGTCTTTGCTTACATTTACTGTGACCCAAACTTCCTCTTTGACCTCTGTATTTGAAAGCAGAGGAGGGCAGCGGCAGTGGGATGTCAGTGTGGCGCCTGATCGTGCATCTTCAAGGGATCAGAAGGGAGATCAACTCCTAGAATGTTTAATGGACACTCACAGCAGTGTGTGGGGATACATGTGAGAGAGAGAGAAAGAGAGAAAGAGAAAGAAAGAAAGAAAGAAAGAAAGAAAGAAAGAAAGAAAGAAAGAAAGAAAGAAAGAAAACATTGCCTGGATCTGGAGCCAAATCACTGAAACATAAGGAGTTGGAAGGGGCCTCCAAGTTCATCTAGTCCAGGGTTTCCCAAACTTCGGTCTCCAGCTGTTTTGGGACTACAATTCCCATCATCCCTGACCACTGGTCCTGCTGGCTGGGGATGGTGGGAGTTGTAGTCCAAAAACAGCTGGAGACTCACATTTAGGAAACTCTGATTCTAGTCCAACTCCATGCTGATGAAGGCAATCCACTACTACAGCATCCTGGATAGTGGCTATCCAGCCTCTGCTTAAAACTTCTAACAAAGGAGAGTCCAGCCTGTTGTCGAACAGTTTGCACTCTACTTGTTTAGTCCAACCTGTTTTTCTCATAATTTGAACCCATTGGTTCGGGCCCCATCCTCTTTAGCATGGCTACCACATCTGAAAGCCAGGGGATGAATGCTGAGGAATGCTGAGGGGAGAATGCTGTGTGGAAGGCTACTTTGCCTCATTTTTTGGTACACCAGCTCCAGGCTGGCATAGCTAAAAGGTCCAAAGACTGGGCCCTTCAGATAATCCATGGGGATTTAGATCTAGTGGATCCAAAGCAGCCAGTGCCCTGCTCCTGCAAGACTCAATTTCGGGGATTGACTAGAAGAAGAAGAGGAGGAGGAGGAGTTTGGATTTGATATCCTGCTTTATCACTATCCTAAGGAGTCTCAAAGTGGCTAACATTCTCCTTTCCCTTCCTCCCCCACAACAAACACTCTGTGAGGTGAGTGGGGCTGAGAGACTTCAAAGAAGTGTGACTAGCCCAAGGTCACCCAGCAGCTGCATGTGGAGGAGCAGGGAAGTGAACCCGGTTCACCAGATTACAAGTCTACTGCTCCTAACCACTACACCACTAGTGTAGCTAGGTGAAGCTGGGGCTTGTACCATGGGGCTGGTAGCCCTTAGCTGACAGCTTGCTTCTCCACTGATGTAGAGGGGACTATGCAGTCCCATACAGTCCTGGACAGGAGACCTCTTGGACAGGAGACCTCCTCAGGGTGCTCCATATTTTAGAATGCAGAAACCATATTTTAAAATCTATCTACACCCATGAGAGAAAGCACATCTAACGTGATTCATTTCCTGGGAACTTTATTTTAAAACCTGTTATCTAGTAGGGATTAATTATACCTTAGCACTAAAGCAAATCAAGACATTTTGATTTTTTTTAAAAGTCTGTGCTTCTGTTTCACCACTATCACTATGCACTGGATTTAGAACAAAAAACATCCGCACACATGGGAGCGTAACCGTTTTTGACATCGTAAGAAATTTTAAAATCAGCCACAGTAATATATATATATAGAGAGAGAGAGAGATTCAACATCAGCATTAAAAGATTAAGTGCTATGGCTATCAAGCAATGAAATAAATAAAAGTCTGTTCTAGGAGAAATCTGTTCAAGCATCAGTTCTTTGGCTTCGCTGTCTTTGGACAAGTGGCTCTTTGTGGTTTCCTCTCAGATATCTATGCGTGTGCAGCCATGTACAATTAAATCAGCAAGCAGAATAGTGCAAAACAGATGTGCGCAGCCATAGGGATTGAACAGGCAAACGGCAGGGAGAGCCCAGGAAAGAAATCCAAAACGTTGCTTTACTTAAAATCATCGGCAAGCCAGCATCGCCGGCCCATGACTGGCTTAAGCAATGCTGTGGCTTTGTGGGAATATTCTGCAGTGTCATTCTGAAGATCCGTGTGGAATACTAATGTGGAGCTGCTATTTCCTTGCTGGGCCAGAAAATTCTAGCATCTTAACCCCAACAAATTTCATTCATTCCCTCAAAAGCAGATAACTTAGCTCAGGCTTCCTCATGTTCGGCCCTCCACGTGTTTTTGGCCTACAACTCCCATGATCCCTAGCTAGCAGGACCAGTGGTCAGGGATGATGGGAATTGCAGTCTCAAAACATCTGGAGGGCTGAGGTTGAGGAAGCCTGACTTAGCTCATTTATGCCTGTAGGCAAGACGACAGCAGTTCAAGAGGGTCTGAGCTCAAAAGGGGGCTGGGTGTGCAAAAGAGGGGAATGATATGAGCCTCAAAGAACACCGAAAGAATAGGGAACTATGGAGCAGGGAACATGCTGGAAGCAGAAACTTGTGACTGGCAAGGAGAAAGGATGAGCAGGATCCCTGGTGCAACAGAGAGAAAATATCCCCTTTAAAATAAGGGGGTGGCTTGTTTTTCCTGAAGAAGATATCCGCCTCTTGAAAGTTTGGCAATATTAAAAACTTCTTCAAAACCAAGCTTGGACTAACAGGAGCTGAAATCTTTGCAACGGCACTGTTCCAAGCACTGGCCAAGTATCAGACAGCGATTCAGCAAGGCTGCAGCTGTGGCATAGCAGATGAGTACGATCTTAAGAGCTGCAACACAAGGGGGTAAATAATAACTCATGGGTGTGTCGAGATCATGAATGTAGACTTCAGAAGGGGTGGGCGCCCATTAAGGAAACCAGCAAGGCGACAGACATTGAGCATGAAGAACTACCCCATAAATGGGTCAGATCAATAGTTTAACCTTCAGGGAAGGGCCATAGGTCTGTGGTGGAACACATTCTTCACATGCCAAAGGTTCCAGGTTTAATCCTTGGAGCCTCCGGGTAGAACTGTGGAAGACTTCTGCCTGCAACCCAGCCAGTCAGTGCTGACAATATTGTGCTATTTGGACCAATGGTCTGACTTGATATAAGCCAGCTGCCTATGTACTCTGACTATGTACACAGTCATCTCCTTCCCAGACGCCCACTTTGGTGGCTTTTCTATATAATTATAAATTGTTTATATGACACCCATCTGACTGGGTTGCCCCAGCCAAACTGGGCAGCTTCCAGCAAATTAAAACATCAACACAGTAAAACATCAAACATTAAAAACTTCCCTATATAGGGCTACCTTCAGGCGTCTTCTAAAAGTCACATAGCTGTTTATTTCCTTGACTTCTGACAGGAGGGCATTCCACAGGGCGGGCGCCACCACCGAGAAGGCCCTCTGCCTGTTTCCCTGTAACCTCACTTCTCGCAGTGAGGGAACCACCAGAAGGCCTCAGAGGTGGTTCCTCAGAGGTAGACCTCAGTGAACAATGAGGGTGGAGAAGCTCCTTCAGGTATTTAGAGCCGAAGCTGTTTTGGGCTTTAATGGTCAGCACCAACACTTTGATTTTTGCTCATCAAGACCTAACTCTGGACATCAACACTGCAAATCAATATTCTACCACTGACCTATAGACCCACTCCTTTCAACCATTAGCTGATGCTAGGTATTTTGATAGCTGGGAAACTTGTTGAAAAATACATTCTATCCATATTCTAAATATGACCACGCTAGTAGCCCAAGAACACTATCCTATAGGCACTTTGCATGGTTAGAGAAAGTTCATGTAAAACAGTTAAACAAACCACGACACCCATAGAAGCTTCTAGAAAACAGTCATCACACAATGGGATTATCCACATTTACCTTTCCTCTGCCATGTCCAAATGCCCTTTTTTGCCCCAGAGTTTTCCCTATGAAAACCTACTCTTTAAAGCTCAATTGGAGCAAACAGCAATCCATTGAGAACCCGAACTGACCTCTGCTCCAATTTAGCGCTAAGAAGCAGGCTTCCAGAGGGAAAGTTCCAGAGCAAAAAAGAATGTTTGGACACTGAGCTTTTAAGTGCAGACCTCTGCCTAAGAAAGTGCAGGGCAAAAGTTACGTGTGGATAATTTCTACGTGGCATCAGGAACTTCACTCATCCTCAAAGAATGAAGCAAGAAACTGACAAAGGAACTAACAAAGACTTCAGTGAAGCCAAGATTTTTCTTCCTGGGAACTAGCTGGCCTTGGCAGAAGTTATCCCAAATCTATTCAGCAGCTTCTTCCTTCAATTAGAAATATGTTTATTTGCAGTTACTTATTTCAATTCCGTAACCTTCCCAAAATCCTCCAAAGGACCCAGTTTCCGAAAAGTACTCAGCCACATAATTTTAAGCTCCCCTGAAAGCAAGTGAAATTTAAGTCCTCCTACTAATACTGAAATGAAGCCAAGCTAGCTGTGTTCTTAAATCACTGTAGTTTTTGTTTTGTTTTGTTTTTAAAGCAGCCTGTTAATTGTAAAATTTCATTCTGGTTGATCCACACACACACCACCCCAGTAAAGCAACGGTAAAGTAAATATTACCCACATTCTGACTCACAAGGCCATTTCTCAGAAGCATTTACTGGAAAATAAAATGTCTATAAGCCTATGAATTTAAGAGACTGTGAAAGATAACACTTCAGTTTATACTTAGTCCCTGTGAGAAGCATATGATGAAAATTGCCTGAATATTTTCCTTCCATCTGAAAGTAGTGACATATTATTATAGGCTAAGTTAAGCTTTCGTTAAAAACTTTCAGAAGACCTTCATGTCATGCATATCAGCAAAGCCCAAAATAAAAAGGTGTTGATGAATTCCAGCAAAAACAAGTCATTCTATGTAGGATTTCAGCTGGTTGGTTTGTTTTTTTAATTGTATATTTGAGAGTAACAAAATCCATGTTTTCTAATTAAAATACACTCTGGGTTATAAATCTGATTTATGAGATGCCTATCATTTAAGTTCTTACTCGTGCTGCACTTAAATGATTTTAACTGCTTAAGAGCAATCTCTATTCTTTGAACTGTTGTACAAGCAAACAGGTGAATACTACACCAGCAGAACCAAGCCCATTGCACTAAAAATATAGATTCAGCACCTCCCAATTTAATACTCATGGGAGGAAGGAAAACAAGTATCTCAGACCTTTAAGAGTTTAACAGAAACTACTTTTGAGTTAGGAAGAAACCGGGACAAGATAGGGAGAGTTGTAAGGAAAAAGCAACTCCAATAATTGGTGTAACCAATTAGAAGTGACCATGAGGAGTCCAGGGGCTGTTTGTGAGTTGTTTGCACATTCTGTTATCCAGTTTATATTGCTTGGAAGGATCTGGGCATGGGGTAAGAAGTTATAAAGGTGCCTTGAATTTTGTATTTTCTGTCCCATTGTTCTAGGCACATTTTGAGATTGGGAATTTCATTGGTGTGAGCAATTTCTGAGCTCTGGGCACTGCATGTAAGATTTCTGATTAAAACTGCGACTGCTGGTGCTGAGGGCGTGGGAGGAGAAATTCCTGCCTGCTTGACTTCCAAGAAATCACTTCAGTGTCAGGCAAGCTGATAGGTTCTGCCTCTCAGTTGCCCTTAGGGGAAGGCAGCGTTTTGAGGGACCCTCATAAGAATATTAAGGGGGTGGGCAGGGGAAGCATGGCTTCTTTTCTTGCAGTCTTCAGATGAGGACTAGACCATGTGAAAAATGAACAGAAGATTTTAGCTGCAGTTCATTCATTTTCAGCCTAGACATTCTGTTGTGGCGTCCATAACTTAGGTTTAAGGTGCCATTTAGCTCCTAGCTTTCATGTCTCAGTTTCTAACACTGGTCCAGACTTCGTTTGAATAAAAACTGAATACTTTCCACAGTGCTGTCTTCTTTCGGCTGGAAGAATTGGCGTTTCTATTTAACCGCTCCAGTATATCTGAAGGAGCGTCTCCACCTCCATCGTTCTGCCTGGACACTGAGGTCCAGCGCCGAGGGCCTTCTGGCGGTTTCCTCACTGTAAGAAGCCAAGTTACAGGGAACCAGGCAGAGGGCCTTCTCAGTAGTGGCACCCGCCCTGTGGAATGCCCTCCCACCAGATGTCAAAGAGAACAACAACTACCAGACTTTTAGAAGACATCTGAAGGCAGCCCTATTTAGGGAAGCTTTTAATGGTTGGTGCATTACTGTATTTTAATATTTTGTTGGAAGCCGCCCAGAGTAGCTGGGGTATAAATAAATTATTATTATTATTATTATTATTATTATTATTATTATTATTATTAACATTTCAATAGTCACTTTTTGAATGTCTCCTTTCTTCATGAGATACTGACTCTGTTTAGATTTTGGGGGGGGGGGAGGGGACATAGCAGAAGATGGGAAAGGCCTTTAATATTTAGTTTACCCCTGTGCACAGCTTTATTGTGTAAATACTTCTCTTTTTTTAAGACTCAGATGTTACAGAAACTGGAGGATCAGGAGCAGAGCCTGCTTACGAGGGCTAAAAATGAAGCGTGTTCAGATGCCCGCAGATGCAGTATTTTGTGATCTGTCACTGCATGGCAGTACAAATAGTTGGCTAACTGTCTGCAGCTGCTGCCTAGAAAAGTCTAAGCCTCTCCCCTCCCCTCCCCCAGCAGCCAAGTGCAAATGTCATCTTTGTCAACAGTGATCAAGGATAGAAACACTGACCAAGGATAGCTGCTCCGACCGCATGCTCAGTGCTTTGCTGCTGAAATCAATTTTAAAAGCTGCAGGAAAAGCTTTCATTTTTCCTGCCAGAGAGAACCCACACCAGGAGTCAAACAACAAACATCCAGAAATGAGATCTATCACATCAAGATCTGTAGCAGGAATCTCGTCCTACTCCTGGAGTCCCTGTGGGGTTCAGCCTAGGGGTGGTTGGTGGTGAGAGAATGATCAGGCATATGATTCCTACATTCCTGTTAAGGCTATCGGATGGTTGCTATAGAGCAATCAGGCAAGGTGCCTCACTGGTCTGTTCTAATGCTTTATTATTGGTGCTAAAAACCTTTACAATGCAGAGCGCCTCTATTCCACGCCTTGCTCATTCACTAGCAGAATCTGAGAGTGGGCGGTCCTTGAATCTTCCCCAGCAGAGTAGTCTCTTGAGCCCAGCCTACGCCTCCCCTCTCTGCGCGAAAGTCTTCTGCGCAAGGAAGGCGTGGGTAAAGGGGGACCTCCCTCCTCCCCGCTTTGCTCAGGCAAGGTGTCCTGATACCACCTTGCATCCTCCGAGTCCTGCACCTCCTCCCCACTAGAGGTGTGGCTTCCTTCCTCCGCTGAGGAGGCGCTGCTTCCCACGATCTTTGGGGGCTCTCTGTAATCCGTCCGCCTTTCCCCCCTTCGCTCCTGAGCCGATGGCAGTTCCCTGACAATTCCCAAACATCTTTCGTAATGCAGGGTGCTTAAGAGATAGTTTCACTTCAAGTTAGGTCACTGGTAGTGCACAACCAAGAGAATGGGAGGTTTAACTCTGACAGAAGTATTATGAGCTCAGTGGGGGCTATATATTCCATAATAAGCATGCACAGGATTGCAGCCTGAATTTAACCCACTTCGCCTGGTGTTAGAGAGAAAAGCGAGTCCTTCAACCAGAAAAAGTCAAATAAACAGAGCTGAATTTGCACTGTGCTTCTTTAAAATCTTAGTATCCCCACCCCCTTACCTGATAGAATTCACCTGCTTGGCGCACATAGCCAGCAACGTCTGAATCTTTAGCACGCACCCGCCATACAACTCTCTCGGCATTCTTGTACTCTTCCACTTTGGTCCACGGCACTGTTGGCAGAAACCGTTCCGTCAGTGGGGCTCCCACAATGATATCAAGTTGTCCACTGTATAGGAGAACCTGGAAAACACAAGCAGGTCCACGGCTTGTAAGAGTCTAGTAAAAGATCTGGTGTACAAAGCGCCGTGAGTCTCACAGAACCGATCCCAAACAGCCTGTATAACAAAGCAAAAGCCAAAAATCAAGGACAGAGACCACGTTAGTCTGACGGGGAAATATAAGCCTCAGCTTGGAGCACAGCCATTACACCTGGGACAAAGAGGTCTAAGACCTGGGGGGAAACAGAGGAGCAGGAGTCTGGGTGATGCATCTGTTTCTGGGATGTACAATTTCAGGCTGTGAAATCCAATAAGCAGAACTCAGCCCCACTGTTATGTACTGAGTTGAATAGGATCCAAAAGGCAGCAGTCTGATTGGTCCTAGAACAATAGGATCCAAAAGGCAGCAGTCTGATTGGTCCTAGAACAATAGGATTCAGAATGCAGCAGTCTGATTGGTCCTAGAACAATGCAGCAGTATGATTGGTTGGCAGGAACTACCCAATCATGCTCCAGATAGAAGTGAATCCACAACCTGATTGGCTTACAGTAGAATTCCGGAATTAGCCAATCATGTGCAGCCCATTGTGTAAATAATGTATATAAAGCAGATACTTTGAGGGGACATTCATTCATTCCTCCTCACCACTATGAGCTGAATAAAGAGCATGAAATCACTTTGCGACTCTGAGTATATTTCACCCACTTACAGACCAGGCAAAGGTTCCCAACTTTTGGCCATTTAGGGAGGCCTCACAAGGAGTGTGAGGCACTAGCCCTCCTCATCTGGTAGAGATGCAGGAGCCGTAAAGGACAACAGCCTGCATCATCTGGGCAGCTTCTTGTTGATACTCAGGATCCGCACTCCCCTTCCTGCTATGGCGTTTACTTCAAGCAAGCCTTCTCCTGCCCATTCAGCAAGGCAACAGATAAAGAACTGCTCATATTCTGAACTGCCTGAATTTGCCCTCAAGAAAGTTCACCACCATGTCCAATCTGATGGGTTATTCAGCTACTTTTGATAATCGGTGTTATTGATGTTTCTACTGTTCCTACTGTGGCAATGTATTTTTATCTTTACACTACCTTGTTATATGTGGTTTATAAATATATAAGTAAACAAAATAAAAAATATGTTCACAAGAAGATAGGATTAAAGATAGCCATAGGCCTCTATGTCTCAGAAATGGCTGGGCATTTGAGCTCAAAAAGAACACTCTCAAGAATCCAATCACATACAAACACTAATAATAATAATAATAATAATAATAATAATAATAATAATAATAAGTTATTATTTGTACCCTGCCCATCTGGCTGAGTCTTCCCAGCCACTCTGGGCGGCTTCCAGCAAAGATTAAAAAATACATTAAAATGTCACACATTAAAAACTTCCCTGAACATACCCCTCACATCCCATGCTAAAAGGAATGAGAGAAGGAGCACAAATAACTCGACATTGCTTGCAAAAGGGTGAGAGGAAGCAATTTGGCTAATCAACCGGACATAGTTGATCCCTTCATCTCATACATGAAAGTTAAAGCACAAGCTCAGTGTTCAAATCTGAAAGAGCATTAAGGACTATTTAATCCAATATGTCCAATTTAGTGCTGGTCAGCCTGGATAGCTTAGTTGGCTGAAGCGTGGTGCTGATAACGCTAAGTTTGCAGATTCAATCCCAGTATGGGACAGCTGCATATTGCTGCATTGCAGGGGGTTGGACTAGATGATCCTCAGGGTCCCTTCAAACTCTACAATCCTATGAATCTATGGATACAACTCATATTAGTCTTCCAGCCTATCCAATCTTTACAAAACCTGATGCAGTCAACCTTTGGTACTAAACTACAGTCATACAAGAGAATAATAATGGATCACTGTCAACAAACAGAAATCAGTATCAAGTAACATATAGGATGGTAATATAATGCACACTTCATGTACAAAATTTATAACTTCATGCATTAGCCAAAGGTGGCTTAACAAGAATAGAAATAATAGAAAATATAGAAACCATAGCAACAGTAGATTTCGTTACATATGCAATAGCAGAAACAAAATCTCTAGCGCAAGAGTGCATAGTCTATAGGTGCAAATCACTGGGTATGGTTTTTGAGAAACAACGCACCATGAATGGAAAGAGGGAGTCTTACTAAAAAATACTCCAGGGAGACTGCCCTGGTAGATTCTAACAGGAAGAACTTTAGACTTTAGCTCAACAAATGGAAAAAGAAGATGTAGCGTAAAGATTCCATCAGAATGAACACTGGATTTTTTTTCTTTTTCTTTTTCTTTTTTGTTTTAACTAGAAAAAGGGGGGACGTGTGATTGGTGTAAAAACATATTCCATCCCACAAAGCTGGTTTAAGTTTCTCTTTAAATCCCATACCCAAACAGCATATATGTTTTGTATCAGTTGGGATCTCACAGCAGACTGTTCAGGCTCAAGCCAAGATAGAGCCCTTTGTACGACTGCAACGCACACATGTTTCCTATGAACTATTAATTCTTTGTTACTAAAAAATCCTGGTGGGGTTAAAAGCCTTTTCTGTAAGACTCGCCCAAGCTAGCTCAAATAAAATAATTGCACTGTTTATATGAAGAAGCTATGCCTCAAAGACCTTGATTCTCCATGGCCTCTGCAAAAATTTTCTGCAGCTGTTACACTCGACAGTATGGGAATAATTACAATTACCCGTCTTAGGGTAGGACACAGCACAGTAAAAACAGTACAACCCAATTTGGTCAGGCTATGTATCCGTCGCTCTACAAACCTAGAAGTAACATGTACGGTAATTGGCATTGTATCTATTTTTCTCATTTTTTATGGGGACTAAGTGTGTGTGCGCACTTGGTGGTGGGAGGACATCCTACAGGGACACAAACCACACAGACTTCTAGCAATTTCAGTAAAGTGCAAACGATTTCTGCCAAACTTCAAAAGCTTGACTAATTTTACGCCAACAGGATACTGGCAGGCCACGCAGGTTGACTTTAATGCCGGTGTAATTTATTGCAAGACTGTCCCCCAAATCATACTCCTAGCATTAAGAAAGCTTCTGTAGCAACATATGAGAAGAGTGGAAGGAAGAAGTCCTATATTTTTTTCCACCTTCCACTGACGATGGCTGCATCACGATAAATATGTTTAAACCATGATGAAAAATCCCTTAATTTCTGTCTTGTTGGAAATTAAAGTTCTCTTGTTTGCACTGAAAACATTGGATAACATGCAATAATAATACACAGAAGTGACCTAATGAAATTAATGGACTTGAGTAATGGATTTCAGTGGGTCTACTTCAAGTACCACCCATTAGAAATGCAGTTTTATTGAAGACCAGTTCAAATAGCCACCAAGCATTGTAATAATTACTATAATGTTAATGAACAAGTCTAAATACAGAATCAGCTATAATATTTATTCTGGCATAAAAACATGAATGCAAGCTTCAAAAGTCTATGGGGATTTTAATTGCTACGCACATTGTGTAATGAGCTCAATTTAGGTATGGTAGTTGAAGTGTAGGTGGGTTCCCACAACGCAAGACACAGTGATAACAGCAAAAACCTTTACTGAACTAGCAGAACTGGACAACAGGGGCAAAGCAACTGCTTATATACATTTCTGAAGGCCTGGGCCACTCCCACTCCCAACGTGATTGGCTGTCTAAACTTCCAAGCTGCGAATCGTAACTCAGAGTTTAAGGTCCAATGGCAGAGGCCCAAATCTTGAAATGTTCTGTTATTGGATATCATGTATCGAATCAGAACACAGGGGCTCAGAATTCTTAGTCCAGACTCAAGCTCAGGCAAACAGAGACCACTGAATACATAACAGTAGTGTTAATCTGTTTTTCTGTTTCTGCTTTTAAACTGCAGCTGTTTCTAAATTCAAACAAACAGCTTTGGGAGATCTGATGAACGGAATAACCACTCATTAAAAAGAACTTGAAGCATATCATCTCAAATACCTCAAGGTTCTTGCAAGAGGCGCATATAAGATGTGTGATAAATTGCAACTCTAGATCCTGTTTTTTAAAACCAGCTCCATCCTTACTGTTTGGTCCTTATACAATTATACTATGTTTCCTATGCAGACAAACTTTTGATCTTTTCCCCGGTGACCTTAATCTACAATATTTTGTGGTTTCCTGTAAGAGGAAATGACGATTGAAGAGCAGTCTTAAGATGTCCTGGCCGGTGCCATGATCCTAATTAGCTGCCATCTCGATTCTGAGCACTCCACAAAATAAACCAAAATCCCATTGGACAACTTCAAGGAAGACAATTACAGATGTTCCCCACCCCACCCCAGCTAAAAGGCTGGGGCAGTACTGTCATTTTAAACAGCTACAGCCATCTTTCAAAAGCAGCGGGTAGAAACAAAGGCAGTATGGCCTATTGAATTATTTTTCTTCAGAGCAGAAACTCATTAGGGTTAACAAGGCTAACGGTCATTAATGGTGTAATTTCTGGAAAGGGAACATATCAGTTAGTCATACATCACTAGTTGATACAGATTGTATTCATTTACAGTACAGTGGTACCGGGGGTTACATGCGCTTCTGGTTACATATGCTTCAGGTTACAGACTCCGCTAATCCAGAAATAGTACCTCGGGTTAAGAACTTTGCTTCAGGATGAGAACAGAAATCGTGCTCCGGCGGTGTGGCAGCAGCGGGAGGCCCCATTAGCTAAAGTGGTGCTTCAGGTTAAGAACAGTTTCAGGTTAAGAACAGACCTCCGGAACAAATTAAGTACTTAACCTGAGGTAAAAGATAAAGGTACCCCTGACCGTTAGGTCCAGTTGTGGACAACTTTGGGGTTGTGGCGCTCATCTCGCTTTATTGGCTGAGGGAGCAAGCATACAGCTTCCGGGTCATGTGGCCAGCATGACCAAGCTGCTTCTGGTGAACCAGAGCAGCTCACGGAAATGCCGTTTACCTTCCCGCCGGAGCGGTACCTATTTATCTACTTGCACTTTGATGTGCTTTCGAACTGCTAGGTTGGCAGGAGCACGGACCAAGCAACAGGAGCTCACCCCACTGCTGGGATTCGAACCGCCAACCTTCTGATCGGCAAGTCCTAGGCTCTGTGGTTTAACCCACAGTGCCACCTGTGTCCCTATTAACCTGAGGTGCCACTGTATAATAATCTGAACATTTCCCCCCTTTTCTATTTGTAACAAGTAACTAGCCTAAGCAGGTACCAAGCATTTTATTCTCTAGTTTTTGAAAAACTGTGTGCTATATTTCAGGATTTGAAATGTAAGCATGGCATACAGCATCTGCATTCTTGCACAGAGTTATCTAAGGATACAGTTCATCCCTGTCAATCAGCAGAGGAAGGGGGGAAGGACTCCCACAGGGCTACAGTAAACCATCAAAAGAAGATCTCTTTAGATTACCCCTGGGATTCTGGAATACAGTCTCATATACCAGATGGAAGAACAGTCTGTCTCCCAGCCAATCCCTTCCTCACACGCTCTTTTCTTTTGGGACAGCTAAACAATAAGATGGGCTAATTTTTCTTCTACATGTTGCAGGGAGCACCGTAAAAGAAACAAGAAAAATAAGAGCATAATGGCAGACAGGAGATACAGAGACATGTTTTACAAATTTGCCATAACTTCTGTGCTAGTAGTAGTGGCCAAGAAACCTGAGGTAATGGCAGTCTTGCAAATGGAATGGCCAAGAGAGATTTATGTAAACCAGGAATGGAGCTTGACGTTTTACTGAACCTCCACCACTGAATGCTTGGGGCTCCATTTTCTCTGTTTATAAGGAGCAGATATGACCTACATTTGAGGCTACTTCAAGCTATTCCATTCCTAACTGCACCATCCTCCCAGTTGCTCATTTAGCTATAGCACAAGTGTGGCTGTATCATACTGGGGCTTTAACCAAGCACTAGTGATGAAATACTGCTAATACTGCCTTCCCTGATTAAGGAAACCTGAACACTGGCTGCCCATTGTGTTAAGCACTGGAGCATAAAAGATCCAGCCACCAGAAATGCAAAAATTGAAAGCATTTTAGAAGCCATAAATACAACTGCGTAGTGAAACAAACCAAAACTTATTAAGACGGGTGGGCATGGTTTAGCTAAAATGGCACCATGGGTCAACTGGGAAGGCCTGGTGGCCCTAATCAGGCCTATGGCCCAGAGGTTACTCATCCCTGTATTAATTAAATCTATTTTGTGCAAAGCAGTGACATTATCAAATACACAAAAGCCAGTGAAGACTATCCTCCTGGTCCTCTACCTGCATTTTGGCAACTCACTGTGACCATGCTACGAGAAGAGAAAATCAGGAGTGGACACAAGATCTACCCACCCTGGAAGAATGGCAGATGAAGGTGATGGACTATATGGAACTGGCAGAAATGACCGGCAGAATCCGAGACCAGGGAGAAGAGTCGGTGGAAGAAGATTGGAAGAAATTTAAAGACTATCTACAGAAATACTGCAAAATTAATGAATGTTAGAATGATGTTGGATTGAAGTTAAGTGGTTTTCAGCAGTAATGTTATAAAGGAATGTGCAAAAATGGATTGTTAACAGGTGATAATCTAAAGTTATAATATATTAAGATTAAAGATTAGGATAAAAACAAAGAGGGAAAGGATTTGCTGAACCAACTAATTGAACTGGAATACAAAAAAGGGAGGTGTGAGGAGGTCTGGGGAACAAGCAAATGAAAGATAAGATGCAGAAAGTTTGAATTGTTTTTAACTGTTTTTACTTTGTATTTTTTCTTTTTCTTTTTTCTTTTTGTAACATTTTGAAAACTTTAATAAATATCTTTTAAAAAAAGAAGAAGAGAAAATAGGAGTGACCTGAATATTCACAGTAAACTCATGAAAGGATCACTGGGAAGGAGAGATAGGTTGACAAATCTGTACTTTTCAACTTTTCCAATATCACTAAATAAGACAGTCCTCTTATTCTTGGCTGTGCCTCTTCCCCACTGCCAAGGCCCTTCGCGACTATAATTATCAGCCTCTACATTTTCTCCATCTCCTTTTGCTAAGCATTCTCGCCAAAAGCAGAAAGTAGCATGGCCAATGCAGAGAGTAGCATGTAGCCGATTAAATTCAATTGCTGCCACAAATAAACACTGCAGATGAAGAAACCTAGACAGAAGAGAAAGGGATTAAGACTTGTGGATTACATGAATGAACAGTTTAAGAAAGAATGTTCTCATGCGGGTGGCTCATGTCTTTGGCTTGCTTGCATGCTTTCTGCGAGGAAGGTGATATAAACTAAATTGCAAAGAAAGGATACAAGAATTTCCCCCATAAAAGCCTCTTTGAAACAGGGAAATTTGGGTCAGCAGCAAACTTCCCCGTTCCAAGCAGTAGATGTGGGCTAATCATGACATGAAACCCTAGTTTTCCAAGAACAGTGAAAGGAACTGAAGTGGAAAGGGAACAAATGGGCAAAACAAAATAAGCAAAAAGTTAGACATAAAGAATAGCATGAATGTGACTGAGGTTGCCAACCTTTCAGGACAAGTGAGCACATTTTGAATTTTGTGGAAATGTTGTGGGCAGCAGTCACAAAATGGCTGCCATGGCGGCATGGCATAACATTTTGGATGCTGTGATCTTGCAGATTTCACACCATGACTGTGTCCCCCCCCCCCAAGTTCTTTTTCAGGCCTGCAATCTTGTGTGGCGCTCCCAAAACACCTTTTGAGCCACCGTGCCAAAAAAGGCGCTTTTTCTGGGGGGAATTGTGATGTGAAATTGCTCAAGATTATGGCGTCCAAAATGGTCGCCATTCTCTTGTGAGAAAAAATGGGAAGATAGTGTCCCAGAAGAATGTGTCCTGGATTTTGCCGCTGAGGTGTTGGAGGGTATGATGTAGCAAGCAAAACTGTTTAAAAGCTCTTAAACAACTCAGAAAACCAAAGCACATTACAAAAAATATAAACATATCATGAACATTTCAAATACACACTACTTTACTTGTGGACTTTAAGTCGCTCAGGCTACCAGGTAGAGCAAATGTCGAACACTCTGCCTTCAATTTGTACAAAACAAAATCTTATTAAAACTCTTGTTTTACTTGTGCTAGAATAAGCTAATGAAGTTAACTGTGAGGGTACAAATGGTAAAATTTTAGTGAGGTAGTTAAGGGCTGGCACAGGAAGACTTTAAAATGCAGGAACAAAGATGCAATTAGCTGGGATTTAATGAGCTGTTTAACGATAAGTGACAGTGCCTGCCACAATTTCCGAACTAGATGCAGTCTTAAATACTGTAGGACTGAGTTCTAACCTAAGGCAAGTTAACCTTTCCGGTGTTGCACAACTCCTTTTGGGGCAAGACAGGTTTAAATCAGTAGATATAGCAACATCTGATACTAACAAAAATATATTCACAGGATCCACAAACATCAAAGGTTTTATTAGTGTTAAAGAATTCTAAGCCAAAGCCTCTTTCCTGGGATAAAATATCTCATCCAATTATTACAAAGCCCCTGTCATGGTATGGAACGTAAGAAAGTCCTGCACAAATCATACCCAATTTTTGCCTTGCAAATGAAATCTTTGCTCATTTAATTCCTGCTGGAAATTATATATATATCTGCCTACTTGCACAATAGATATCTGCTTGCACAATGAGACTTCTGGTTTCTCTTCTTGTAGGCATTAAACATTTTTCTTAAAATACTTTTCTATAACCTAGAAAGGCTGGCAGATTAACAGTGCTGAGAGATAACAACAAATGACCACAGTAATTTCCAAATGGGTACTTTAAAAAGAAAGAAAGAATTAGAGGAACATTCTCATTGGTTTATTACCAATATGGCTCTTCTTGAAGAAACAGACATATTTTTTCACTGAAGAGCTAAGTGGTCAAATTTGCTTCGAATATATCCAACAAAAGCCATACCCACTCAAGAACAGGCAGTGCTTGGTATGTTTGATAACACCATGGTTTGATTAAACCAGTGTTTCCCAAACTTGGATCTCCAGCTGTTGTTGGACTACAATTCCCATCACCCTGACCACCGGTCCTGCTAGCTAGGGATGATGGGAGCTGTAGTCCAAAAACAGCTAGAGACCCCAGTTTGGAAAACCATTTGATATTCAGAAGCAAATGCCCAGCTGATTTGTGATCCCTTATTAAGATTTCCTCCCACAAATCTAGCACTCTGCATCTGACAAATAGGGGTGCAATTACACAAATCTACTATTACGCAGGGAAATGGGGGAGGAGATGCCCATCGTGTCTGAGCGAGTGTGTGTGAGGGAAAAATGTGTGACAATTACTGTAGTGTAAAACGTGTTATAGAAATGTAATGTGACTGGTTTTAGAATGGATAAAACAGTTGTCATCACTAGGCTACTGGGCTGCCTCTATTTTATGAAGCAACACCACGTTATGTTGAAGAAAAAATGTCACTCTTTCAGTGGAAGTAATAGAAGCCAATCTTTGAAGGCTGAAAAACGGGATATGTGTGGGATGTAACAGAGGTCTTTCCCTCAGCTCTGTTACGAACAAAGGAGCCAATGTTGTAGATGAGTGTTGAGAAATGGCCAGTTTGCACATGTGCCATGTTTTGTTCATTGCCTAAACCTACTGGTGTAATATTTCCTCACAAGTGACACTGCAACACATCTGATGGGAAAACCTGATAAAATATCTAAGCGTTTCAGTAACAGCTGCATTTTATTAGGGGTTTTTTTTTTGGTGTTTTTTTTAAAAACCAAAATTAAAGCGGAAAAAGGCAGCTTGAGACAATCCCACAACTACAAACTGGGAGGGAATGGAGCCAAAGCTCAGAAACATAAACAAGCACATAAATAGCTGAGTTAAGAAATATATCCAGGTTCCTAAGCAATGGGAAAGTTTTCAAAAGGAGCTTTCCACCCTTTGAAGCCCGGATAATGTATCTACGGTGAATAACAGGAAGGTATCAATCAAGGAACAGAAGAAAATTCTGGCATTTCGCAGAAAGTTTGAGGGATCTCTGGAGAAGAACAAACGGGGAATAAATATCCTTCCCACTTTTCTGCTTCTCACTATGTTTTCAAAATGTTTATATCCTGGCTCTCCACTAAAAAGTACATATTACAGCTAACAGAGTCAATTCCACACAATATAAATATTTAGAATTACATGTAAAAAAACAACAACCACAACCCAGTAAAATATCATTTGCTTTGTAAGAGAAAAGAGGAATGGTGCCATATAGACTTTTTATTATCTTCTCCAGAGAAGTCTTGGCATCATTGGTGGTGAGGAGGCACCTGAAGAACAGCCTCTATTGCTATCTCAACAAATAACACTTAAATGCTCCCTCAGGTATAGTGATCCAAGACATTTAGGATGCCAAAGATCAACACAAGTGCTTTGAATTGTGTCTGGAAGCCAACTAGGAGCCAGTAAAGTTCTCTAAGCTAAGTGCGATCAGTATTTGCTTTCTTGGTGCAGCATTTCCTCATTAACAAGTTGATGTACTTTCTGAAATTTTCCGAAGGACAATCCCACATACAGCGTATTGCCAATAGTCTAGTCCAAAACAAGGCTGATAATGGAAAGATTTTACTTTCCCAGGGAAAGCTGTAACTGTCCAATTCCTTGTCAAGGATGCCAGCAGTTTCCCCTTGCCAATAACCTGATTCATAGGAGAAGTGCAACCTCACCAATGTTGCAATTTATGAGGTAAAGTCAAATTGATTATGTTCAAATGAGCTTCCTTCCTATTAATTAAGACAAATTCCTCTTTCTAGTTTTAAAAAGACCCTTCAGGAGTCCTAGTAAATGTTTAAATACCCTTGCAGAAAAGATGGCCAACTGAATCAAAACTTGTAATAAAGCTTCCAAAACCTAAAGATTTTGTTTATTTTTATTTATTTAAATACCTTAAAAAAAATAAAGTGAGTGAACCCATTGGGTCCAGTACTGCCTCCGCTAGTGTTTTTCAACCTTTGATCCCTAGTTGGGGTTGAACTACAATTCCCATAATCCCATAAAACAACTTAGCCACTGCTCAGGGATGATGGCATCTGCAACCCAACAACACCAGGACTACAAGGCTGAAGAGCACTTGTCTACATTGATTGGCACCAGCTCTCCATGGTTTCCAGCAGGTTTTTTCCAGCCCTATCCAAAAACGCCAAGGATTGAAACTGGGACCATTGGCAACCAAGCATCTTCTCTACTGCTGAGAAATGCCAAATTCTGCCAAATATGAAAAGGACTGCACAAGACTAATCGCCACACAACATACAACCAAGGATAATGGTGCCAGATTTCTAAGAGGCCATGCCATTAACACAGTGTTTTCCATTTTCTATTATTTGTCATAATTCCTTATTAAATTGCTAAAGGAAGATAGAGGGGTTGGAGGAAGCATAGCAAACAGTTTAACCTAGACACAGGAGTGCCATAAACAGAATTTCTGAAGCACTCCTGACAGCATTTCTAAGCACCAAGCATGCTGCTCTTAATCTATAAGTGATTGCGCTCTTTCGAAAGGTCAGTAGGCTGCAGCATCTATCATGGCAGCTACCACACGCCATGCCGCATCCTTCACAAATCCCGCACAATGAATTATGAGTAGTATTATTCCCCATCTGGCTTTGGTTGAGCAAGAAGACAAAGAAGTTTCTTTTGTTTCTTTTTACGTATCCTAAAAGGAACACATCCTTCAATCCAACAAAAAGTATGATGGGCATATTGACCACTTCCCAGAAAATGCCATGCACTTCCTCGTACCAAACTTATTTTGGGTTGAAATTATTAATTTCTGACATGGAGGGCTTCGAAAGGCACATCCATAGGGTGGTATAGAAATACGGTATAAGGTGGTATAGAAATAACAACAACAACAATCCTTTGCCTTAGGAAAAAGTCTGGATTTGCCAAAACAGCCAAACTTCCAGTGCGTAGAAAAGCAGAGTGCTTCAACTTGGACTGGTCCTCACCCTCCCAATATAGTTCAGATCAAAATGCTACATTTACCATGTGGTTAGGCACTGGTATGGGATGTGAAGGGACTCCTGCCATAGACCAAAAGAGGGTTAGATAGCTCAGTCTTGCAGAGATGTTCTGGCTACTGCAAAAACTGCCCCAAGCCATGTCACATGTGAACATTAAGCTTGACATGCAAGTAAGTTACCATTCCAAACCATTGCAATATTCTTGAGGTAGAAATGAGTGGCTCCGTATGCCCCCCCCCCATGTGATATACAATGCAAACTAGCCAATACATTACATGTGAACTCCAAAGATCACAAGATGTGAGTAACTTTCAGACTGGCCACAGCAAATGGGATGTGCATACCTCTTTTGTGCTACAACCATTGTCCTGTTGTTGTTGTTGTTGTTGTTGTTGTTGTTGTCACGTGCCCTTCATCAGCAGGTCCCAGGGCATGTGACAACAATTTAAAATTCAGCATAAAAACTGAACAAATTACAGTCACAGACCAATACTGGTTGTGTCTTACAGCATCTAACTAAAGATATATATATGTAAAGCTGCTGCAGTAGGTACGTTCTTCAATATTTTCTAAGGTTACGTGTACACTAGAAATTTAGACCAGTTTTATGCCTGCGCAACTGTTGTGGGCCCATCTAACGGAATGCTAAAAATTAAAAGTTACACGAAGGGCTAAAGATTCCCAACAAACAAGTCTTAGTATCCCACAAAGCTACACATTCCAGGGATTCTCTGGAAGAAAGCCATGACTGTTAACCACAGCCTTCAATCAGTTTAAGTTGTTTAAGATTAATTTCAGTGGCATGTGGAATTTAATTTTAAAAAGTCAATAAAGTTACTCATTTCATCATTTAGGACATTTCTGTGTAGTCTTTTAAACACCACAAGTGGCTTACCAAACTAGGTCAGGAAGTAAGAAGCAAGTAATCTGCTCCCTTATCTACTCTCATTACTAGATAGCTCGTCTAGTTGACCGCCTGGGGCAGCACTTAGAAGAGCAACAAATGGGGAGCCTCTATTGTTTTACAACAGCAACAGACTTGCTGACTTCCCATAGGCTATCAGGCCAGGTTCAGGGTTTTGAGCAACTTGGGCCCAGTATACTTTATGGCAGGGGTCAGAAAACTTTTTCAGCAGGGGGCCGGTCCACTGTCCCTCAGACCTTGTTGGGGGCCGGACTATTATGGGGGCGGGGGATGAACGAATTCCTATGCCCCACACTTAACCCAGAGAAGCATTTTAAATAAAAGCACACATTCTACTCATGTAAAAACACCAGGCAGGCCCCACAAATAACTCAGAGATGCATTTTAAATAAAAGGACACATTCTGCTCATGTAAAAACACGCTGAATCCCAGACCATCTGCGGGCCAGATTTAGGAGGCAATTGGGCCGCATCCAGCCCCCGGGCCTTAGTTTGCCTACCCATGCCTTACGGTCTACCTGAGCCATTATATCTCAGATGAATCACAGAGATTATCTGGAAGAGTGCTGTTAGCATGTTACAGGGGCGTGACTGGCCTCAACTACAAAGTAAGACATGTAGCGTCACCAGTCCTATGCTACAGAACATTCTCACTGCAGAGATTTGGCAGACAGCCTTGCTGTTGTCTCTCTTGAGGATCTTTTTATGCCAGCAGGCCTATACAGCTGTTTCTGTCTGTTTTTGATTAGCCAGGCACACCAAAGATTAAAAGCATTGCTTTTAATGGCATTATGTATTTCGTTGTAGTACATAATCCTGATATTTTATGAAGTCATACCTTGGATCCTGAACGCCTTGGTACTCAGATGTTTTGCCTCCCGAATGCCACAAACCCAGAAATGAGTGTTCTGGTTTGCGAACTATTTTTGGAAGCCGAACGTCCGACGGGGCTACCGATTGGTTGCAGGAGCTTCCTGCAGCCAATCAGAAGCCGTGCTTTGGTTTCTGAACATTTTGGAAGTCGAAAGGACTTCTGGAACGGATTCCGTTTGACTTCCAAGGTACGACTGTACAGAAATACTTTTATAAATATGTAAAAATAATAACACATATAATGCAATTGATCTGCTGGCTAAAGCTGAACAGGTGCTGTGGAAGAGCAAAACATTCAAGCACAAATACAGTTGCCTCGATGCAGTGTTGTCCTGTAGACGAAGACTTCAACCACTGGTGCAGAAGTATTTCACCAGCTTCGAAAGTTAGCTCTCTTGAAATGCTATGTGTTTTATACGGGGAAAAGTCCCTGCAACATATACACTTGAGAACTGAGGTGCTACAGTCTCCAGCGGAGGACTTCATCCCCTCTACTAACCAAGTCTGGACCCCCCCCCCAAAAAAAAAAGAATGCCAGGAAAAAAAACAGACACTTTACATGCTATAACACAAAGCTATCCTCTCCAATATTGGGTAAGGGTTTGAAATGCAAAGTTAATCAGCTAATCTCACTGAAGTCACATATCGTTGCAACACTGAATTGCTAAAACTATTCTGGTTCTGTTTTAGGGATGGCTGATTAGAAGTCGGGAGTGTTATGTACTGAAGTTCTCACCCTGGGCCAGTAGGGGGATACTGTAGATTGTTTTCACTCAGGTCCACATATGCAAATAAGGGATTGAAAGTGACGTTCAGTGATTGGATAGTTACAGAAAATGGTTACTGTTATGTTATAGTGGAGCTCTATATAAGCAGGCTGGCTGAACCCTTCAGTTCAATTCTGTTCTGGCCTGTGAATAAACAAGAGCTGTTTGAAGAATCGCTGTGTCGTCTGATATGTTCACCCACAACTTAACAGGGGTAAAAGGTAAAGGTACCCCTGCCCATACGGGCCAGTCTTGACAGACTCTAGGGTTGTGCGCTCATCTCACTCTAGAGGCCGGGAGCCAGCGCTGTCCGCAGACACTTCCGGGTCACGTGGCCAGCGTGACGAAGCTGCTCCAGCGAACCGGCACCAGAGCAGCACACGGAAACACCGTTTACCTTCCTGCTAGAAAGTGGTACCTATTTATCTACTTGCACTTAAGGGTGCTTTCGAACTGCTAGGTGGGCAGGAGCTGGGACCGAACGATGGGAGCTCACCCCGCCGCGGGGATTCGAACCACTGACCATGCGATCGGCAAGTCCTAGGCGCTGAGGTTTTACCCACAGCACCACCCGCGTCCCAGTACTTAACAGGGAGTAGGTGTTAAAAATTCGGAGGTTAAATATTTGGAAAATAATGAATTAAGGCAGTTCTGCAGGTTCTTAAATTTAAGAGGCTGGGCTTGGCAGCCTACCTACCCTGTAGTTATCCATTAGAACAGCCAGCCATGGTTTTATTGTCTGCATCACATCTTCAAGCAAATGTTTCTCAACCGTGGAGCCATTATGAAATGTCAGGTTGCCAACGTGGATAGACTTCCTTATTTCTGGCAATGTTAACAGCTGTCCAAAGTACTCCTGATCCGCAGGTTCCTATTAAACAAAATATGAAAAAGATAAAAATGGCTGCAAAAAATCAACACAATAAAATTATATTCCCTAGTTCTCCATGTACAGGAATATCCTACCTAGCACTGAAGCATGCAAAACACCGCATAAGTGAGGATTGTGTTAAACATGAAACTGCAGGGGTCAGTTAAGTCTGAAATTATGAAGCAATTTAAAGTGTTCAAGTCTATTAGTTTCATAAGGGGGAAATCCCAGCAGGTCATGAAAACTGGTGGCATTTGGTAATTGATCAGACGAGAGAGGGGGGGAAAGGTTTGCTGTTGGTGAAAATGTACAGCCACATTAATTTGTGCCGGACTGAGTTTACTTGCATTAAACAATGTCCCATGCAGGCAACGCAATATCAAGTTTTAACTTAGGGAAACTGCTTCATCTTGCACTATTTCCCGTAAGAACTTAGGGGGGAGAAACTTGCAGAGAAAAGGTCAAACTAGTCTTAACATTTGGCTTCCAAGAGTGCTTAGCTGGATGCTTCTAGAAAGTTTACAGGCAGAGCGTGAAGGCAACAGCACTCTCTCAGCACCTCTATATACTGAAATTAATTTAGCCACCAGGCCAATAGCCATTGATAGACCTAATCTTGATGGGGTGGTAGGGGGAAACCCTTCCTTTTTCTCTCCAGCTGTTGGGTGGAGAGACAGGCACATCCTAGGTGAATCACCTGCAGTATTTGCACAATGCTAAAGACCTCCTCATGTTACCTTGGCACCAGGTGCAAAATATCCCACTCGTCCCTTGACCTTAAGCATGTGCTGAGATTTAAACAACAACAGGGGGGAAAGGGAGGAGGGATTGTTTCCCCAAGCTCCAGTACTGTTACCACCATTTCCAATTGCTTTTGATAGAGAAGTAGCCCAAGTTAATTCCATAGCTTCGAAAGCACATCACCAGAATGCCTAGTCTAAGGGTGGCTTACCTGGCACTCCATGAAGTTGAAGTAGTTGCTACACCCTGTGGCGTTCTGAAAGAAGGAAGCAGTTCCAATTTCATCGCCATTCAACAGAACATCAAACACCTGGAGGAAGAGAGCCATGGAAAGAAACACGGTTCAAAATATGGTTTCTGCTGGGTTAAACATTCTAAGGAACCGCAATGCTCGGCATAATTCAGTTTGCTACGAGTAGCAAGGAGATGCTATGTAGAGTGTACCTGAGCAATGAAATGTTAAGGCCATATAACACCAGTCCTAAAGGATCTACACTGGCTCCCAGTACATTTCCGAGCACAATTCAGAGTGTTGGTGTTGATCTTCAAAGCCCTGAATGGCCATGCATACCTGAAGGAGCATCTCCACTCTCATTGTCCTGCCTGGACACTGAGGTCCAGCTCCAAGGGCTTTCTGGCGGTTCCCTTACTGCAAGATGTGAAGCTACAGGGAACCAGACAGAGGGCCTTCTCAACAGTGACACTCAGGGCCGTCTTTAGGGGAGAGAGAAATCGCTCACCTGTAACAACTGCCGCCGCTCCACTCCCTCCCGGGCTCTGCTGCTGCGGGAGGACTAGGGTGCCGTCGCGTGACAAGACGGACCTGGGCAGTGCTACACAGAGCGCCCAGTGGCACAGGAGGAGAAGCACAGCAAGGAAACAGTTGGCGCGAGAGGGAGGGAGGCTGCCTGGCATGTTGCCGCCACTCTGCTCCCTCCTGGGCTCCACTGCTGCGGGAGGACGAGGGGACAGACCTGGGCAAGGCTAGGCAGGGCACCTGATGGCGCAGGAGGAGAAGCACAGCAAGGAAAGGAATGGGCGGGACGCGGAAAGGAAAAGCTCTGCCCGCAGTGCTGGGCGGAGGCAGAAGAGCCCCTGTGTGGCGCCCACAACACTGGGTCCTCCACGCCCTCACCTGGGCTTGCACGCCTTCCTTGCACCCATCCACGGTGAATGGATCTCCCCTCTACAAGTGCCTGGGGATGGGGGTGTCCAACTACAACCTCCAGTGCCCCCCTCCAGAATTGGCATTTGGCACCCCCCAGAATTTGGCTCAGGGGTTCCCCGCACCCCTTGAACCCCCCAGGAAAGGCGACGCTGGTGACACCTGCCCTGTGGACGCCTCCCCATCAGATGTCAAACAGAGAAACAACTATTTGACTTTTAGAAGACATCTGAAGGCTTTCAGGGAAGCTTTCAATGGCTGGATGTTTTATTGCGTTTAAAATATCTTGTTGAGTGCCACCCAGAGTGGCTGGGGCAACTCAGTCAGATGGGCGGCATGTAAATAATAGAATTATTATTACTATTATTAGGAAGGATTTGTCTCCTGTTCTTGGGGCCAACTGATTACCATATTCAAAATTTGGAAGGCACTGTTTTTTGACCCACTTCAACTTCCCTGATCCCACTGCCAGCCCCCAGGAAGATCCAATCTAGAATGCTACTCCAATCTATTATTTGCCTGTGTTGTGCACACTCTATTCACTGCTCTACCATAGCTAAGATTTTAGAGGTTTCCTTATAATCAAGCAGTGTGTGTGTGTGTGTGTGTGTGTGTGTGTGTGAATAAAATAAATAAATGAAACAAGCTAATGTGTAGCATGGATATAAACTGCAATGTTCAGAATATAAGTCAGCATGGTGGATCTTCCCAAGGGGAGGAAATACAAGCCACACAGTTATATGCATTTTAAAGGTTATTCCTAAAATTAGACAAATTTTTCTGTAAAATGCACTGTATTGCAGTAAGTAACTCATTAGCGGGTTACTGCTGCACACATCCAAAGGCTGCTTCGTGACACCACTGCGCGGGAAACACAAAACGCCGCAAATTCAGAGCAAAACGCCAGCCCACAGTGTGTGCTGCTGTTTTCGCCTTCCACTCTTTTGGTGGGGGTTAAAAATTGGAGCCATTATTCATGGATATAGAAAGGTTTCAGGCGTGTGTTCAAGCATATGCAATGAGTTCCACGACTGCATCTTTCCTGATTTCCTGGGGATAAGCTAAACCTTTAGGGCATACAAGCACAGACTTAGAAAAACTAAAGCAATTCATGAAAGAGATGCCTATGTAAACATATGCCACAGCACTCAATTCTGAAAAGAGGCCAAGGTAAATTTTGTAGAAACATTGGACGGCGATTTCTCTCTCCATTAGTTCTCCCTCTCTTTGCCCTTCTGCTGCAATATAAATGGACACCTTTCTCCAGCGCGGAGCTTGTGACCTCCATTCCGCTTCCTTCTGACCCCCTTACTCTCTTCAGATGGTTTTAATTGCTGGAGGCCAGCATGTGGGCCTCTAATACGTACTTCAAAGGCTTCCCTCCATTTCTTCTGCTGGATGTAGATTACTGCCAGATCAGTCTGCTGCCGGAAAAACGCCTTCTGCTTCTCATCCAACAAGCCAATTTGATATAACAATTCTGCATAGCCACCAAACATCTGCAAAGGGAATCAAGAAACTCAGCGATATTAGTCTAGATATTTCTAATCTTCTAGAATGCCCTTTTAAAAAAAAAAAAAAAAGGCAGTGCATTAGCAGAGATTTATCTATTTTTTAAAGCATGCTTCCAAATTTTAAATAGTTTGCCAAGGCTGCAATAAAACTTTGGTGGCTTTTATAAGCAGTCTAGTTCCCTGCAGGATCGCAGCTAATTTGCTCTTGAGAACCATGTGGTAAACTAATTAAAGTTTTAGTGAAATTAGAAAGTTACATGGAACAATACTCTTTTTTGCCTTTCTTCCGTTATCCTTTCCCCGCAATTTGAGAATCACAATCTACTTCTGTTTTGTTTTAAAAAAAAAATTAATTAAACACAATATGGAGAAACCTTACCAATTCAGGGTCACAGAGACCATCTCCAATGGCAACACCCTTAAAGTTGATCTTTATCTTTGCCGTAGGATTACGCGTGTGGATATAATAGCCAATGGCAGGCACATACTTCCCTGCATAGGACTAGTGATAATAAAGAATACAGTCAAACAAAAAGTTAGTGTGAATAGCTTTCATGCATTTTTAAAATTCTGTTTACACTTACAAAATACATTGAAAGTGATAGGTGTAGTCAATACAAATTGCATGCAGAAATAGAAAAAATAAAATTAAAATACAATGGGGAAGAAAACCTGAAAGCTGAGAATACAATAACGCATTCAACTATCATATATTTTGAAAAGGGTGTGTGTGTGAGAGAGAGAGTCAATTCAGTTCTCCATAAAGCGTCTCCACACTTTCATCTGGGCTTTAGGGCTGTTCAACTGAGTTTACGTTAGGATAAGATCTTATACCAGGTGAAACAAAAAGATCTATTTTTAATGAACTGTTAAGGACTCTCCATACATGTGTCGGATGTTCTGACAGTGCATTGTCCCATACTTTTGATAGCCACTCCTCTCAGGAAGGAGATGATTGGGACTTTCAATGGGAGGCCACTAACAATCTGGCTGCAGTTAAAAGCATAAACACAAGAGGTTTGTGCATGCAGGCGAGTTGGTATCGTGCTCCAAGGATAAATGCTTTTATGCAGTATGATTGCATCTAAAATATTTGATTCAGACCTGCTAGTATTCATTATTAAGGCTGTAAGTAATCAATAGAATTCGTGCTCTTAAGCTCATAGAAGGAGCTCATAGAGGACAGGATATTTATTCTGATTTGTCTTCTCCCCTGCCAACCCCCTTCTACATGTTATGGAGAATCTCCCAAGTTGATTTTTGAGTTCTGGATGGTGCAAAAGAGACAGCAAATGGGCAAAATTTACCTCCCCTCTCCTGTTAGCAAAGGATCAAAAGACATTCTGTGTGTACCAACTGGATTCCTGCCTAAATGATTCTCTTTAAAAAAAACCTTCAACCTTTTAACTGAGAACACTAATTAAATTTGTAATCAAAGTCTTTTCGTTTCTAGTACAGTCTTACCTTGGTTTTCAAACAGCTTAGTTCTAGAATGTTTTGGCTCCCGAATGCTGCAAACCCGGAAGTGACTGTTCCGGTTTGCAAACTATTTTTGGAAGCCGAACGTCCGACGGGGCTTCTGTGGCTTCCGATTGGCTGCAGGAGCTTCCTGCAGCCAATCAGAAGCCGGGCTTTGGTTTCTGAATGTTCTGGAAGTCAAACAGACTTCCGCAACAGAATCCGTTCGACTTCCAAGGTACATGTATCCAACCGGCTCAATAATGCTTGCAACGCTGGAATAACCCATGAACTTACAAAACCAATGAATCAATGAGCTGCAATATTGTGCTGGCCAATCCTAAGTACGAATGTGCCATTAGGCTGGATAGAGCACTCTTCCAGGCTATATTTGCAGCCTGCTTTCCTGGTTCGCCTCTGAACCATGACTTTCAATCATACTTTGGAGGTAACATGCGGCTAGTGCTTGGAATGGAAAGATTTAGCAGGTAACCAGAAGCTATTACAAGCCATCTGAAGAGTAATCAAGGAAGGTGTTGGGAGAGAGGCGCAGCCAAAGTTCTTGTTCAATGAGGGGAGAGGGATAAGAACAGAAACCTTCAACCAACTCAGCGAAAATGAAGACATAGGGAACAAGGGGCAACAGACGGGGAAGGGCTTAATCCATTGATCTCTTATCGCTTCTGCATATTGGTAACCCAGTCCAAACTGCAGATATCAAGTGCACTGCAGACGATATGGTAACATATAACTTAATGCAAGATAAGCATATACAAAGGAGCATATACTAATACTCTCAGCCTCTTTAGGCATTCAGGCCTTTTGTCTCAATTTCTGCCAATGAAGAGCTGACCTTTCACCCTTCACAAGGCTGCACAGCAACTGTTTGTTTCAAGCCTCTTCCATCGTTCCTTTCTTAGGAGGCTTTTTATGATGTGAAACCAAGAAGGTGATCCCTGGTCTCCACAGGCAAAAAGCACAATGAAATCTGACTCTCTTCTCTCCCACCCCACACTGCAGATTTCTTTCCTAGACAAGTATCTCTGTTAGCAAAAAATTAAAGAAGCTTTCTTTGCCAGAAAAATCAAGATGGGATCTACATCTTCAGAGACAAAGGAGACTCGTAGAACAAAGCTGTAATGAAAGCAGTATCTCTTGACTAGAATGTCACACGTGTTAGCAGTTAGTATCAAAGAAAGAGCGGCTCTGCTTAAGTTGTTAGAGGCAGTGAGCAACAGATAGCTTTTTGTTGCAATACCAAAGAGGTTCCCTTCTCTCTCTTGGGGGGAGGATAGGTTTTGAAATCAAATTCAGTACCAAAGCAAGGATCAATGAGAAAAGCTCCTCTAGAAATACCTAAGCCCTTAATTTTTAAAAGAAACACTGCCAGACTAAATGCTGAGGCCAAAGTTATCTACCAGAAAATGTACTTTGGGGCTGGGAAAATCGCTAGGTAACAACACATTTTTTAATCTGGAAGGGACTGTTCTGGTCTTTTCTGCTCCCCCTGCTGGCTGTTTTATAAATATTATTTTTCATTATTTTACTAATTATAAAACATACTGTCATCCAAAGTATGTTGATAGATGTGCCTGTATCGAGGAAATGTAATTTAAAATTAAATCCAACTGGGCGGCGGGGGGGGACAGGTCCACCTCTGCTTTAGGATAATCCACAAAAAGTTCCTTAATTTCTCTTCGACGATCTTCACGTTCACAAGTTACACAGTTCAAGAATTAAAAGTTATCTGAACTTACTTCTCCTGTTGCATAGAAGTCATTTTTCTGATAATCAGGAAAGAGCTGGAAAAACTGGATGAGAGCACTGAAATGACAGACGAAGTACAGGTAAAAATATCTGCACTAAGAAAGGTTGTAGTCAAATGTCATAGTAGTGATGAAAATGAAAGCTTGCTAACTTATTCGGCAGCTGCACCTCAACAGAAGCAGGCTGACATTCACTCGTGAAAATATGGTCACAGGCAAGTGTGACATCATCCTTCAGCCACAAAATACATTTTGTCTCAAAAACTGAACTACAGCGAAGTGTCACAGCATTAATCTCACCCCAACATACACAATCTATTTCACAGTACAGTGGTACCTCGGGTTACATACCCTTCAGGTTACATATGCTTCAGGTTACAGACTCTGCTAACCCAGAAATAGTGCTTCAGTTTAAGAACATTGCTTCAGGATGAGAACAGAAATTGTGCTCCGGCGGCACGGCAGCAGAAGGAGGCCTCATTAGCTAAAGTGGTGCTTCAGGTTAAGAACAGTATCAGGTTAAGTACGGACCTCCGGAACGAATTAAGTACTTAACCCGAGGTACCACTGTAATATTAATTAACAAATATGCAGGTAAAAGGTAAAGGTAAAGGTACCCCTGCCTATACGGGCCAGTCTTGCCAGACTCTGGGGTTGTGCACCCATCTCACTTAAGAGGCCAGGGGCCAGCGCTGTCCGGAGACACTTCCAGGTCACGTGGCCAGCATGACAAAGCTGCATCTGGCGAGCCAGCGCAGCACACGGAAACGCCGTTTACCTTCCCTCCAGTAAGCGGTCCCTATTTATCTACTTGCACCCGGGGGTGCTTTCGAACTGCTAGGTTGGCAGGCGCTGGGACCGAGCAACGGGAGCGCACCCCGCCACAGGGATTCGAACCGCCGACCTTTCGATCGGCAAGCCCTAGGCGCTGAGGCTTTTACCCACAGCACCACCCGCGTCCCACAAATATGCAGAAGTCTCAGCAAACTTTTAAAAATGCTCCTTGCAGACACAGTGCTTACACAGAGACATTTTCTGCTGCAATATGTACAAGTTATTGGGGAGGAGACAAGCAGGAAGACACGTGACATCATTTCTGCTTGAGCCATGAAACTCCAATTTTCCACCTTGAAGGAAGCCAGTCTGCATTTCTACCGTCTCTGTTACCAAGCATCATTCTTATTGAGAGTGAACTCACCTTTCCCACACAACCATCTAGGCTGTAAGGAGAGGAGAGGGATGCATTAAAAAAAACAACGGGGAATCTATAAAGAGGCAGATGAAATCAGACAGATGTATTGATTGATGTCTCTCAAGAATGAGGGAAAACTGCACATATATTACTTAACAAAACCACTGTCTGGAAAGGGATGTTTAAAAGCTCTCTACTGTGCTATTCTCTGCATCTGAAAACATGCACACAACGTTCTGTTAAGTCCGGATGCCAAGGGCAATATCCAACTAAATCTTTTTTTTTTTAAAGATATTTATTGGGATTTCCCATCTTAATACATTAAAAAATCAAAAAAGAAAAAAGAAAAAAGTTAAAAACACATAAAGTTTACAACCCTTATTTTCAATAACATATTTCCCTGACTTCCCCACACCTCCCCTTCTTGTATTCCAATTCAAATTGGATATATATAATATCCAACTAAATCATGGGTAGGCAAACTAAGGCCCAGGGGCCGGATCTGGCCCAATCGCCTTCTAAATCCAGCCAGTAGATGGTCCGGGAATCAGCGTGTTTTTACATGAGTAGAATGTGTCCTTTTATTTAAATTGCATCTCTGGGTTATTTGTGGGGCATAGGAATTTGTTCATTCCCCCCCCCAAAAAAAAATAGTCCGGCCCCCCACAAGGTCTGAGGGACAGTGGACCAGCCCCCTGATGAAAAAGTTTGCTGACCCCTGAACTAAATCATACGCAGAGAAGACCCACTGCAATCAATGGACTGATGTTACAGTAATTAAGTCCATCAATTTCCAAGGCCTACTCTGAGTATGAGTAACAATGGATCAGCCCCATGTTGGGCAAAAGATTCCTGGACTTGATGACTCGTGTGATCCCTTCCAGCTCTACAATTCTACAAGTCTATGATCTCACCCAATGCTTACATAATCATTTCCTTAAAATGAGAAGGGGATAAAGAACATTTTACTTTATAAATATTTGGAAAGCTCTCCAGAAGGTGTCAGCAAGCGCTGACTTTTCTGGTGCATTTCAAAAGCTTAGCAGAAGAAAATGCAACTTTTATCGACTGATTTACCTATACAAATCTCTTCCTACATCATCTTCATTCGCTGCATAACCTGCGTCATCATCTGTGAAACTGAAGCCAGTTCCAACCTGATAGCAAAAGAGAATATAAAATATATGTGGAACAATTATCTTCCAGTTCTTCGCTGCTGTTTTTGACATCAAGCAAAATGATATTCTGTTAGGTATATGGTTTCTCCTACAGTTGCAAATGGAGTTTAAAAACGTGTTTTTGCAATTAGTCCATTAGAAGATCTGAATTCCTCCAGACATGCAGTTTGTGAACCTTTCTTTAATAAGACTCATTTTCGTTTTTCTATCGTAGTTAGGATTATTCTAGCACAGTGTTCAAGATGTGAGAAAATTCAGCGACATGCCACTTTTCAAATCAAGGCACACAGAAAGACTTCCAAAATTTTCCTGTCAATAAGGAAAGGGGGACATATATTTCAACCTTTGTTTAAAATAAGCTTTCTGGTGACTGTTAGGAATTTATCTACCAAGTTCTCAGGCAACCTTCAATTGTAAGTAAATATATTCCAGAGTCACCACAAAGAGACGAAGAGAGAATTCAGAGTGCTGCTGCTGAATTAAAATTGGAGCAGGATCACACACACACACAAAATGGAAGGGTGGAATTATACATCCCAATCAGCAGTGTTTTCCATTCAGACCTTCACTCCTATAACTTTCCCCCTTAACTGGGAGGGATTTTGAACAGGAAAACTGTCAGTGCGGGAAAGGGTTGGTCAGTCTCGTCCCTTCTGTCTGCCCAAATTCAGCTTCTGCTTGATTAAAACCTAAAGTGCCAGAGGAAGTATATTGTGGGTCATGACTAGTTTGGACCTGAGCCCACTACATAGTTAGTAGAGAGCCTGCACATTGTGGGGCACTGGAAATAATAATAAAAATGTCTGCAGAGAAACAGCCCCAGGCACCTAGCATGGTGGGTCCATAGGTTCCACATCAGTGGTTAGCCCTAGTAGCTGCCCAAAGATTTTGGCTAGCCATGTTTCCCCTACATGAGATCCTTCTTAAATGCCATACCACGTCGAGGAAAAAAGGGCTGTTGACAAAGTGACTATCCTTACATTTAACAGATAAAATTATGACGTTTTAAGATGCAAGAACATAAGGGTTAAGGCAATTGTTCCTGTCAAGCAAACATTTTTTTCAACGGACACATTTAGATACGCAACATGAAGATTATCCGTTGTTCACTTACCGGATTGTCAATGTAGAGCATGGAAAACTTGGAGGTCCAAGGAAATTTTCGTTCGGACACTATCAAAATGGAAGAAAATGAGAGTCAAGTGTCTACAGCTTGAATCATTAGCATCAGTCCAAAAAGGAAGCAGGACAAAGAGTGTGACCCTTACTGTATCTACTCAGCAGTCAAGTCCTGCTGAACTTAGTAGGGCTTGCTCCTGGGTGGATTGTAGGCTAACATGCCAAAGTCACCCAGAAAATCTATAATCAAGGTGTGCTTGAACTGTAGGGTCCACTATTCAACATTTTGAGACCACAGAAGAAAACTATGCAGCCTTTCACAAGCTTATACAGTGGTACCTCGGGTTACATACGCTTCAGGTTACATACACTTCAGGTTACAGACACCGCTAACCCAGAAATATTACCTCGGGTTAAGAACTTTGCTTCAGGATGAGAACAGAAATTGTGCTCCGGCGGCACAGCGGCAGCGGGAGGCCCCATTAGCTAAAATGGTGCTACAAGTTAAGAACAGTTTCAGGTTAAGAACGGACCTCTGGAACGAATTAAGTACTTTACCCGAGGTACCACTGTATAGCATTAAGTTGCCAACTGAAATATCATTATATGCTATTACTTTTTTCATCCCATTAAGGTATATGGCTGCTGTGATTAAGGTATATATTAAACATGGATTTATCGGGCCAGACTTTGTCACTGATATTATCTCGGTGCACATTACTGTAGTGAATTCATCTTTTGCTCATTTTATATCACAAGATGCAGCAATGTTGAACAACATGAGAAGGTTGCATTGTTAACATGCTGGATAGAATCAATATTTCAATGTTTACAGTAATGTTATTATTTGTTTTAGGCTATTAAACAAAGCATTGGCTATTTTACAATATTTTCATATGGTTCTGCATTTCCTACCAAGACAGAAAAACAAAAAACTAAACCCAAGTACTTCAGATAGATGTTAGCACCTAGCGTAATTGTAAAAAGCATTGCATACCACTTGCGGTGAGAATTTTAAAGGTATTTTTTAAACTGAGTATTATCAGTCACATACCAGGTTGCAGAATGGTGTGATGAAAACATTTCCAAAACCGAAAGGCCATTTATTTCTGATGGATTAAAACATGTTTAGGCTGCTTTATAGTTTATTGGTGGATTATTTGAATTATTTTTCTGTATGCTATTTTATATAGCAAGCTATCCTTGAGAATGCTTTAGCCCTAAGTTGATGTAACAATATTAGAAATAAAATTATGGTATTATGCAGCCAAATGCCAGCTTCACACTCCACAGACTTAGGATTCAACTGTAACTGGATAGCTCAGTCAGTACAGCATGAGACTTTCAGGGTTGTGGGTCAGAGCTCCATGCCGGGCAAAAGATTCCTGCATTGGCCCCTTCCAACTTCATGATTCTGTGAATGGTAAGACTGGGAATCTCTATCAGTTTATTTATCCATTTTCCTCCCATTCTCCTATAACATGGATGTCACCTTAGGAGCAAAATTTATTTATTAAAACATATTTCTATATTATTTTAAGTCTGTGAACTAATATTATAACAGCCCGTAACCTGCCACTGATAATACAGGAAATATATTTCAAATGCATTTTTAGTTTGGGGGGAGGGAAAATATTTCTTTTTTTAAAAAAAAGGTACTTCTATTTCATGCCACTAATGATCAAATATTATTCTTTCCCAAACTGCTACAGCAAGACACGCTAATTTGCTCAGCAGCATAAAGATACAAATTCCAAACCCATAAGGGAACAGGTTACATTTATTAATGTTAAAACTATATTGGTATTAAGATCTCGCTGGAAGCCTTCAACATAGAAATAAACAACACTTGCATGTGAGATTCTTGTTGACAACATATGGTCCGTGTTCCACAAAAAGGCCAAACATGGATGTTCCTCCAGGTCCACCTTGGAGCCAAAGTAGGATAGGGGCTTTTTCGGGTTGTACCTGCAGACCAGAAGGACAATAAAAACTGGAGCTGTTCCCACATAAATTTACAGAATGCATGAATTATTTCGGTAGAGTATGAGAAATAAATGCCAACACTTTCTTTATAAGTACTGTATTTTTCCGTGTATAAGACACCCCCATGTAAAAGACGACCTCTATATTTTGAGCCCAAAATTAAGAAATTAATATTTTAAACACCAAACACAACAACTCTGATATTTGATTAAATATTCAAAACACCAATATACTTAGTACCGTATATATAAACATCAAACAGAACAACTTTACTGATATATTTAGTGTGTGTGTGTGTGTGTGTGTGTGTGTGTAGCTAATAGTGAGGGGAGGCTGGGGGAAAAGAATATGGATGGCGGCATGTATTTATTTATATATTGAATTGTGTATTGCTATGTAATGATTTGTTGGGTCTCTGGACTGTAATAAAGATTGTTGTTGTATATTTAATTGCAACATTCTGTGTATAAGACAACCCCCAATTTTAAACTTAAATTTGGGGGGAAATATTGTCTTATACACAGAAAAATACAGTAGCTAATTTTATAACTAACACAAGACCTTTCCACATGCTCTGAGTGACCACGTGCTTGGTAAGCCATGTCTCTACAGTCCTAGTGTCTTGCATCCACAGTGAAAAGAAATTTTCAGGCTTTAAACAGAGGAAGTAAAGCAAATGGGATCATATGTGCACAGGCCTCGTTTTCACATAGCAATAAGCCAAACCATGGTGTAGCAAGAAAAAGCAAGCTTCTGTGCCTCCAGAAGGAAAAATGCTACCATTTCAGTCCTTCCTCGCTCCTCCTAATGCCATGCTACCCAGAGCTAAGCCATAGTTTGGCTCAGTGTTATGTGTGAATCTGCACTCGTGATCTGTTTCCCTCAGGGAAACCATGAATGGTAAGTCACGAACAAAGGTTGTGAAATATACTCAGAGTCGAGAGTGGATTTCATGCTCTTTATTCAGCTGATAGTGGTGAGGAGGAATGAAAGTCCCCTCAAAGTATCTGCTTTATATACATTATTTACACAATGGGCTGCACGTGACTGGCCAATTCCGGAATTCTCCTGTAGGCCAATTAGGTTGTGGATTCACTTCCATCTTGAGCTGGATTGGGTGGCTCCTGCAGACCAATCATACTGCTGCATTGTTCTAGGACCAATCAGACTGCTGCATACTGAATCCTATTGTTCTAGGACCAATCAGACTGCTGCATTTTGGATCCTATTCAACTCAGTACATAACAGGTTGGCTATGGTTTGTTGGGACTGAGACAATACGAAGCCAAACCATGGCTTTGATCTGGGTAGCATTGCAGCAACAGGTCCAGGTAAGGAGCAAAATTCTCCTTCTGGGTACCCGAAAGCTTGCTGATTCCCACTGTGTCATAGTGAGCAGGGCCACAATATAATTATATGGGGTTGGAGTGCACAGAACAAAAGATGGAGGAAACTCCAACATGGGATAGCCTGCCCGCCATAAAAGAGAAAGAGCGAGATACAGCTCCCCACTCACAGAAATTCAGCATGACAGGGTAAAGACCTAGATCAATCACTGAATTATTCTTGCACCCTGTGTGAACATCTGTGCATCTCTCATTTCGAAGACCAAGTAATGGAAGTTTAACCAGCTTGAAACTCTTCTGCTTCATTCCTTTTTATCACAACACTCACTCTTTTCCACAATATTATTTATTTATTAGAGCTGACAAATGAGATTGGCAAGCAAAATCGGTTGTGAAAAACCTTTCAGGGTCTCTTCTAAATAAAGCATTTACTGCTGCCAATTGTTTTCCCTCTCTGGTGTAAGTTGTACAAGATGGACTATGCTATTTATGTAATGAGCCCAGGATTACAACAGAAGTATTAAACACAGAAACAAATCTGCTGCTCATAGCATCTGGGATTAATAATATTGCATTTCTAACAGAACAGTATATCCTTAAACTGAAGCAGTGTTGATGTCCTTCTGCAAAGCCTATTTTTCCCTCTTCTTCCAAGACCCTTCAGAATTTGCATCCTGTTAAGGAACACTTTTTGAAATAATTCGTGGTCAGTGAACCATAAATAAATTACATTCACACTTAAAAAAATATAAAACTAATGGGACTTATTGGCATAAACTTCTCAACCTTGTGTCAACTTAAGCAAGTTGTTTTGAGATATCATAGTTTTATACTGCAAGCTCAAAGCTCTTCATAAAAAGCCACTAGGATGTTGTTTTAGGTCTTTGCCTGTAAAACGTTCTGAAAACTCATCCGCTGTTCTTTCTAAAGTGGTCTCAAATCCCACTCATTTTAGAGACATCTGGGCCAAATTGCCAACTCCTTTAAACATGTCAGTTCCCCCATCTCCTAAACAGAAAGTACTAAGAAAAAGTTGGAACCTTGCACACTTGCAGTATTTTGGTTGTCCTCATAAAAGTTATTGACCTAATATAGATTTTGGAATTCTTCTTATGGCTCACTTGTTTCTCTGGCAACCACCTGTGCAAAAATTATGTTTATTCAACTCATTCCTTTCTGGAACCACATTATGCCAGTGTGAATTAATGGCACAAGGAATCAAGCAATGCAAATCTTCATGAGCAACAGGTTCTAAATTCAGCTCTTTATTCAGAGAGCTCTCTCAATTCTAACTAAGGACTCTTATATTATCTATTTCATTTCACTGCTTTTTGTTCATTTACAAATAATCAAAACAACTCTCCTACATATTCTAATGAAAAATGAAAAGCTAGGTCATTAGTACTGGGAGCAAAGAGAGAGCCCAAAATTTGAAAGCTGACTTTAAAAAAAAAAAATCAGATAACTGCTAGAAAAACTGTTTCAAAAGGGCAAATATTTTGTTTCCAAAGGGAAAAGTCTAGGTTTGCTGATAATGCCAGTCAATTACAAAAACCTTTCAAAACAAACATGAAGAGGATATTACATTGGGGTTTGGTAGATTCCAGTTACAATCTAGCATGGACTCACTGAACGATGTACTCTCCATCACAATTTCATTTCACAGCAGACATTTTGCCTATTGGTCCAAAATGTGCTCTGAACACTTTACTCCCATGTATGAAACATACAGCTACACAACTAGTTATATCTCCCAATATTCCCCACCCACAGGGCTGTTCTGGCGGCTGCTTATAAACACCACACAGGGAACCAATAATCTCTAGTGTTTGATCACAAGATGATGCACATAACTCACATTTGTAATTGGCTATATGGTTACAGTTCTGCCTTCTGGTCAGTTTATGTAGGCGAGTACTACATGCCAAACATTATTAACCTATACTCATTTTGGGAAGCAGCAGAGCTAGCACAGAACTTGTCCCATATCTATGATGATGAAATGCAAGCTTCCTTTGAAAGCTTTAATATATCGAAACAACAGACCCACCTTAGCAGGGAAGAACCAGAAGAAAAGATTACTGTTGTGAGTCTTGTTGACGGTCAGATAACCTGAATAGCTCTTCACATTGGGTCCTGGAAGATGGCCTACCAGACTTAATTGCCTTCCTGTTATAAAGAACGACAAGTATAAAAAACATCAGACTGAACGGCTGATTATTTATTTTATTTCTTACATTTATATATCTCCTTTATCTTCCAAGGATCTCAAGATGGCGTACATGGTTCTCCTCCTCCCCATTTCATCCTCACAACCACTCTGTGAGGTAGGTTATTCTGGTGACTGGCCCAAGGTCACCCAGTGAACTTCATAGCTAAGTGAGGATGCGCTTCAAGAAGTGTCTGGAAGTTCAGATGCATGAAAGATACATGGTTTTTTTATTTGTGACGTTGAGTAAAATAGTTTTTTAGAAGAACTCCTGTATTGGAATTAACTCCAGTTTTTTCAAGACACACACAGAAAGCGAAAATAATAAGCAGCTTTGCCAAGTATAATAAGCATATGGAGGATTTGCTCCATATTTAACATCTTCTCTCAGCATCATGAGCAATTACAAAGTGCTCGTATTGGTCGGCATTCTGGTCATATGTAAGGGAAAGAGAAAATGAGTGCAAGCCCAAAGAAAGAAAAATCATCATTAGTACCAATGGGGTACCAATGGTCCCGTCTGTGACTAAGAATAAATTAGCTATGATCTTAAAATTGGAGTAGGCAAATTCACAGAGGTTAAGGCTATCAATGCCATTCTACAATGACTATCTAATTGTGGAATATCTAAAGAACTATTACAGTTCCATGAAAACGTGAGCAGGATTTGAAATATGAGCAACAGTAGAACAACATTAAGGCTAAATATTATTATTATTATTATTATTATTATTATTATTACTACTACTACTACTATTATTACTACTGTTTTAATATTGATACCCTGCTCATCTGGCTGGGTTTCCCAAGCCACTCTGGGAGGCTTCCAGTACATATAAAAACACAATAAAACATCAAACATTAGTAACTTCCCATACAGGGCTGCCTCCAGATGTCTTCTAAAAGTTCATATGGAAGATGTACACAACAGAACACCATGACGGAAACCAGAGCACACGTAAACACTATTTACCTTCCTGCCACAGAGGTATCTATTTATCTACTGGTATGCTTTTGAACTACAGTGGTACATTGTTTGTTGAACTTAATCCATTCCAGGAGTCCGTTCGACTCCCGGAACAGTTTGAAAACCAAGGCGTGGCTTCTGATTGGCTGCAGGAGCTTCCTGCACTCAATCGGCAGCCGCGGAAGCCGTGTCAGATGTTCAGCTTCCAAAAAACATTTGCAACCCAGAACACGCATTTCTGGGGTTGCGACATTTGGGAGCCAAAACGTCTGGGTACCAAGGCATTCAACAACCAAGGTACAACTGTACTAGGTTGGCAGCTGGGACAGAGCAAAGCGGGGTGCTCAGCCCATCACGCAGATTCAAAATGCCGACCTTCTGATCAGCAAGCCCAAGAGGCTCTGTGGTTTAGACCACATCGCCACACACTTCCAAACTCTTAACTAATGCATTCTACTGCTATGTGTAGAATTCTACACAGGAGATAATGAAGAACAGGTGGAAATATTTATATATTTTAAAATAATAAGATTAACACTTTTACCTTCCTCAGTTTTGCCACTTTCAATGTAAGGTGTTAGAAAAAGCGGTTTTCCAGGGTCTCCTCCCGACGGGGCTCCGTACTTTATTCCCCGAAAAGCTCTTCGGAACACACTCCATCGTTCCTGGGTGAGGACTAGCTCCAAGCTCAAGCTCAGACTGAGCAAAGCCAGCAAGACCCGTGTCATCTTGCCCATCTTTTCATCCACTTACCTTAGAATAAATCAGATTAGAGCACAATTTTAAACATGCGCTGCTGCGGCTTCGTATAGTCTGTCTAGCTCCTCCCCTCCCCTCAATAGTAGCTCTGGGATGTTATGCAACATCTACCTCAAAGTTAAGTGCTTTCCCGTCTCTGTTCCTTGTCACAGCTGAGAAAGCAGAAGTGGCTACAAGCGCTGCATTTTAACAAACACAACTAAGGGTTTGTTCACATGGGTGGCTTAATATGAAACTAAGTCATTTTCGCCTGCTGTGTGTCAATCTGCATTTGCAGAGTGTTGTTCACATCGGAGAGCAGGCGGGGATACCCAATATGCATAATAATAATAATTTTGTTATTTACATGCCCTAGCCATTCTGGGCTGCTCCCAACAGAATATTAAAAACACAATCAAATATCAAACATCAAAAACTTCCCTGAAGGGCTGCCTTCAGGCGTCTTCTAAAAGTCAGATAGATTCCCCACCCCTGCAGCCCCTCCACAGCTCCCATTCATGAAGCTCTCGTCTGCGCATGCGCAACCGCTGTCTCAAATTTGCGCACTGTTCATAGCAAATGCAGCTGAAGTTTTCTAACTGGATTGAAACTGATATTTGATTAGTAACTACAGAATTGATAATGGATCATACATCATGTGAATGCGGCTTCAAAAACTAGAAGTGGGAGAGCACCAAGATGTGGAGTACCCGGTAATGTGAACATATTCTAAGACTGCAGCTATAACTCCCCTTTCTGGGAGCGAGCACCATTGAATTTAGCAGGGCTTAATTCTGCGCAAATGTAGTTAGGACTGCAAGACAGTACATCCTGTTAAGAGTAGACAGAGAAGGAATAGGAAAATCTGTGGTGATCAACCAGGACTGCAATTTAAAGCCCCTCACTAGACAATTGAGTTTCCAGGTTTTGGATTGGCCCTGTCTGCCAACACATGGAGGGGAACAATCAATGGGGGTGTAGAGAAGGTGGGGCCAAGGTAATAAACAACAACAACAACAACAACAACAACAACAACAACAACAACACTTATACCCCGCCCATCTGGCCAGGCCTCCCCAGCCACTCTGGGTGGCTCCCAACAGAATATTAAAAACACAATAAAACATCAAACATTAAAAACTTCCCTAAACTGGGCTGCCTTCAGATGTCTTCTAAAAGTCAGATAGTGTTTATTTCCTTGACTTCTGATGGGAGGGTGTTCCACAGGGCGGGTGCCACTACCGAGAAGGCCCTCTGCCTGGTTCCCTGTAACCTCACTTCTGGCGGTGAGGAAACCACCAGAAGGCCCTCAGTGCTGGACTTCAGTGTCCGGGCTGAATGATGGGGGTGGAGACGCTCCTTCAGGTATACAGGTACTCATTCCCACTCTATCACACAATTCTAATTGCATAGGAGGGAGATGAAAGACTGATGAGGGCTCAGGCAGTCATCAACAACTGAGACAAGAAACAGATGGGTAGCCGTGTTGGTCTGCCATAGTCAAAACAAAAAAAATTCCTTCCAGTAGCACCTTAAAGACCAACTAAGTTAGTTCTTGGTATGAGCTTTCGTGTGCATGCACACTTCTTCAGATACAGGTATCTGAAGAAGTGTGCATGCACACGAAAGCTCATACCAAGAACTAACTTAGTTGGTCTTTAAGGTGCTACTGGAAGGAATTTTTTTTGTTGAGACAAGAAAGTACACAAGCAGATGGGTTGGGAAATGGCAGTCTTTCATTTCCTTCTCCCCAAGCCCAACAATTACAGAGAGTACCTGGTTAATTCCAAACAGGATTTCGAAAGGAGAAATCTATACAAGTCATACCGGAAAGGAAAGGGTTTTCAATCAGCAGCTGCAGAGCAGAATTACTTTTTCAGAGACGTCCTGCGTAAGCCCAGCTGCAGCTGGAGAGACCAAAGTTAAATCAATGGCACTTCCAAGTGTACACAGAGTTCGTGCAGCAAAGAAGTGCTTTCTGCTACAAAAGCGGGCTGAACTTTTCTTTAACCTAGTTCTAAATTGATTTTCAAGCATTACAGATCTATACAACGCAGACTGGCTGTTAGTCACACATTTCAACTCAGAGCAGGATGACCTCTGAAGCCTCTACTCTCTCCCATGTCCTAATGCCAGCCTTAGAGAGAACAATTGCTGAAGGAAGTTGGGCATGCTTTGTTGTTTCCCTATAACAAGACAGAGCTTGTTGGTGCTTTTATGCAAAGGAGAAAATGCGTAACTAGAAGGTAGCAACTGTAAGAACTACTCAAGGGCTGTTTCTCACATTACAGGCAACATGAGTATTGCACTGGAACCACATCTCTAGGGTTACTGTCCAGACTTAATGCTATTGGCCCAATTAGAATTTCACTCTTCCAACCAACTACCAGAATTGGAGGATGCAAAGCCAGAAAAAAATCTAGCTGAGCCATTCTAGCTGCTAACACACCAGAACCTGCCTTATACAGGTTTGTACCTTGGAAGTCGAACGGAATCCATTCCAGAAGTCCGTCTGACCTCCAAAACATTTGGAAACCAAGGCACGGCTTCCGATTGGCTGCAGTATGCTCCTGCAGCCAATCAGAAGCTGTGCTTGGAAGTTTGGGTTCCAAAGAACGCTCGCAAACTGGAACACTCACTGTTGTGTTTGTGGCGTTCGGGATCCAAAGCGTTCGACTCGCAAGGCATTCGGGATCCAAGGCACAACTGTAATGAGTTAAGACTCTCTAGGTCAGTATTGTCTTCACAGACTGGCAGCTGTACTCCATGGTTTCAAGCAGGGCATCTGAAAGCCAGCAAAGCAGGTCTTTGCAGGGCTCACAGCATTAAGAGCTGCTTTTGTAGCTGGAGTCAGTCTGCCTGGTGACTGGTCAGCTGTTTATTTGTGTTTGACATTGGGTTCCAGCCCTGTGAAACAGACACTGGTGACATCCATTGTAGCCACCTTCCCTTTCGTTTCCCCCTCCCCTTGTATATTTAACTTCACACTTCAGCATTAAAAAAGGCTCTTCTGTCCTACAATAAGGTGGCACTGTGGTCTAAACCACTGAGCCTAGGGCTTGCCGATCAGAAGGTTGGCGGTTTGAATCCCCACAACGGGGTGAGCTCCTGTTGCTTGGTCCCTGCTCCTGCCAACCTAGCAGTTCAAAAGCACGTCAAAGTGCAAGTAGATAAATAGGCACTGCTCCGGCGGGAAGGTAAACGGCATTTCCGTGCACTGCTCTGGTTCACCAGAAGCGGCTTAGTTATGCTGGCCACATGACCCGGAAGCTGTACGCCGGCTCCATCGGCCAGTAAAGTGAGATGAGCACTGCAACCCCAGAGTCGTCCACGACTGGACCTAATGGTCAGGGTCCCTTTACTTTTACCCTTACCCTACAATAACAAAGCCTAAATACATGTAAAGCATTGAGCTGCCACTGCCTTTATATCCCTCGCCTCCCTCAGTACTGAATTTCAGATTGTAAGCTCCTCTGGGCAGGGACCTCTCCTTTTATACTTTGTAAAGCACCATGCCCAGAAATGACACTTTATCAATCAATGGGTGATGGACCGCTGGACACAGGACAATGCTGTACTGGGAAGCAAATCCAGCCCCCCTTCCCTTCATGCTCAGTTGAGGCCAGCTAGCATTATCTCTAGATATGGTTTAATACTAGAAAAAGTATGCAAGAGAAAGCATTGTTCACTCACAGTGGAAATTACATTTATGAACTCTAAAGAGTGTCATGTGCAATGCAAGCTGTGCCTCTATACTGAAAAGGCTAACGAATACATCGCCTTTGCTTGGCAATCTATTAGACCACTCCAGTGACAGTTGTCCAAAGTCGAACAGCTAATCAAAGGTTTAGAATTCAGAGACAAATAGATTGGTGGAGGGGGAGAAATGGCAATATTTCTATTGTAGCAAAAGCAGAGGGATGCATTAGTTCCACACATATAAAAACCAGTCAGCCACTCAGGCACACTTATAAAACAATGGCAGAATTTTCTCAATGGATGAGGAAACACAGACAATGTTATCAGGCTACTGCAGCCTTGCTGAATGGGGACTAGTGAAGAGCCAGCCTGAAAGGGCATCCAAGACACCATTTTCTTCCTGAAATGCCAAGTCCCCTCTCCATTGGACTGTAAAGATATAGTAAACTTTGCATCATCCCTTCAACCTGTAAGCAATTTTTTTGACACCTTTGGTATCTAATAGAGAAGGGGAGTACTTTCACTAGGAATGGAAGGTGGTGCAGCTTATACAAAGGAATCTGTTTCTTTCCTTTTTGCCTTCTTGCTCTAAAAAAGAGCTGGTGAAAATTTAAAGTGGAAAAAAAGTTTTATGGTCCTGAATCCTGCAGGAACACAGAAAACATTATTATTTAGCAATGTGATACCCGGCGGGGTGGGGAGTAACATTTTTTTCTGTTCACACATACAGTGGTACCTTGGGTTAAGAATTTAATTCATTCTGGAGGTCCGTTCTTAACCTGAGGTAGCACTTTAGCTAATGGGGCCTCCCACTGCTGCCGGAGCACAAGTTCTGTTCTCATCCTGAAGCAAAGTTCTTAACCCAAGGTACTATTTCTGGGTTAGCGGAGTCTGTAACCTGAAGTGTATGTAACCTGAAGCATATGTAACCCAAGGTACCACTGTACTTAGAAGCACGACTCTCAAAAATGTTCGCAACAAGCCAATACAGTTTCTCCTGAATATATTATTATTACTTGATCACCTCCCATATATGTCCCAGTGTGATGTATAAAACATAAGAAAAAGAGCCAAAAAATTACAAAAAGGAAAAAACTCATCAGTTTCAGAGCATTGCAAAATGGATAACTACGGCAGAGACCTTTTCATCTAGATGGGAAAGGCTGACAGAATAACTGCTTAATGTGTTCTAATGCAGCTGCTGAGCATCTGTCTTCTCCTGTCTATGCAACTGTAAATCTATGACCAGAGAAGAGAGGGAGGAAACTATCCAACAGGAAGGCAAATCTTTAAATATTGGTATTCACTGAGAGTTCAAATAGTGTAGGGCAAGTAAGAACTGCAACAAAATGTTGCAGTGCAAAGTGTTCCTGGCAGCCAACCATGCCATCTTAAATGATAGTCTATTTTTGGGTAAAGATGCACCTGCACCTTTGCATAGAAGAAGGAAATATCAACAGGTGCAACTTGAATTACAAGCTACCTAACTCTTTTCCATTCTGGCGCAAGCAACATTCCATAGCCATTGAGGATGTCCCTAATTGAGCTGTTTGGGGTTTTTATTTTGTACTTCTACAAACTCCTGAGGCTCCATCAATTCTGGGTGGTAGTGATTTGGTAACCTAAGGATCCGCAGTTGGAGGATGGGTTTGCTATTAGTATAGGACCGAAATTCATGTCAGTTTACTCCCACTGTTTGAATTCCCTTAAAAGTCAAAAAGATCACAAGGGAATTAGTACTTTGATCTGCATCTCCATAGAGAACAGGTTAGCCAGAAATTCTCGATTTCAAGGGAGCTGTTATTAGGCCAATATTCTTAAGTAGGGAGGGAACATGAAAGAGCTGGAAGAAGAGTGGTTTGCCACAGTTTGCTTCTGAGGTGAAGTTTGAATGGATCTTCTTGGCCAGGGGTCAGAAATTTTTTTCAGCAGGGGGCCGGTCGACTGTCCCTCAGACCTTGTGGGGGGCCAGAATATATTTTTTTTTGGGGGGGGGGGAATGCACGAATTCCTATGCCCCACAAATAACCAAGAGATGCGTTTTAAATAAAAGCACACATTCTGCTCATGTAAAAACACCAGGCAGGCCCCACAAATCACCCAGAGATGCATTTTAAATAAAAGGACACATTCTATTCATGTAAAAACACGCTGATTCCTGGACCGTCTGCGGGCCGGATTTAGAAGGCGATTGGGCCGGATCCGGCCACCGGGCATTAGTTTGCATACCCATGTTCTTGGCTCACAATATTACACTGCAAGCCTATACATGCCAACTCAAAAGTCCAACTGAGTTAAAGTGCTTCTCATTCCCAAGCCCAGCAGGGATAGGATTGCTGAAAATCACTATACTCTCAGCTCCTTTTCAAGTCCCAAAGCATTTTTGTCTATTCTTTGTTGCTGGTTTTGGAAGACTGGGATACAAATCTGGAACTTGGTTATGAGTTTGGCTAGAAAGGACCAAAATGAATCTTCTTCTTTTTTTCAGAATATGTTGGACAAAGTCAAGTAGAGCCTGCCAAATACTTTTACCATGATAGGTTCCAAGTCAGTCAGGTGTATCTCAGCAAAACAGTGGAAGAGAGTAACTTTAATCATTACGAAACTAAGAAAGGAATCAGATTTCTTCACGGTATTGCACTACTTCTTAGGATTACATCTTGCTCCTCTTCCAAGCAAACATTGAAGTATTTCATGTTCAGGAAAAAAAAGATATGAAAACAGAGAAAATTCAAGAGAGATGTTACTCACTTGCTACAGTCAAAAATGTCGTTCATAATAAAGGTTCGTGGCTCCTCAAGCTTCAGAAATAATAAATTGACATAGTTATAAGAACTTTATATTAATACTACCTGAGTGGTACAGTGGTACCTCGGGTTAAGAACTTAATTCATTTTGGAGCTCCGTTCTTAACCTGAAACTGTTCTTAACCTGAGGTACCACTTTAGCTAATGGGGCCTCCTTGCTGCTGCTGCGCCGTCGTCGTGCGATTTCTGTTCTCATCCTGAAGCAAAGTTCTTAACCCAAGGTACTATTTCTGGGTTAGCAGAGTCTGCAACCTGAAGTGTCTGTAACCTGAGGTACCACTGTATTTGTTTTAATAGGCTTAATCAGCTCAGCTACAAGAACACCACAGACACTGAGGGTCTATATTCTTACCTGTTACGAGTAGTAAGCTAGCTTTCTCCTTAGCCAGTCCTATCCAGCCAAATTTTAGTGGGGCTACCCAAAGGACAGAATGGCTAATAACTACTTTTATAAGTACCATAAGAATGCAGCAGCAACAGTAAAACAACAGCTGATGTTGATTCTGTGTCAATGGCATGCCCCCTTGTGGCTAATACTGATCTTACTGGAGCTAATACTGGATTATTATTTCCATTGTCAAAAGTGTAAATAAGAGCAAATATATAGCACATTTTGCAACAATGCTACATAGCTGCTCTAAAAGCAATGCCGACCACTTGTCATCTGAAACCGATCTTACAAAACAGTCATGGCAAAAATAGTAACCACAGTCGAGAAACTTCACAACCACTTCCATTGTTTCCTTCCATTTGCATTCTTCTTCCTTCAAATATTGAATTTACTTACCCATTCTGCTAGAGTGATACAACATTTCCCTGTTTCAATAGAGGAGCTTATTTCTTGTTTTCACCCAGAATTTCTATATCATTTTGCCCAAAGAAAAACAAAAACAAACCACTTCACAACTCACCAAAGAAAACTGGCTTTAGCAACTTGACAGTAGAAGGTAGCACCACAGATTTCTCTTAACTAATGAGAAGGGAACTATTTCACTGCATCACAGTCAACATTTCCTGTTTCGTTTTTTGCCTCCCCATGCAAATCTACCATTTCCTTATTCTCACCCACCCATTCGGTAGAACTTCATGGTTCACTTTCTGAGGGCTGGGAGCCTCAATATGCCATCCATTACTTAACCTCCAAACCACCTATCCCTTCTTGTTCCTTTCCCATATTCTTGACAATACTTTTATCAGGAGACCATCTGATCAAACTGTATGGCAGCCTTCTTCTTCGGCAATCACTCGTAGCAGAGTAAGATTGTCTTCCATAAACACGGTTTTAACAGCGGGTCCGTGAGTGACTATGGAGTTCTGGATCCACACACCCTTCCACAGTGGGGACATTGGTTTATGGGCGGGAGTTCAGTATGAGCATCTTCAAAGCCCACGACACCTTTGGTAAAGGCTGTTCTCCAACTGGAGCGCTTGCAGGCCAGTGTTTCTCAGTTGTCGGTGTTTATACTACTTTTTTTTTAGATTTGCCTTGAGAGAGTCTTTAAACCTCTTTTGTTGACTTACACTTTCCATTTTTAATTTTGGAATAGAGTAGTTGCTTTGGAAGATGATAATCAGGCATCTGTACAACATGACCAATCCAACGAAGTTGATGTTAAAGAATCCTTGCTTCAATGCTGGTGATCTTTGCTTCTTCCAGTACACTGGCATTAGTTTGCCTGTCTTCCCAAGTGATAAAAGCCTATAGCTGCCATTACACACTCTGGAACTGTACCTATGGTTTGGCAGAAGTGGTTCATTTGGGATTTGTTTGACAGCAATATATATTTTTGCATGTCATCTATCGCCTACACTTTGCGGCACAGTATATTAAAATATGAACAACAAGATGCAGAAGCAGAAACTCAAGAATCTGCTAATTTTGGTTTCTCTCCATTCCATGATTTTTCTAATCTTACGTTCAGTTCTCCACATTTCCACATGAGTTTGCAAACTTTTTCTTAAAAGTCCTTGTGAAAAGTCACCATAATTTTAGTGTCGATTTCTCTTAATATACGTTCTTGTAGGCAGTTTTTGTCTCATATACACATTTTAGCAAAGCAATTTTCTCTAACATAATCCATTTCTCTACGTTGATTTTAGTAATACACTCCTCCTGGTATATGCATTCTTTAACATGTTATCTGGCTATGTTTCTATGTGTGTAGTGTTCTGGAAAGTTGAAACTTTGCAGTTCGTCTTAAATGCAAATTAAATCAGACTCCCCACATGGGTACAGGACATCTTCCACATCACCAGGCTACATGGCTTTTTAAAAACAAACAAAAAACAAACAAAAGTATTTTGTTTTGCTATAACTCTTTTGTTTCAAATAGTCAATGATGCTTAAGGCTCTCCCTCTCAAGCACAAATCCAAGGAGCAAAGTGGATGTAATATTCCTCCAAAGATCACACTGAACTAGGATACAAAGGCAGATCTACACATTCTGAGTTTTTAACTCCTTGTCTGTTTCCCAAGATTGCAGCTGGGGAGTAAAGGGTTAACTCTCTCCTTCAAATATATTGTGCTCTCCACAAAAATCACCCCCCTCCCTATAGGAATCATCTTTTCTTCAAGCTTGGGGCAGGGGAAAGAGAATGAGTGTGTGTCAGAGCTGCCCTAGGTCCCAGCTCACAAAGGACCAACGCCAGTTCGTTGTTATATAAAACAGTCTTTATTGAAGCTCAGTTTCTTTTTCACAGCCGCGGCGCGCAGCTCTACGTCTCAAACTCTAGACCGCCGAAGCTCCGTCTGAGTCTCCTCCCCCCAGACACCAGTTTAAGACTCTAGCCTTCCTCCACCTCTTCCTCTGCTCTCTTCTCCTCTGGGCCCGCCTGTCCGCTGGGGTCTCGCCTCTCCTAGACTCTTCTGACGCTGAGTCCCCTGAGTCTTCCCCCTGCCTCCGGCGGGCTTTAGGACCTGGTTCCCCATCCGGGTTTCCTGCTGTGCCGCGCGCCTGTACATTCGAACTTGGCGCACGCGCCCAGCCGGCCACCTTCCTCCTGACCGTTACACTGCTCCTGTCACTGCTTCCCCCTTCGAGGAGGCTGGCTGCACCTGACTCTCCCTCCGTTCCCTCACTCTGCGATGGAGGCGTGGCCACCTCTGACTCATCCTCTCTCCCTGCTGGAGGAGAAGCTGGCCCTGATACATGTGACTCTTCCCCCTCACTACGCTCTGGTGGAGGAGCTGGCCCTGCTCTCCCGCTGCTGCTTTGGGAGTCCCCGCTGGCCCCTTGCTTCTGGTGTGTCCCCCCTGGGACCCCCCTTGCCCTGGCCATCGGCGCCCCCCTCTGGGAATCTTCTGATTCGCTGGAGAGACTCATGGAATCTCTCGGGCCACTTTCATACTCCCCTACGCTGCCCTCAGATTCTTCCCCTTCACTCTCCATCCCCTCTCTCCCCTGTGTCTCTGCTCCCGAGCCCCTGACAGTGTGAGATTGAGAAAGACAGCAAGTGAATGACTCTGTGTCCGTTTGAATGAATGAAGAAATGAACAAATGTCACATGCCTAGGTGTATATATGAATGCATATGTGTTTTTTTTATGAATGATGTATGAATGGGTATGTGTTTTATAGTCACCCTTGAAAAGCTAGCCATGAAGGAATACAGCCTATGGGCTGAAAAAGCTTCCCCACTCCTGCCCAGAAGATCTATTTGCTGTTCCCAGAATCATGAGCTGCCAAACTGAGACTTGGAGGTCAATATTTCAAACAGTAGAAACCGCAGCAGTTTACATATAACTACTCTTATCCTCCTCACAAGTGGCAGACTGCTTACCATTGCTATGGTACCAGCCCTGATCCAGCATCAAGGGTTGTACTAATTTTACAGACATGAATAGGACATGCATCAGTTCCTTATTCTTGCAACTACTGCCCCATACAAGTCAATGGAGAAGTGAGACTAGCCCTTAAATGCCAAACGGTTCTCAGTTTCGTTTCTAAGGGAAACGTAGAAAACAGCATGTTCTTGAATGTGTTCAAGTCACATACTTTCCAAAAACAAGTTCCCGTTTTTTCCTTAAAAGAAAGTGATCTTGAAAGGACAACGAATAACTGTGCAATGCCAGGAAGCCCTATACAGTGGTACCTCAGGTTAAGTACTTAATTCGTTCCGGAGCTCCGTTCTTAAACTGAAACTGTTCTTAACCTGAAGCACCACTTTAGCTAATGGCGCCTCCTGCTGCTGCCGCACCGCCGGAGCACGATTTCTGTTCTCATCCTGAAGCAAAGTTCTTAACCTGAAGCACTATTTCTGGGTTAGCGGAGTCTGTAACCTGAAGCGTATGTAACCCGAGGTACCACTGTACTATTTTCCCCATTTATTTATTTTGTACAGTGCTACATTCACCCATCCTTTACGATACTTAAAAATAAGTAAATGTTCTAGTCACAGAGACAGGGCTGTACTGACAATCAGGTCACCAGAGATTGTCATGGCTTTCCTCCAACAGTGACAGCTCTACTACAGCAATGGTTGCAGGAAGGCCAGTTGTGTCTGTGCTTCTAAGACCTTGCCCTGATTCTGCCTGTCTGCCTGAAGTAATAGAAAACCCAGCCAACCTAATTTGAATGGACACATAGGAAGTTGCTTTATACCAAGGCAAACCATTGATCCATCCAGCCCAGTACTGTCAACACTGATTGGCTGTGAATCTCCAGGGTTACAGGCAAGGGACATTCCCAAATCTACCTGCAGATGCCAGGAATGGAACCTGGGAATTTCTGCATGCAGAGGAGATGCTCTGCTCCTGGGATCTGGGAATTTCCTGTAAGCAAAATTAAACAGGCAATGATAACTACTGTTTTCAGCTCAGGATACTGGGGTGATCTAGAGCAGAGGAGAGCAAAGGCAGATCAGAATCTACTGGGGGATTTTAGGGGAAGAGTAGAAAGAGCTTCTTTACTCCCAACTGTTTTTTTTAAAAAGTAAGGCTTCCTTGAAATAAAATAAGGCTGCTGAGTAAAGATCACATAGGGAATGGATTTTGGTATGAATACTTTTCTAGTTCTGAAAACCAATGTGTGAGTTTTTCCTGGGGATTTTCCCAACAGGTGTTTCTGCCAATCCACCAGTGGGAGCTGCCAGATATATACTGTAGAAGGTTTTCTATTTCAGTGTAGACTAATCGCACATAAGCCAGCTTGGTGTGGAATGCCTTTCTTTCGGCAGAAAACCTAAATCACTGTACACTGAAGAAAGGTAGCCAAATCCAGCCCAAATGCACTGATCTGTTCAGGACAGCAAAGTTCCCAGCAGTCCTTGAATCACCTCTAATCTGCTACCTATGTAGCCATTCTTTCCCAATGGACTCCAGGCCTCTAAATCTGGGCCTTAACCAGGCCTATAATTTTGGAACTTTCCAGCTTGCCATTAAAGCAGACGTTCCATTACCACATGCTAGGTTCACAGCAGTGGGAAGCTTATAGCAGGAATCACATCCCATAACCTGCTATCATGGCATTATAGGCAGGGACCCCTTCATGATCCCAGGAATAATCATGGCCTGACCCTGTTCCTTATCTGACCCACCATTTTGCACCAGGCTTCAACTGATGGGCTTAGGAGTTTTAGTAAAATAATATTTTTTTAAAAAACCAAGATTCCACAAGTGTAATATCTGTCCATCCTTGTTCTAGAAAAGAAATAAGGAAGAAGTGTGTCAAGAGTCATGGATAATCTGTTGGGGAATGTATGTTGATGATGGGCAGGACCAGATCCAAAAGTGGGTGGTGTTATGAACTGAAGTTCTCACCCTGGGCCAGCAGAGGGATACTGTAGATAGTTTTCACTCAGGTCCACATATGCAAATAAGGGATTGAAAGTGACGTTCAGCGATTGGATAGTTACAGAAAATGGTTACTGTTGCGTTCTAGTGGAGCTCTCTATAAGCAGGCTGGCTGAACCCTTCAGTTCAGTTCTGTTCTGGCCTGTGAATAAACAAGAGCTGTTTGAAGAATCACTGTGTCGATTGATATGTTCACCCACAACTTAACATGTGGGGTATGCAGAACTGCACAGCTCTATTTTCTTGCTGTGCCACTCATCATTCTATTTGCTTTTTACCCCTTTATCCATCTTTCTTCTCTCCCTCTGGCATCCTCCCAACCTGCAAGTCCTTTTTATTTCTAGGCTCACCATATAGGAGCCACTTCATCTCCCCCCCCTTTCTCTCAGATACACACACACAAAACACACACACCAGGAGGCAATTGCCTAAGAAGTGAGCTAGACAACAGTGGCCTGACAGCAAGGCTTTTTCCCAAAGGAAAAATTATGATATGCTTTCTGGCTTATGAGTCAGATTCCCGGGAACCGGGAATATAACAGCACTACTGCAAAAGGATTTCCTTGCATATCAGAAACATCGGTGACTCCTCTGCAGAGAGTAGCAGCAGTGTCTGATGACGGAGTGTTTTTGGCAGTGGAAGAAGATGTGGGTCTGGGATTCTAGGGGAGCCTGGACTTCTTAGTTTGCTTTTCACATCATCGGTCGCTTTTTATGCCATCTAAAATAATGCAAATTTTGCATACCTTGAATTTTTGTAACTTCTCATTGCCGGTTTGCTGCTCAGCCACAGGGTCCTCACTACCGATTGAGAGCTACAAAACCTATCGTTCTTTGATGTTTCCTGATGCAAGCGGACATATCCAAAGCCTAAGCAAAACATGCAGCCACAGAACTGTCAATTAAGGTTGGATTTAACCCGGCTTTTATAAGCCAGTTGTGCAACAAGGAAGCGCCTTTCGGCCTTTCCTAACTTCTGCAGATGCTGGTTTCCTTTCCAGTGCTATTATTTATCAGGAGCAGATTAAGAGGAAGTTGGGCGTTCCCCTCCCCTTCCACAATAATAATAATAATAATAATAATAAATTTTATTTATCTCCCGCCCTCCCCAGCTGAAGCTGGGCTCAGGGCGGCTAACAACAATCAAATAACCAAATAGTTGAATAATCACACATTCTAAAATATTTCATTATAAAAATTAATTAAAATCAAATTGATGGCAACCAAAATACTGTGCAGGTTGCCAGAGGAGGGAGTCAGGCTGCGCCCTGACCAAAGGCCTGGTGGAACAACTCTGTCTTGCAGGCCCTGCGGAAAGATGTCAGGTCCCGCAATTAATTTATTACAATGTATCACTGAACTCATTTGAACTTACTATGGAGCAAACCTGCTTTAGCCTGCCCTTTAAATTTAAGCCAGGCCTCAAACGCTGGAACAGGAGCGATCATAAGGAAGAGCGAGGGTGTTTCAGCATACTTTAAAATGACTTTTGCCTTTGTCAGCCAGTAACCATCACCAGCTTCTGACACTGACACATTCACACACACACACACACACGAGATTTGGAAGAAAGCCTTCCCGAGAAACACGCCTTCCAGTTGTGGGCAACCCCTGGCACCCTTCTTTTTGGAAATTAACCATTGCTGTTCCGGCAGGTTTTCGACAACCATTAACCGCACGGAGGCGACCTTGCGCTTTATTGCTTTGCTTTATCCTTAAAAAAAAGGGGGGGGGGGATTTCAACATGAGGCCCTTCCAAACAGCAGCAGCCCCTGGACTGAGCTAGTCAGCCCCCTAACCAAAAGGGAAAACACCCCCGGCGCTGACTTATTAGGGATTCTACCCTAAATGCGCCGCATCTAGCATACAGCGCTGGCTTACCTGCCCAGAGACATTGGCCCAAATTTCCGGCCTCACTCACCGGCTGCAGATCATGTGCTGACCCCCCACCGGCAACCGGAGCCCTGCAAGAAGGCTGGCAAGCCACAAGCCCGCATGCAGCCAATCGCGATCCCGGGAAGGGGAGGCGGGGGGAGAAGAAGCAGCCTTGCCCGCCCCCTTTGCCTATGGCGCCTGCCCATTGGGAAAGCGAAGGCGCCTTCGGCGGATCCCTCGCATTATTTAGGTTTTGGAATAAACATGGATTAAACCGGTCTACAAAAAGAAACCGGTCTACATAAAGAAGCAAAGCACATTTCTCCCCCCTCCCTTCATTTCTGCAATACTAAACTGGGAGGAATTCCCCCAATAGGAGAGCAAAATAGGATCGCGCTGCGCGGGCGTCTAGCAATGAAAGGCCAGGTCTCAGGATCTGACGCTGCGCAACATGCTTGCAATTCACATTTACTGAGAGAGAAGTCCCGCTGCTGGGCTCGGATTTGCTTCTGAGTAAGCGCAGTTAGAATCGTGCACGGGAGAAACCCCTATGTTTTCGCCCTGCGTTAATAAAGCATCAGCAGCCACTGCTGCTGTCAGCTGACAGCCCCACTCACCTCCTCCTTTCTGCTCTTAAAGAAACAGTACCTCAAAACAGCGTAGTTTGCGTGTCGCTCAGTTTTGTGGGTTAAGTGCCCCCAAACCATGGGCGTAGCCAGGATTTATTTGGGAGGGGAAGGCATTCTGTGTGGTGAGAGGTGGGGCAGAACCACGTTGTCTGTGATGCAATTGGTCAGTTAAATATTCTTATTTACTTACTTAATTTAGCCCCCTGCAATCCCCCAGGCTACACCCATGCCCCAGACTGAACCAGTTTTTAAAAAGATATTTAATACATTTTTTTCCACAGAACATATAGGCAAAGTGACTTTTTGTTTTTAAACTGAAGCAGCCTCAAGCTGCGTGGAAAGGCAGAGCAGAAATATTTCCAATTACAGTAAGTAAAAGGGCCGTGGAGACTTGGGGTAGGAGAGAGCACAATCCATTGATGAAACCAAAAGGGTGTTTTTTTATATTTCCCTATGATTTTTCCAAACTATTTAGAAAACAGGTTATATAAATATATGTGCCTGTCATATTTTTCTTTTCTTTTCTAAAAAATTTTGCATTTGATTTTAAAGGTGGAAAACATTTTCCATGTTCAGCACGTGGTAAGTCAGAAGATAGCTATATCCAGAATTTCAAAGTGATTTGGTATTGTTTACTAATGGCTGCAGTGCTATAGCCTTATTGAACACAATGAATACCGTATTACTGAGCACAAATGTTAACATCATGTTCTGCATGTCATTCCCAACAAAGCAAGAAGATGGTACTGTTCCCACTAAACATAGTAGAGTGTTCAGATAAAATCATAGAATTGTAGAGTTGGAAAGGACCACAAATATCATCTACTCCCTGCGGTGCAGGAATATTTTACCCAACATGGGACTCAAACCCACAACCCCGAGATTAAGAGTCTCATGCTCTACCGAATGGGTAGCTACTGAGCATCAGCACTGGAAAAGCGAGTGAGAAAAATAAACACTGTCGTTATAAAAGCAGGTAAAGCTGACAGTTGTGCAGAACTGTAGCTAGGTGATCTTGTGACCCTGGCAGGGCCGGATTTAGGTTTGATGAGGCCCTAAGCTACTGAAGGTAATGGGGCCCTTTATATGTTGTCCAGCTGCCTTTTGTCAACAACAAATTGTCACTGTTTTTTGTGTTGAATATATGCTATATGGTAATTTATGGACCTAATGGGTATCTAAAGCCATTTGCACATAACAAAGTACATATTTTATCAAGTATATTAATAGTGAAATACAATTAAGAACAAGTATATTAATAGCAACCAGTCCATGCAGAATGTAGGCACCCTATATATAGAAATGAGCAAACCAGTGATATTTTAGGGAGCAGGCTAGCAGGCGGGGCCCATTCCTTACATCATAGAAGCCTACACAACACAAAACACTGTTGCTGTATGTAGGTTTTATTTTATTTGTTTTTTGTCTTATATTTTGGAAATGTCATCCAGGTTTTTTTCCCCTTTAAATGTTTTGGGGCACCCCCAAGATAGTGGGGCCCTAAGCTATACAATGGTGCCTCGCAAAACGAAATTAATTAGTTCTGCGAGTTTTGTCGTCTTGTGATTTTTTTCGTCTTGCGAAGCACGGTGTCGGGAAAGTTTTGGAAAAGCTTCAAAAATCACCAAAGTCTTTAAAAACCTCAAAAAAGGCTACCACACCGCGTTCTATGAGTTGCTCCTCGAAGTCAAGTCGCAACTGTATTAACGGTGTTAAGAAAAAGGAAACAAACTTGCAAGACGTTTCCGTCTTGTGAAGCAAGCCCATAGGGAAAATCGTCTTGCGAAGCAGCTCAAAAAACAAAAAACCCTTTCGTCTAGCAAGTTTTTTGTCTTGCGAGGCATTCGTCTTGCGAGGTACCACTGTAGCTTGTTTAGCTTATACGTCCCCTAGCCATGGACAAATTAGCTCTTCTTTCCACCTCTCCTCCGAACCCCACCCCCTCCACCCATTCAATTCACCCTCTATTAAAAACCTTTTCTTACGAAGCAATAATCAATATTTTTATTTATAGACATACTTATGGACATATTTCAAAGCCGATTTTGCACCCCCTCCTTGCCTGTGCCCCGTTGGGGGCCCACCTCACCACCCCCTAGCTACGGCCCTGCAATTGTGTACCCCTATTAGTTAAGAGTTAGATAGCTGACTTGCTTGGAAAAGAACCACATGCATTTTCTTTCATGCCATTGATTTGTAACTATTCAATAGATCACTTGTCTCTGTCTCAGATCAATAGCAATCGTCCTGGTGTGCTTGCAAGGTGTAGGTCAGCAATTTTTTATTCACCCGAGAATCTTCTCTCCTACCACTTGAGTCAATTCTTTGTTTCCTGTTTTCCAATTACCTTTTCATTGTTTTCCTTCCCTTCTCTTGTTCACTATCATCTTTGGAACACCAAAGGAAAGCTCTGAAAGCCGTTTTGTTTTTTTCTTAGGTGTTAGTCTTCTCAGCTAAACTTCTTGCAGCTTAATCCTCCTGTGCAACGCTCAGAAATTTTGTGGAAGCCAGCAGCACATTCAATGTGCTTCCAAGTCATGTATTGTGCATCCTTTCATTGGCTAAATGCAGAAAGTACCTTTGTTTCACCTCAGAGGAGCAAGCGTTTGTCTTGTTGCAGCAGTTATTTAATGACATGAAACTCTAAATCTTAACTCTCAGAAAATCATTATTCAGTGCAATGCCTAGTACTTCTTTTCAATTTTTTCAAAGGCAGTATATCCAGATGTGGTTCAGATTCAGATTATTCACCCTGGATGACATCTTCATTATTCTTTTTGTGGGAGAAAGATAATTCCCCAGCGCTTAGAAGACAAAATCAAGGCTTTTTATTCTGGTAAGATTTCCACCACATTATTCACCAATCATTTGCACACTGTCAGATGTACAGTTCCCACGTCTCTTTCCAAACATTACAGCAGCTGGCACACATCTGTATTCTCGAGCCTGATATGCCATTTAGAGGATAGGTAAATTAGCAACAGAGTCTCAGAGGCTCTTCTGCATTAACAGACAAAACTACCCTGTGTCTTCTTTGTGTGCAAAGCTTCAGTTAATAATCCACAGAAACTGCAGCTGACCAAGGAAATTGCTCAGTTAGTGGAACGTCATAAGGGGCATCTTATTTTCAGCAACTGAAGCTTATATTAAAGCTCATCATTCCATATTCTAATGACAGAAATAACTGGGTGAAGCCTCTGCCCCAATGCAATGTGGAAGAGAAACACAACCAACGTGCTATAAATAAGGTGTCCCATGACAACCCGCTTCAACAGCATCAAAATCTATCCTGGCAGCCCTCTGTGTTCCTGAGAACAAAGTATTTAACACTTAGAATGGATAATTAATAATGTCATTAGTGCTGCATTAGTAAAAGTTCATTTAATTTTCACTAATAGGCATTGCGGAGCATATCAGTTTAGACCAGGGGTAGGCAACCTAAGGCCCGGGTGCCGGATCTGGCCCAATCACCTTCTCAATCCGGCCCGCCGACGGTCTGGGAATCAGCATGTTTTTACATGAGCAGAATGTGTCCTTTTATTTAAAATGCATCTCTGGGTTATTTGTGGGGCACAAGAATTCGTTCATTTTTTTTTTCCTTCAAAATATAGCCCGGCCCCCCACAAGGTCTGACGGATGGTGGACTGGTCCCCTGCTGGAAAAGGTTGCTGACCCCTGGTTTAGACAGCCTTGACAGAAGATGTGGCAAAAGCATTCACAGTTTAGAAAAACAAGGAAAATTATATAAGCAAGTTCCAATATTAATATGGCTTCACATTGATGGTGGCACATGGATGCTAGACAAAGAGAAAATGCTTTGATCACTATTTGATCACTAAGACCTTCTGTGCAGCCTAATTTATGTACCCTTATTCCAAATCAGAAAAGCACTGAGTTTTTTCTAAGGATCCCTTCACAACCAACACATTATGAAATCCCAGTTTAGAGGGCATCTCCAAAGTGGTATTTTCAGGAAACTTCAAAGTCAAGTTTTTACAATATATCACTAAGGTGCCGTGGTACCTCAGGTTACATACGCTTCAGGTTACATACGCTTCAGGTTACATACGCTTCAGGTTACAGACTCCGCTAACCCAGAAATAGTGCTTCAGGTTAAGAACTTTGCTTCAGGAAAAGAACAGAAATTGTGCTCTGGTGGCGCGGCGGCAGCAGGAGGCCCCATTAGCTAAAGTGGTGCTTCAGGTTAAGAATGGTTCCAGGTTAAGAACGGACCTCCGGAACGAATTAAGTACTTAACCCGAGGTACCACTGTATAGGTTTTTAGTTCTTATACATGTACATAGAAGCTGCACCTGTACTAAGAAGTGCATCTGGGATGTCATAAGTCACATCTGGATGACATACATGTGTCTCACATACATCATTGCCACTTGCCACAAATTGCATGCAAGTTCAGAATCCTGTGGAACCGCCTTCAATATAGGCATGTTCATAGGTGTGAAGAGTGTTAGGAATACATTCTTCACAAAACAGGTAAGGCTCCTTTAAACCAGTGTTTCCCAACCTTTTTTGGGCAAAGGCACACTTGTTTCATGAAAAAAATCTCGAGGCACACCACAGCCCCGTGACGTCAGCGCGCAGCGTCACGCCGGGAGGGACGCACGAAAGTGTAAGTTTCAATTCCCCCCCCCCTGGCCTTCCTTCTGTGCCAACCGCCAAAAAGCCAAGAATCGCGGGACCGCCGGCAGAGGGGGGGAGGGCGAGCGGAGGCAGCGGCGAGCCCCGTTCCTCCCCATCCGCCCCATTCCGTGCAAGGAGCGCAAACAGGTGTGAGAAGGGGGTCAAACCTGCGGGCCGGCGCCGGGTAACCTCCAAGCTTTGGGGGTGGGGGGGAGGAGGCAGCAAAGCGAGGCAGGAAGGAGAGCGCGGCTTGGCTGGGTGAGCTTTGGCAGGGGCAGGGAATGAGAGCCGCGAGGCGGGCGCTGCGGACGGAGGCGCTGCCCGCCGAGCTCGCAGGCAGCCAGGCAGGCAGACGGCGAGAGCCCCGCGCTGGGCGGCCTCTCCTGGGAAGTTTCAAAGCTGTAGTTAACTTTTTTAGATTATTATAAAAAAAATTGAATGCTGGAGCACGATTTCTGTTCTCATCCTGAAGCAAAGTTCTTAACCCAAGGTAATATTTCTGGGTTAGTGGAGTCTGTAACCTGAAGCCTCAGTTACCCGAGGTACCACTGTCCCATGTAATGTAGTTTTGTGTTTTTGTGTTGTGAGCCTTGGATGTTAAACAGCCACCACCACCGCAGGCCCTTAAAAACAAGGTACTTTCATATTCATCTTTACTTGGAGGCAAGCCTCCCTCTTCCCAAGGGGGCCACTTCCCAATTCAGAGTGCTTGGCATCCTAAGGAGGGGAGCAGCGCTGGATTTGGGACGCTGCTGGCGGCAGAGGGGCGCAAATAACAACACTGAACAGATCCGTTGGAAAAAGCAGCTGTACCAAAATGAATTATTGCGAAAATGAGGGATATTTGAGGGAGGGGCCGTCAAATGTTGTCCTCGCCCAGGACGCCACTTGAAGGAAGCAGCGGGGGCGGACGCGGGTTGGAATCCTCTCAGCCCGGCCTCCCTCACAGGGTTGTTGTGGGGGGTAAATGGCGGGGAGCCCCCCCCCGCCCCCCCCACCAGAGCTCCTGGGAGGGAGAAAAAGGAATGCGAAAGCGCTAATAATAAAAGCCAATTTATATATGTGGAGAGAGGGAGGGAACCCTGAGGCCGCGTCAGGCCCACAAAGGCGGGAAGGGGCCCCTCAGCCGCGCAGGAGGCGCCTGTCCCGCAAGAGGCCGGCAAAGGTCACCTCTGACGCCCTTGCACCTCCCTCCCTCCCTCCATTGCGCGCGCAGCGGGGGGGGGGCGTCGCTCACCATCCTCCGTGGCTGCGCGTGGCGGCTGCAGGTCGGCGGGCCCCTCTGGCGCGCGTGGACGGCGGCGCCCCTGGCGCAACTCAGGCGCTGGAGGGAGCGGAGCGAGCGGTCCATGGCGGAGGCTGAGGAGTGAGGTGCCGCGGGCGGGCGAGGGGGAGGAGGACGGAGTGGGCGGAGTCGCAGCCAATGGGGTGGAAGAAACCCACGTTTCCTTTTTGAAAGAGAAACTTTTAAACGAGCGTGTGGTTGAAGAAGGCGCTTGCCCAGCTCCCCTCTGCGCCTCGGAGGGCGGGTTTGAGCACGCGCAATGCGCCGCCCTCCTGCCCTGCGCCGCCGCCGTTTCGCGCTCCTCCCTTTTGTGCGCGCTGCCCCGCCGCCGCCCCATTGGCCGGGTCCTGTCAGCTGATCCTGTGTTATTTCCTGTGTGTGTGTGTGTGTGAGGGGAGAATGGAGAGAGAAACCTCGGCACCATCACCGCGGAGCCGCCCCCGGCTCGACGCAGATCCTCGCCGCCGCCGCCCCGCCTCTCGCTGCCCGACTCGCCCGCCTCCCTCCCACGGCACACCAGGCAACGTCTCGCGGCACACTAGTGTGCCGCGGAACACCGGTTGGGAAACACTGCTTTAAACTTTAAAAAGCGTTCCCGGATTTTCTTCAGTGTGTGGCAGCTTAATTTGTGGCAGCTGGAGATGCATTTAAAAGGAGGAAGTTGCAAGCTGCAATTCTAGCACAAGGAAAGCACCCATACACGTTGAGTTTATACCGTGCTGGAGAGATATAGAAGGCATGTAAATAGTTTGTATATATTTGTAATAGAAATGCTTTTGCAACCAGTCAAGCAATAAAGAGGCTCTTGAACTAAGGACTTTGACTGTGGCTACTGCTCTTGTCATCTGCCGCCAGGGAAATACTCTGCTATAAACAGTAAGATGAGGTTTTACTGAGGTGCCACCACACAAGCCAAGAGCGCAGCCAAAGTGTGTGGGCAGTAACCTCCAATAAAGAGGCTCTAAAAGGTAAAGGTAAAGGTACCCCTGCCCGTACGGGCCAGTCTTGACAGACTCTGGGGTTGTGCGCTCATCTCACTCAAGAGGCCGGGGGCCAGCGCTGTCCGGAGACACTTCCGGGTCACGTGGCCAGCGTGACAAGCTGCATCTGGCGAGCCAGCGCAGCACACGGAAACGCTGTTTACCTTCCCGCCAGTAAGCGGTCCCTATTTATCTACTTGCACCCGGGGGTGCTTTCGAACTGCTAGGTTGGCAGGCGCTGGGACTGAGCAACGGGAGCGCACCCTGCCGCGGGGATTCGAACCGCCAACCTTTCGATCGGCAAGCCCTAGGCGCTGAAGCTTTTACCCACAGCGCCACCTGCGTCCCTAAAGAGGCTCTAATAATTTTAAAAAGGACAAATTACCATGATGATTATAGGCCAAAGTCAAGGTTGGGTGAATCACATTCCAACATTATAATGAGAAATCAGAGGGGGAGTACATAAAACACACACACACACACACACACACACCATTCTGGAGCACCCCACAATGAGGAAAACACATTTCTTAAGATAATACGTTATACATTTACCCTAACCTAGAATCTGTGCAGGACTGGACCACACGATTCCCATTATGTATATTTATAGAGCCATTCATTTCAGCTGAACTCATAACCTATATATTTTATTTTATTTACAGGTATCTGCTTATTTGCAGCCGTTTTGGTGTGCCTTTCATTTATATTAGTGCATAATTAAATATGAAATTTCATTGGGGACACAAGCTCCTCTGAACATGTGAAGGAGGCGGCAACGGGTTGGTGCTTCCTTTCCCTGTCCTCCATAAGCATTCAGTAGGATGTTGGAAATATCATATGCACATAAAATGCGTGCCTGCAGGTGTGCCCTTGCCTGTTCAAGGTGCTGCACTTACACAGACAGCATACCCTCCAACATTTTTCCAATTGAAGTAACGATGTCCTATTCCATAATAAAAGTTTTGCTATTTCTACCCTGCCCATCCGACTGGATTGCCCCCAGTCACTCTGGGCGGTTTCCAACATGTATAAAAACATAATAAAACATTATACTTTTTTTTTTATTAAAAAAAACAAACTTCCCTATACAGGGCTGCCTTCAGATGGCTTGAGGATCGGATAACTCCATACCTTCCAACATTTCTCCAATGAAAATAGGGAGGTCCTAAGGAAAAGCGGGACATTCTGGGATCAAATCAGAAACTGGGACGGCTTCTGTAAGTCAGGGACTGTCTCTGGGAAATAGGGACACTTGGAGGGTCTGAGACAACCTATCCACATTCATTCATATCCTGCTGGATTGTGCCAAATTGGTGCAAATTTGCTGGATTACTGCAAGCTACTGCTGCTATCACTAAATTCTTGTAAGCTATTAAAATGAAAATTCAAAATGAAAGCAAACAACTTATGCAACTTATTCTGTTATGAACAAATTCTGAGTCTCATCTGCAGAAGTCCAAGACTACCTGGTTAGTAGTCTGTCTCTATGCTGTTATAGTAAGAGAACCATGGACTATGTTGTCCTTTCACATTTAATTAAAGGCCTGTCGAGAGAGAGAGTGCCATTAACACTGCCAGTGCCTGCTGGCGATATCTAGATTGCTACCCAACTGCAACTATGTATTATCATTGTGTTTGACTATTTTGCATTCATAAATTAGTCATGATATCCTTTCATGCCACCTACAGCCTTGTGCCCAAGGCGATGTTTTTGAAAACAATAGGCCTTAAATCCAAGTAATAAGTTTATTAGGATCAAGATATTATGGTGTGAACATATGCCAAATGACATGCATCTGTGTAAAAGGGTCCCTGTACCTTTCACAGTTACGCAGGCCAGGAGACAGAATTTAATCAAGTATGGTTTCCTATAATGGTACAGTGATAGACTAAGCAATGTTCGATGCAATTTCCCCCTGTATTCCATTCTTGGGGAAAGTCATTTCATATAGCAAGCATCTATAAATGTGACTTTGCCGTAGAACCACTGCCAACCGCAGCTCCCTGACAAGTATATCTATATTATGCATATGCTTACAAAAAACCCTCTTTGTCATATTTACACTTTACATTTATAAAATATACTGTGCAGCTAAAACAGTTCACTGGCACTAACAAAAAATATGAAGGTACTTCCAGGCCTAGCAATCTTGAATTCAGTGGCTGCATTGTGTGTATTATGTATAAACAATCAGAGAAATTGTGCTTTTAATTAGATTTTTGGGGTTGTTTTTTGTTTTAAAAAAGTTAAGATCACAAATTAAAAGAAAAACATTTTTTCTCTCTCAACACAACTCCTCTGCCAACATGATGAAGTCTAGTTTTCAATAGGTTTCTTCTGGACAAGAAAAATACCAACTCTCACCACTTATTTCAAATACAGTCATACCTTGGAAGTTGAATGGAATCCGTTCCGGAAGTCCATTCAACTTCCAAATGTTTGAAAACAAAATTGCAGCTTCTGATTGGCTGCAGGAAGCTCCTGCAGCCAACCAGAAGCCGCTGAAGCCCCGTTGGATGTTCAGGTTCCAAAATAATGTTCGCAAACCAAAATAATGTTCGCAAACAATCACTTCCGGGTTTGCGGCATTCGGGAGCCAAAAATCGTCCAAGTTCCAGGGCGTTCAGGATCCAAAGTATGACTATAAAGCATTCACTGTGCAAAACCAATACGGCAACAATAATACCTGTTGGCTTTATGAAAAGTGCACACCCTCCAACATTCCTCGGATGAAAATAGGAACATTTCTCACTCTCTTCCCCCCCCAAGTAACCCTCCCGGACCCACCATTTTTTGTCGTCGTCCCCCCCCTGAGCATTTCCTATCCTATGAGAGCCAGTGTGGTGTAGTGGTTAAGAGTGATAGACTTGTAATCTGGTGAACCGGGTTTGATTCCCTGCTCCTCCACATGCAGCTGCTGGGTGACCTTGGGCCAGTCACACTTCTCTGAAGTCTCTCAGCCCCACTCACCTCACAGAGTGTTTGTTGTGGGGGAGGAAGGGAAAGGAGAATGTTAGCCACTTTGAGACTCCTTTGGGTAGTGATAAAGTGGGATATTAAATCCAAACTCTTCTTCTATCTGAATAAGTGCCACCACCACTATACCAATAGGACACATAACACTCTAACTTTGCTAACCTAAGCAGGCAGAGGCTCCATCCCTTTGATCTGTTGTTGTGCCAATGACCCATTACCCCTAACTTAACACCTCAGAGGGGATTAAAAGGTAATGGGCCAGTCTTGACAGACTCTAGGGTTGTGCGCCCATCTCACTCAAGAGGCCGGGGGCCAGCGCTGTCCGCAGACACTTCCGGGTCACGTGGCCAGCGTGACAAGCTGCATCTGGCGAGCCAGCGCAGCACACAGAACGCCGTTTACCTTCCCGCTGGTAAGCGGTCCCTATTTATCTACTTGCACCTGGGGGTGCTTTCAAACTGCTAGGTTGGCAGGCAGGCGCTGGGACCGAGAAGCGGGAGCGCACCCCGCCACGGGGATTCGAACTGCCGACCTTTCGATCGGCAAGCCCTAGGCGCTGAGTCTTTTACCCACAGTGCCACCCGCGTCCTCAGAGGGGATTAGTCTGACTTAATTATCTTTTAACACAGGTTGATTTCCTGGGACTAAGAAATGTCCTAGGAAATTTGACAAGTTACACATGCTAATTCCAGAGAGTTAACAGCGCTTAGCATACAGCTCAAATACACACATGGGTCTTGCATCCAGTTTAACATGCAGGAATCTGGCATCCAACTTAACACAAAGGGCTTAATTAAATCCTACCACTCACTGGACTTAAAATTCTAACACAGGCATAGGCAAACTCGGCCCTCCAGATGTTTTGGGACTACAACTCCCATCATCCCTGACCACTGGTCCTGTTAGCTAGGGATGATGGGAGTTGTAGTCCCAAAACATCTGGAGGGCCGAGTTTGCCTATGCCTGTTCTAACACATACCGAGTGCAGAAGCTAATGGGCTGGCCAGAGTTTTAACACAAACACACCAAACTCATAGGAATCTGACCCCCCCACAAACACATAACAATATGTTAGGTGACAAATTGTTCTCAGTCTGAAACATTTAAAAGGAGGGCAAAGGAAATAAAACCTAAACATTTCAAACATAAGTGGACATGAATAATTACTTATTTCCCAACCATCTGGAAGATTTTCTCTTGCCCTCTCTCTCTCTTGACAAAAATGTTCCTCACATAACTTTACATTTCCTTTGCTTTCACTCAGAAACAATTGCCTGTCAGACATCTTATGATTGAGTCAAAGGGAGGTTTCATCCTCATATTTTACATGAATGAGATGGAGTCATAAAATGTAAGAGCTCCTCTTAAAGATTATGGAAACAATGTTTGAAATGTGTGATGTGAAAGTTAAAGGAGATGCATTACAAGGAGAAACTCCCATACAAATATAGCCTCAAGGCTAGATTGTGCAGTAGTCTTTTCAGTACGTTTTCACGTACTATGATGCTAAAAGGACCCTTGAGCCTCACAGTCCGCTTGTGTTATGTACAAATGAGGATCAGAATGCAGCTATGCTGCTCAATCAATGACCAGTGCTGATTTTACAATCCCAACAACAGCTTTATCTCTGTAGGTGCCCATGTGTGTGAGCTGAACAGAGTTTACATTCCCACCCTTAGCAGCAATACCGAAGTGTATGAGAATAGGCTGTGCAGCACTCTTTTGAATGTCCAGTTGAGAAGCAAGCTGGCTTCCCTTATCCATCTTAACAAAGCACCAGACAACTGACGCAAAAGTAAGTTTAAAACATGATTTACTTACTCATAGTTTTGTATTGGTTCTCAGCTACAGCAGCAGGTAAAATACTTAAATTTACAGTAGAAACAGCTTTGGCCATTTGTCTATAGCTGGAGCAAGCAAACATACGTCCTTTTATATGGTTGGTCTGAGAGAGATAGAGAGAAAGAAGCAGGAAATTACTGTACTACATGATCCTTTCCCCTCAGGAAAGCAGGGGAAATGACATCGCACAGAGCCCTCTCTACCAATTACATTTCTGTGGTCCAAGGCTCTGCCTATCAGCAATACAGCTCTGTGCTCTTAGACACCTTTCATGCTAACTAACAAGAATATGTACAGTGGTACCTCGGGTTAAGTACTTAATTTGTTCCGGAGGTCCGTTCTTAACCTGAAACTGTTCTTAACCTGAAGACCACTTTAGCTAATGGGGCCTCCTGCTGCCGCCGCGCCACCGGAGCACGATTTCTGTTCTCATCCTGAAGCAAAGTTCTTAACCTGAAGCACTATTTCTGGGTTAGCGGAGTCTGTAACCTGAAGTGTATGTAACCCAAGCTACCACTGTATTGGGTTTGACTGCTGAATCTCCCACCTTAAGTCACAATGACTAATATGTCTTCACCCTGTGAACTAATCCCTCTGCATTAACTCCCAACCAGGCAGAGCTACATGACTGCAGGCTAGTTAGGCCTTCGAAGGATTCTGTACACAGGACTCACACAGAAGTTCCCCCTTTTGTGTAGTTACTGTTGCCCATCCCTTCTCCAAGTTGTGATAAATTCCAGGGGTACAGCACTTAACTGTGTTTGGCTTTCTTTGGAAGGAGACCACTGAAGATTTATGGTGGACTGGCTATCAGGGACTGGCTAGATACTGAGTGGGCAGTGGGAGAAGGGGGTTGGAGACTTGATGTGGAATAAGGGATCAGTGAACTGGGGGAACCTGTAACAGCCAGGAGACCAGAGGCAGAGGCAGGAGAAGCTGAAGGGTTGGAGAATAAATAACAGTTGCAGTGAGAAGGATAGGTCTGGCTGATTTGGATTCAAGGGCTGGCTTCCACACCTCCACCTCCTATCTCTTCTGCTCCACTTCTCCCAGAACCAGGAGAGGATTAAAGTGGGAGGAGCAGAGACAAGTTACACACAGGCATAGTCTTTGCCTGCTTGTGTGCAGTTTGGGTAGGGGAGATACACAAGCCAAGATCGGGGTTAGGGCCTCTCTGTTGCAGCAAATGCCTCATCGGATGCACACGTAGGAGAGCAGCCGAGAGACAAAGGACTGACGGACATACCTTTCTCTATCTGGTAAGTGTACTTTTGACAATAAAGAGTTAATTCCTCACTCCAGGCATTCCATGCATGACAGCTCCTTGACCATGTTGTAAAATCTGCAATGATCTGCAAATATACAAGTTGTACATGGGTGGAGGAATGGCTCCAACAAACAACTCCGCCACAGCTCCAGAGAGAGCAACCTCCACAAATACACTTTCCAGAGCTTGATTCCCTACTTGCTTCTTTCTGTGTGTCTCACTCAAGAACTGAACCTTGCCTCCTGAAATGCTTTTGTGGGTTGACCTTCACACCTACCTCTCCTCTGGTGGGACATAGGAAATAGGTGTCCTAGTCTTCTTGATCCATTTCACAGTCAGAAGCTGCAGACGTTTGCCATTGACTATTATTATTATTATTATTATTAATTCTATATTTACATTGTTGTTGTTTAGTCGTTTAGTCGTGTCCGACTCTTCGTGACCCCATGGACCAGAGCACGCCAGGCACTCTTGTCCTCCACTGCCTCACAGTTTGGTCAAACTCATGCTGGTAGCTTCGAGAACACTGTCCAACCATCTAGTCCTCTGTCGTCCCCTTCTCCTTGTGCCCTCAGTCTTTCCCAACATCAGGGTCTTTTCCAGGGAGTCTTCTCTTCTCATGAGGTGGCCAAAGTATTGGAGCCTCAGCTTCACGATCTGTCCTTCCAGTGAGCACTCAGGGCTGATTTCCTTCAGAATGGATAGGTTTGATCTTCTTGCAGTCCATGGGACTCTCAAGAGTCTCCTCCAGCACCATAATTCAAAAGCATCAATTCTTCGGCGATCAGCCTTCTTTATGGTCCAGCTCTCACTTCCATACATGACTACTGGGAAAACCATAGCTTTAACTATACGGACCTTTGTAAACTACCCAATAACATGGTTATAACATAATAAAAGCAGATGACCAGCTAATATAGAGCATATCAACTGTGGTTCAGAATATTAAAAACACAGATGTTAAGCCTTTTAAAGAAGTCATCACTTGATGTTGCAATTGCCTTAAAGAAGGCACCTCTAGAGAGACCATTCCACAACTAGGGTGCTACCACTAAGAAGGAATACTGGCAGTCCTTCTGGCCCCACACTTTCTTGTCCCAAGTTCCCAGCATAAATAACATTCTCTGCTTTCGTTTTGGATTCCTGCTTGCATGCTTTCCTCTGGCATTCTTTACCACATTGCCTTCTTGTTTATAGGAGCTCAGCTTTTCCTTGATTTTGTAATCACTTGGAGGACAACGATCTTGATAGGGAACAACATAATCTTTTGAGCTGGGGTTGAGATTGTTTTTAGGCTTTACATAAAAATTGCATTCCTCCTTTGTTGTTTTACCTTCCTCTTGAAATACACTTCTTAATCATATTGCTTTCTTTGTTATGCACAGCCTGTGGAATGTTTTATGCTCTTAATTTACCCAGAGTTTGTAGAGTCAGTAGGCAACTGACGTCATAGATCAGCCATCATAGATATTTATCTTACCACACGAACAAAAATCATCAAGGGGAGTCAGGTTAAGATTTGTGACATGCTTATTATGAGTTAATTGCAACCTGAAGTGGGCAGCTAAGCCAGCATTGGCTGCTGCTCATTACAATAGCAATACAAGAGGAGAAAAACTAGTTTAGGAAGCGTGGAAAAAAATATGGAAGTGTATGAGGCTAAACAGGCAGAGTATAGTCATGTTACCTTAGTGCCACAACACTTTCTTGCTTCCTTTCTCCATTTTTTCTTACAGCCTATGGTCAGTGGTTATGGATCTCTTAACTCTTACAGCTCTTGTTTTCTCTGTCCTCTTTATGGATGTTTCCCATATTTCTGACATGTTGCCTTGAATTGACACTTCACCGCCTTTATCTAGCTGTATACACTTCATATATTATGTCTACATTTGTTTTCCTGGATATTTATTAGTGTGGAATTCTCCATGCAGCTGAGCAGTAGCACATAGGCATAAGAGACAGACTGACAGACAGACAGACAGACAGACAAGTATTTTAGCCCTCTAACATCTATTGTCTCAAAGTTGATTGACAAGAAGGTGCATGGGTGAATTGGCTTGCACAGCTAGTCATGGGCTGGATTTGACCGATAAACTGAATTTAAAAATAGAGCTGAAATAAATGAGTTAATTAACGCCAACAGAAGTAAACATCAGATTGAGGAACATATTTATTTTCCAGTCTGTCAGTAAACTCATAGCTTGCAAAAGAGAAAGTGTTAAATATAGAAGGGATATATCCATCGGTGATGTGGGGAAGGACATTCAGTCTCAGGGCACCCAGAACAGAGTATCAGCAAATTGATCCAAAACCTTTGTGCTTCTGTAGTCAGGCTGCAATGCTGGCATAATGTCAATGCAGTTTTGGCACCATGTCTGCTGTGTGGCATAGATATTGATGCACACCCTCATATACACTCCCCTAGTAATGCTTTGGAAATGCAGGTAGGAGATGCAGCAAGGCCAGGAAATTGCTATAGACAATTTTGGAGACATTTGATGCAAGGAGTAGATATGCAGTGCTGATGAAAAGGTTCTCTGAGTTTCACAAAATGCCCATCTCATGCTTTTACCTGATTCTCCCAATATTGCTTCTCGGTGGGCCTTTCTGCACATTGTTTTCTGTGTGAAATATATGTACATTTCTTTCTCTCTGTGCCCTCTACTAGTCTTGCCTCGAGGCTGTGATTCCGTTGTTAAGGACATCGCATTTCCCCTGCACTCAAATCACAGCAATTTTAACCTTAGGAAAAATGCAGTGCTTACACCCAATATATAGCAAATTAATTATGACTGCGGAATGTAAATAGGAACTTATTTGGACATTATATTTATTAATTTTATTATTTATCTGCTCATTTCATTTCTGTCCCACCCTTCATCACATATGATCTCAGGGCAGCTAACAATAGAAAATCCCAATACCATTGAAACAGCAAAAATTAAAACCATATATCACAGTTAAAGGCTCTAGTACAATCTCAGCGATACAACAAGCCTGCACTAATAATTTCACAGCTGGATACAAAAGCTCAGAGCCCTGCAAAGGTCTGGGCAAAGAGGAACATCTTCAAGCTGCATAGAAAGATATAGATTTCACTCACCTCTGAGGATAAGGAGATTTATAAACCAGGTCTGTAACTGGTCTACAGTCAAGCTAGAGGAATGAGGGAATGACTTGAAGCAACTTCATTCTTCAGAGCCTTTAATGCAAAACTTTTGCAGCAACTTGAATGCCTCTGGAACTGGATCATGTGAATTTCAGGGGAACTTCTTAATAGTAAGGGAATATAACTAAATTACAAACTCCATCATTACAAGGTGCCACCGTAGAGAAGGCGCTTTTATATGATGTCATAAGTGAACAGCATTAATTTCCTCTCTGCACGTGACTGCATTATTTTCTAAACTTGAGGTGGTATGCTGTATATCTTCAGCTTCAGAGGACTCAACCTCTGATATATGAAAATATATGAAGAAAAAGGGAGTTGTGTGAATCGTTAATTTGGAAGCAGGTAATCTACCTGTTCTGCTCAGCCTCCCTCATTTAACTAAGCCAAAGGGATCTGCACCAGCATGGCTATTGTCCACACGGGATATTATGCTATTGACATTTGAAGGGACTTTTAAAACATTGCAGCATGTGTTATTGACTGATTGTCTGGAAAAGCCCCATGGGCATTTTCAAACTGTTGGTAGCAAAGATGTCACTTTAGAGATTACCCTTGGTAACTTGTGCAGTAAAGTGTTAACAGAGAAGACTGTTTATTATATTGCACAACAAACTAATTTTGCATTTTTATTCATACTGAAATTACCGGTACCTTTTGTTTCTTTTAGCAGTCTGCTGTGACTTTCTTTGACCCATCGATTTCATGATGTTGAATGTTTCCCACTTAATATGGATGCTATTTGTGTTGTGTGTGCAGGTTTTTCTTGTGAAATCTGTTGTTTAGTCGTGTCCGACTCTTCGTGACCCCGTGGACCAGAGCACGCCAGGCACTCCTGTCTTTGAAATCTATATCCCTAAAAATAAAAAAGCAGAACATTTGAGAAGCATTCAGGTTGTAAAGGCTTTTTGAAATACAGTCGTACATTGGAAGTTGAACGGAATCCGTTCTGGAAGTCCGTTCAAGTTCCAAAACGTTCGGAAACCAAAACACGGCTTCTGATTGGATGCAGGAAGCTCTTGCAGCCAATCAGAAACTCCGGAAGCCCCGTCGGATGTTTGACTTCCAAAAATAGTTCACAAACTGGAGCAGGCACTTCTGGGTTTGCAGCATTCAGGAGCCAAAACGTTTGAGAACTAAGCTGTTTGAAAACCAAGGTACGACTGTAAAACCATTTTGTCCATGCATCTCACTAGGGACTGTGCCTATCTAACTTCATATAGATGGACCCACAAACAACACTGAAAGCAAAACTCTGCATTGACCTGAGTCATGCTTCTGGTCCATAAAGCAATTGACTTGGGCTGTACAGGGGAACCTGGCCCTAAGTTATTCAGGGCTTTGTGTATTACTACCAGAACCTTGAACCTGGTGTGGTAGCAGACATTACCAATAACTAAATAGTGTATTGCATGAGCTATACTGAGCTGCCACCAGAGGGGTTCCTGAACTGTTCCATAACTGTTCCCTATACAGACAGTGTTTCATTCAATTAGAAATAAAGCAATGCTGTATTGTACATATCGGGGAAGGGCTAGCAATTAGCAAAGCAAGCACATATATTTCCTTGTCAGATCTCAGCCTTATTTTTTTGTTTTTATTTTATTATATATTTTGTGTTTTCATTTTGTGAACCGCCCCATGATCTTTAGATGAAGAGCGGTAGGCATATTTAATAAATAATAATAAAAAGGTGTGTGGTGGCAGTTTCAAAAGATACAATGGAAGGCAGGGAAAGAGCACTCTGTGTTCAAATGGCAGTCACAGCTTAATGCCTGTTGTGGAGGAAACTTCTGCAGTCTACGAACTGAAAAACTAAAATGAGCTTCTTCTGGAAAAGATTTCGAGGCCTGTATTGGATGTCAGTATTGCCGAGAACATCATTATATGTAAATTTCCCAAGGCTAAATTCTGGGAATTGAAACAGCGCATCAAAAAAAGGTAGCATGGCTCTTGTGAGATTCTTCCTGACCACTTTGCATCTGCATTTCATTTTACAGTTAGAGTTGCAAACAAGCAAACCCCTTCCTCCCTTTTCTTTTCTTTTTTTGGAAGGGCTCCTTTGACTTTAGGATCAGATACAGTATGTCTCTGAATGCCTGTTTCTGAGGAGAACAAACAGGGGCACCGCTGCTCTGCTCATGTCCTTCTTGTGAACTTCCTAGAGGCAACTGGTTGGCTACTGTGAACAGGATGCTGGAGCAGGGTTCTTCTTAGGTGTTTAAATTTAACTTTCAAAATGTAACAATAACAGTAACCAAAGGAGGTATTCTAGCTGTCAAAACTACAGTACTATATCTGGGGCATATTCTGCAGTCATAGGTGTGCTGTAGACAGTACAAAGGCACGTTAATGTAAGTCATGTCTAAACTGATCATTTTTTGGTTGGGGAGATTATCTTAAATACAGTATATTAATCCAGTCAAACCGCTGGAGAATCACAGCAGCTGCTGTGGCTGCAGAGACTGGCAGCTTGTAACTGCTGCTTCCTGTGTTGTTTTAGTGGCACAAAAAGTGGCCTCCCTGCAAGCCTGGGCAGTGTGTATGGAGGTCCTGGGCTGTCTTCTCGGCCTTGCTGATAAGGTCCAGAGGAAAGCAGAGATATGTTTGACACCAGCCTGGCTGCAGCTAGTTGCCAGAAGGAGGTGAACAAGGCACCATCCAACCTCCTTTGGGGCTCCATTCCGGATTTGTGTAGGGTTTCTTCCATAGCCTTTTCTTCTCCCAAAGATGTCCTGCAAGGCAGCGGGTGTGGATTTTCCCTCACGTTTACTCCCGAAGCCTTCCTCATGAATGAGCACGGCCACTATTACAGGAGTATAAAGAAATTATAATATAATATAATTATAATATAATATAATAATATATAAATAAGACCATGTGCAGTGCTTGCAATGGAGGGAATCGATCCCAGGGCCAGATTTAGGTTTGATGAGGCCCTAAGCTACTGAAGGTAATGGGGCCCTTTATATGTCCAGCTGTCCTTTGTCAACAACAAATTGTCGCTGTTTTTTGTGTTTTATATATATACTATATGGTAATTTATGGACCTAATAGGTATCTAAAGCCATTTGCACATGTTGCCATGCAACAAGTGCACGAAGAATGTAGGCACCCTATATATAGAAATGAGCAAACCAGTGATATGTTAAGGAGCAGGCAGGGCCCATTACTTACACCATAGGAGCCAAAACAACACAACACAACACAACACAACACACTGTTGCTGTATGTAGGTTTTATTTTATTTATTTTTTATCTTATATTTCGAGAATGTACATCCAGTTGTTTTTCTCCTTTAATTTTTTGGGGGGTTAGGGTTGGGGGGGGGCCCTAAGCTATAGCTTGTTCAGCTTATACGTACATCCGACACTGATCGACCCCAACTGGCAAGAAGAGTTGCAGAGGGGGCTCTTGCAGGCCAGCCCTCCTTTTTGATCTAGGCAATCCGGAGGCAACAGCATCCCCACAGCAGAGGGCTGCCCTGCCTCTCCGAGGGAGGGAAAACCCTGCAGGTAACTGAAGGAAGGCAGGGACACCTAAACAAAAGGCTGCTAGTTTTACGGAAAGAGAACAGCATGTTCCTATGCTCTTGTGGCAAACGCAGCTTGTTATGTTTGTTCGGAGTCTGCTTGGGGGAGTGGGAGATGCCGAGAGAGAGACTCCCATAAAGTAAATTATGAAAGAAGACTTGGGGGGGGGGGGGAGAGAGAAGCGCGAGCCCCAGCCCGGAGGCGGCGGGCTCCTTTCTCCCTCCGCACGAGAGCCGGGAAGTTCCACACCAGCGCCAGCCGCCTGAGGAAGCGCCTCCTTGGGCTTAGCCTCCCCACCCCACCCCCGTCCGCCCCTCCCCGCCCGGAGGCGGCGCGACCGGCAGCCTCGGCTTCCCGAAGCTGGACCAGCCTTGGCACATGGAAGGAGCGGCGCCCGCTGGGTCAGCGCCGCCGGTGCCCTCCTGCAAGCGCTCGGCCGCTCGCCTTGTTTTCCCGCCTCGGGCTGGGCGCCCTCAGTAGCCCGCCCTGAGGGCAAGGGCAGCAGCGGCAGCAGCCCGCATCCCGTGCGCCTCTCCTCCGCTTCCTTTGTGTGCGCGCGCGAGTGAGGGGAGCTGAGGCGGCGGAGGCGGAGGAGGTGGAGCCGCTCTCTCTCCCTCGCTTGTCAAGAGTGAGGCGCTCCGGCGGAGGGAGGGAAGGGGGAAAGGCGAAGGCAGGGAGCTGGCGGGGCGGCTCCAGAGTCTCTCCTCTCCTCCTCCTCTCCGGCGGAGAGAAAGGAACTGGACGCAGCGCGGGGCCCTTCGCCGGGCAGCCCGGGCGGCTTCTCCACCGCCTCGCGGAGGCTGAAAGGGGCGCGAGCGGAGCGGCGGCAGCAGCAGCAGCACGTTGTTTGGCTGGGCGGCAAGGCGAGCCCCGGCGCCAGCAGCAGTAGCGGGTGCTGTTGCTGCTGCTGCTTTGCTCAGCGCGGCTCCGGCACTTTGCAATGGGTCGGGGGCGGCAGCCGGAGAGCAGCAACAGCAGTAGCAGCACCTGGGCTAGTCACTAAGGAACCCAAGAGGAAGAGGATGGCCACCTCCAGCAACTCCAGTTTGTCGGGCTCCTCGATTTCCTCCGGTAAGTTAAGAAAAAAAGAGTGAATTAAATCGCCCCTTACGGCAGGATTTGCCTCCTGATTACCTCCCAGCCTTCCGGAATGCTGTTTATTTATGTTAGTTAGATGGACGGACCTGGCTGCGAGGAGGACCTCTTTGGCACCAAGTTATTTTCCTTTCCTTTCTCCCACTTTGCATGCAAAAGGGCTGGAGGAGTAACAGAAAAGAGCAGGTGAGGTGCGTGCTTTCCTGCATAGATTTGGGGAAAGTGCAGCATCCTAAATCCATTTTTTGTGTCCGTCGATGGTTGTATCCCTGGTTTGCAAGAGGTTGCTGAACCCAACCTGACAGTTACGATTCGATCCGTAAATCGTTCGGGCGGGTGGGTGGAAGATGCCGGCGGTTAAACCTCTGATACCTAACACATTCACACCCTGCTCAAGCAGGAAGATGAATAAATTCACGTTGGTGGTCGTATTCAAAGTAGACACCTTGAAATGAATGGACGTGACTGAAGTCCATTGATTTCAACTATTTTGAATAATGCAAGCCATTCTCTCGTCATTGCTCGGAGCACCAGCAGTTTCTAAAAATATCTGTGCTTGGCTGAGCAGTTCCTCCCAAGTGTGATTACACCTGTTCAGTTACCAAGTCCTATGGAGCAAGCAGTTGCAACCCACTTTCACATTCTTCTTCATTTTCTGACATAGGTGGATTACTGTGTGTGATGGTAAGCCTTCCATGCAGGGCTGAGCCAAACTCATAGGTGATGTGTGGCAATTTCTTGCTTATATTATCTGGGTGGTGAACTAGTAGCGATCAATATGGAAAACAGTGCTTCTCAAATATGGAAGAAGGCAAGTAAAGCTGCATCAAGATTCTTATTATTCCATTCTTTACTGTAACTTCTGAGTTTTGTGATTTGAGAGTGATGTTATCAAACCAGACAGCCTGTAAATGCCTTTCCCCAAAACAAAGGTGGGCAAAGATTCCTATGCTTGTTTATTCAGCCCTACTGATTTCAATAGACTTATTCTCTACTAAGTATACGTAGGATTGCAGCTGCACAATGCAATTCCTTACTTGGAAAGTAGTCCCATTGCATCCATTGAGTGTGTGCATTGTAAGTGTGTTTAGGATTGGAGCCTAAGTTAAAGGTTTTCTATTTCTGCTGAATACTCCCACTGTAAATGTTCAGTAAAGAATTCTGTCACCTTCTTGAAAGCTTTTCTTTTCGTTAATAAAATTAGACACAAGTGTTTCCTTCATTAAAGCTGTAAAAATTAGTGCTAGTAGTAGAAAACTTCAGTGTGTATGCTTATGAGGACTAGAATTGGAATGGTGTCTTTGGCAAGATGAAGCTGTAAGCAGTCATCACCTGGGAACAGCTTGTTTAAAAGCCCATTAGTCAGGTTCTCACTGAATGCTGTTTTGTGAAATTAAAAAACCTAGCACTCTAACATGTGATGAATCTTGCACATTAAAATTGTGAGATTCACGTGGGGAGAGGTAACACATTCTTGAATCAAGAGAAGCTCGAAATTTCTGTGGTGAGTCCAAAATACATATTTTTAAAATGCCGAACTTCATGTTTCACATGAACCAGAACTTCAGAACCTGTATCTTATACTGAAGGTCAGGACTCGAAAAGATGAAAGCTGGTATCTAATTTTTGATATGTTTGAACCCAGATAAGGTAGATAGTTCGTATATGATTACGTTTAGCAGTTATGCGCAATCTCCATTCTTTTTCTCAATAGCTTTTTTAAAGAATAGAATAAACAGGACAATCTTACAGAGAGTTAGACCAATGGACACTCATGAGGTACTGTGGTACCTTGGGTTACATACGCTTCAGGTTACAGATGCTTCAGGTTACAGACTCTGCTAACCCAGAAATAGTACCTCAGGTTAAGAACTTTGCTTCAGGATGAGAACAGAAATCATGCTCCGGCAGCAGCGGGAGGCCCCATTAGCTAAAGTGGTGCTTCAGGTTAAGAACAGTTTCAGGTTAAGAACGGACCTCCGGAACGAATTAAGTATTTAACCCGAGGTACCACTGTACTTCGGCATTTCCTATGTTGACTAAACCTGTGGTCCAGTCCATGCAGATAGTATACTCTTGCCACTAATCTACATTACTCAGAAGGCTTCCTTATGTGCCTATATATCAAAAGACAGATTAAGATAATTCACAGTAAAATGAGGGAAATGGGTAATGCTGTGGAACTGGAAAAAAAGAAGCACTCAGGTCTCCTCCAGATGACCTATTTAGTCAGCATTCTTCCTGTTTTGCTCGAACAAAGCTTACATAGTAGTTAGATTATGTCTGGTCTTTATTGAGCATTGCTTCCAATTTGTTTAGGGTGCAGTTATTTGACAGTGAGCATGCATCCTGACTTGCTGGTGGGGCAAGAATGGGGGAAGTTGCACATCTCCATTCACCCCTCACTTTTCAGTGCAGTTCTCCATCACTTTCCTAACTGCAATAATTCTTTTTTTTTAAAAAGTAGATTTGTTGCCCTAGGGTTAAAGAGCACTGTTAGCATATACCTATATTTCCGCTGAGTGCCTGCAGGATAGTAGAGCATGAGAGGCTTAATATCAGGGTTGTGGGTTTGAGCCCCATATTGGGCAAAAAGATTTCTGCGATCTAGGCAGTTGGACTAGATGACCCTGGTGGTTCCTTCCAACTCTCCAATGATTCTATGCATGTGAATCACCACAGAAGAGTAGCCATCTGGATGCATACTGAGTACCATACATATTTGGAGTCTGGAAGAGGTGGGGCAAAGAACTTATGGTGGCTATGAGTCGTTGTGAAGCAGCATGGGATAAGATGAGTTGAGAGGAATCAAATCTTTGGGGCATTTTTGGGAGAAAAAATATCTTGGCATCTTTATGATGTTTAAATTAAAATGCTTCTATGGTTTATATAGTACCATAGGGCTTAAAAAAGGTAAAGGTAAAGGTACCCCTGACCATTAGGTCCAGTCGTGACCGACTCTGGGGTTGCGGCGCTCATCTCGCTCTATGGGCCGAGGGAGCCGGCGTTTGTCCGCAGACAGCTTCCGGGTCATGTGGCCAGCTTGACTAAGCCGCTTCTGGTGAACCAGAGCAGCGCACGGAAACACCGTTCACCTTCCCGCCGGAGCGGTACCTATTATCTACTTGCACTTTGACGTGCTTTCGAACTGCTAGGTTGGCAGGAGCAGGGACTGAGCAATGGGAGCTCACCCCCTTGCGGGGATTCGAACCACTGACCTTCTGATCAGCAAGTCCTAGGCTCTGTGGTTTAACCCACAGCGCCACCCGCATCCCACCATAGGGCTTAAGGACTGGTGTAATTATATCACACTCTGGCATATGAAGGATTAACTAAGTGTTCAAGAGCTTAATGTCACGAGACATTCTTATTCCCATTTGTAAATGTTTTAAATATTCCGCCTGCATTTCTGCTCTTAAATGCAACACATTTGTATTCCTCGCTATGCCTCAGTTTTTAAGCTCTGTGTTGTTTCATGTCTGATGGGGTGTTATTCCTCATTTTAGAGTGTATCTTTACTCAAACAGAAGTACATCCAATAAAAGATGTAACCACCATATCTGTTTCATATACTTTTCAGTAAAAATGTCAGTATTTTTTCCCCTTAAGTGATGTTTCCAGTATATGTGGGTCCAGCGTATTTGACTCCATGCAGCTGCATTTTGGCAGTCTGTGGTTTTTATTTCTCAGAACTCAGCAAGTTTCTGAGCATTTTCTAATAGCATCTAACTACATAGTCCAGTTTTTAAAAATGAACAGCCAGAGCATAGTTGGGTTTAAGAAGAATAATTTTGCAGATTATATATAATTATTCCTTCTCATTTGACTTTCCATCATAAGACGTTCTGCTTCTTGCAAAGGACACATTTTCTATGGACAAAGTACAGAATCAATATAAAATACGGCTGTTCCTGTTCTTACTACTGCTTTGATAGATGGGGGTCATTCATGCGCCATTCAGGGAGCATTCATTTAACAAGCAGTAGGAGAACTAGGGTGAAAAATTGGCACACCAACTCCCCCCAAAAGCTGCAAACTGCGCCTCAAAGATCAAGCCATATCTTTATAATGGAAATAAAATGAAACAATTTAGTGGATTCTTTTTGGTTCGGAATAATTAGATACGCTTTCTGAATGGTAGGTAAAAAGCAGGTTACACCTACCAAAGTGTATGGTAGGTAAAAAACAGAGTACTCAGGGCAGCAGACCAGACAGAATGGCATTCATGCAGTTTCTCTTTGACTTTGTGCTGGCAATCGAATGCAGATTGGGGAATTGAAATTGATGTGGAGTTTTTCTGCAACAAACCTGCTTCTCAGAATTACTGGACTATTTGCGATAGGGAATGTGATGGGAAAATGTACACTACAGTGTGGAATAACAGTCGCGTCGTGTGACCTTGTCTAACCTCACTGCAAACAAATCGGGATGAACGTTCAATAGGTTGTCTGGAGGTGACCCTCTTTGCTGAAATGAGCAACCAAGACTGGCCTGGGAGCTTTTAGAAGTATTAGGCAACTGCTCAATCTTGCCTAAAGAGATCAGCTGGCACAACTGGTCTCTGAAATGCCCTAGTTTCTTCACATACCTATTTCACATTCCTCAGGATATCAGTTCAACACTTGCTGTGGGCTTGATCCTGACAAGCTTGGGTAGTTTTGCCCTTTGGGTGCTTGCCAGAGCACAATTACAACTAGTCCTAGGCAAAAAGTGGCAAATTACAAGGCAGGATTCTTTAATTCTGAGCGTGCTTAATTAAAAACTTGTTTGGAATGTATAAGACATAATAGACACAAAGGTAATCTACATCTGCATACGTTTATTACCTACTCTTATAATTCCAAATGCCATTTTAATCACATCACACCTAAACACTTTCCAAATTATTGTTGAGAGGGCAGAAACCGCTCCGGGATGGAGGCATCCATGCTGTCACCTATCTATCAGTTATCATTTTGATTCTCCTTTTTGTAATTCCAAAAGGCATGAAATTATTCTGTCTTCCACTTGATGTATTTATAGCTAGCATGCATTGCATAGATGAAAGGCCTGAGCAATCAGGTGAAAAATTGTGTGCTACTAGATATGGTTTGGGTTAGGAATTTTTGCTCTGGTAGCTGTGCTAGAAGTGGTTCAGCATTTTGCCTGATCCTGTGACCTGCTGCACAGGAACAGTGGCTTGTGCAGATGTTCTAGCTGCAGTGTAAAGGCACAACCCAGCCTCTTTGACTGACTACCTTCCCACTTGCCCAATACTAAAATCAGGATGCTCACCTTTCGAGGCTGTGCTCCTGCGTGAGTCATGTGACTTGCACGAGAGCACATCCCCAAATATGGGCTGTCCCACTTAAATCGGGACAGTTGGGGGGTATGATCCATGTAGAGAAAAATTGTAAAAAAAAGAAGTTTCATTTTAAGGTATAAATATAGAAAGATACACACATACTAACATGCATTTCTTGGGACTAATAACTTTTGTGACAAATTTGCAAGACTAAGGACATTTTTCATGGCATGTGACATGAGCTGGGAATCAGTGTGTTTTTACATGAGTAGAATGTGTCCTTTTACTTAAAATGCATCTCTGGGTTATTTGTGGTTTAGGGTTAGGGTTAGGAATTCATTCATTCCCCCCCCCAAAAAAAATATAGTCCAGCCCCCCCACAAGGTCTGAGGGACAGTGGACCAGCCCCCTGCTGAAAAAGTTTGCTGAGCCCTTAGCACATGCCATGATTTTTCAGCTAAACTATGATGGCTAGAGTGAAAGACCAGGCTCAAACGAAGCTATATTATACCTGAACTTTTAAGGATTTAATCGGGACATTAAATGCATGTTTCAGAACAAGGATGTTTTGGTGCCTTGTGATATCTCTAGAGCCATCTGTGTGCTCCAGGTCCCCAGAAACCCTTTTATCTGTATGAGAAGGATAAATGGGTCTTCCCATTTTAGACAGGCTAATATACAAGCTGTGCATGAAATTAGCATGTGAAAATAAAAGAATACAAGTACAGTGGTACCTCGCAAGACGAATGCCTCGCAAGACGAAAAACTCGCAAAACGAAAGTGTTTTTGGTTTTTTGAGCTGCTTCGCAAGACGATTTTCCCTATGGGCTTGCTTCGCAAGACGGAAACGTCTTGCAAGTTTGTTTCCTTTTTCTTAACACCGTTAATACAGTTGCGACTTGACTTCGAGGAGCAACTCATAGAACGCGGTGTGGTAGCCTTTTTTGAGGTTTTTAAAGACTTTGGTGATTTTTGAAGCTTTTCCAAAACTTTCCTGACACCGTGCTTCGCAAGACGAAAAAAATCGCAAGGCGACAAAACTCGCGGAACGAATTAATTTCGTCTTGCGAGGCACCACTGTATTATCTGAACTGTACCTGGTGTATAGGTCTTTCCCCTGTTATGAGATGCTGTTTGTGGTGGTGGGAGGCCAAATTTGAAATGGTGTTTAAGGTCTGCCTGTGGAAAAGTGAAGGGTGAGACCCCTGGAAGGGTGGCCACAGTTATGAACCACCATTTATTACAACATGTTGTCAGGATCCCCAGTGGTGAGCTGGGATTAATTACTGAGAAAGAACCTGCCCTCTTACAGGGTAGTATACCCCTTAAGTCTCTAACAGCAGTATACATGCACTTACCTTATTCTTAATAAAACTTTATATTCTGCAAATCTTCTTGAAGTTAAGAATCTACAGATCTTCTTGATGTTAGGATGTCACAAACTATGCAGGTAGAGTTCCTATTCTAATAATTCTTGTGCTTTCTGAAGCAAATAGGCTTGAGCAGGCTTCCTCAACCTCAGCCCTCCAGATGTTTTTGGCCTACAACTCCCATGATCCCTAGCTAGCAGGACCAGTGGTCAGGGATGATGGGGATTGTAGTCTCAAAACATCTGGAGGGCTGAGGTTGAGGAAGCCTGGGCTTAGCCAATCACACACTGCTGATTAGGAAGTAATATCAGTCTAGTAAGTGCCCTTGAGAGGCTGGCTTGCGCCTTTGGGCAATAGGGGTCTCAGTTGGTTAATGTGCTTAAGGGAAGGAACAATATATTAATGGCAGAAGTTGTAGTTTGGGTGCAGAAGGCCCCAGATTCAGTTGCTGTTATTTCCAGTTCAAAGAAACAGGTAGAATGTGATTTGGAAAGCCTGCTGTTGGAAATCCTGGAGAACCACTGGCAGAGTAGGCTAGAGCAGGATTCCCCAACCTGGTGCCCTTCGGATGTTTTGGACTCCAACTTGCATCGTCTCTGACCATTGGCAGGGCTAGCTGGGGCTGATGGGACTTGGAGTCCAACATCAGCTGCAGAGCACTAAGCTGGAGAAGGCTGGCATATGTGCAGGTTGGTTTTCAGCAGGATTTCCTGGCTGATTCCTTGTTGAGTACCAAATGGGTCATTCCTAATTCAAAAGTTCTTCATCTGTTCCCCTCTTGGGCTGTTATGGAGAGCTTCTACAGAGTTTTGAATTCAGCTGGGAGGTAGCAGTGGAAATATGGGAAATTCCTTGGGCAAAATAAAAGAATACTCTGTTTACATAATACATAGAAACTAAGGGTTTCTGGAAGTCAAATTGGCTTTTCCAAGAAAAACGTGATTGAATAGTTCTTTCCCCAAAACTACTTTGCCTTCTCCGGCGGGTGCCAAACTCTAGTGGTTACTTAGATTTTCTTTTTAGAAATCCTTCTATGTTACATAAAATGAAACAACTTGTAAGAACAAATACTACCCTTGATTTTAGCCAAAAGACCGATGAAGTAATAAAACGAGGCAACTTAAAACACAGGTCAGATATTGTGATAGATCTACATATGTGTAGCTCAGGAAAAATGTATTTGTAGGGCAAAGGAATACATTCATCATTATTTTTCAAAATATAGTCCGACCCCCCACAAGGTCTGAGGGACAGTGGACCAGCCCCCTGCTGAAAAAGTTTGCTGACCCCTGGCTCCTTATATCCATTTCCAGAGATTTCTGAAAAAAAATATTTCAATTCACAATGTTAGAAAAAAGCTTCAACATAGGAGACTTCAACCTGCAGTGGTGAAAAGTGGTTTTGGAATTGTCTTATAGAGAGCACATGGAATTCCTCTACCCACAATATAATTGCTTTTTCAAGAATTTATTCCCTTCAAGTACATCTACACTGTGTATTCTGCTGAAAAAACTGTAGCAAACAAACCATGCCAAAGAATACCTATAATTCTTTAAAATCACATCAGTCATCATTTTAAAACCTAATGAAACAACAGCAACATAACAGACAAAAGGTGACTGCGCTGAGATGGAAGCTTTCATCGGTGCTTCATTTACCAACACACAAACACATATATGCATGATCTGGCCGTAGTATAAAACTATCTTAACACTGTAGTTCTCTGCATGCAGTATCTGTAGGTACCAAACGTGTGACGGGGCTTTCAAGCACATGCAGCTAGCCCCACTCCCAATATGCCAATATAGAGGGGCCTATATAGGGACGTGGGTGGCGCTGTGGGTTAAACCACAGAGCCTAGGACTTGCCGATCAGAAGGTCGGCGGTTCGAATCCCCGTCACGGGTGAGCTCCTGTTGCTCGGTCCCTGCTCCTGCCAACCTAGCAGTTTGAAAGTACGTCAAGTGCAAGTAGATAAATAGGTACCGCTCCAGCGGGAAGGTAAACGGTGTTTATGTGTGCTGCTCTGGTTCTCCAGAAGCAGCTTAGTCATGCTGGCCACATGACCTGGAAGCTGTACGCCGGCTCCCTCGGCCAATAAAGCGAGATGAGCGCCGCAACCCCAGAGTCAGCCACAACTGGACCTAATGGTCAGGGGTCCCTTTACCTTTATATACAGACAGATGTGCACACATAGGGCTCCCTCCATGGGGACAGGAACCCTGTGAAGGGTTTGTGTGTAGGGCCATTCCAGACTAGGCAACTGGGCCAGCTGGCAAGAAGAAGGGTTTTTTCTTTGTCAGTGGTACTTCGGTTTAAGAACATTCCGGTTTAAGAACAATTTGGTTTACAAACTCCGCAAAACCGGAAATAGTGTCCCAGTTTGAGAACTTTACCTCGGTTTAAGAATGGAATCCGAACGGTGGAAGGGCACCAGCGGCGGGAGGCCTCATTAGGGAAAGCACACCTCGGTTTAAGAACGGTTTCAGTTTAAGAACGGGCTTCTGGAACGGATTAAGTTTGTAAACCGAGGTACCACTGTATAACAATAGTGCTGTTCCACAGAGCTCGACTTCTCTGCACCATTAGGGTCGCTGTTCAAAGGAAAGAACAACAGGGAGTTTTAAACTAGAACACAGGCCTGGAAAACTTCCCAGATTTGCTGAGGGCAACTTGTTACTCAGGAAAGTCAGTTCTCCCTCTGCATGCTTCCCAAATTGCTCTCATTTCAAATCGTTTTGCAAACTGTATATGAGAATCCAAAGATATGGTATATACCAGGGGTGGCCAACTCCCAAGAGACTGCGATCTACTCACAGAGTTAAAAACTGGCAGTGATCTACCCCCTTTTTGGGGGGTGCAGGGCAAAAGTGTTGAGCTTTTTTTAGGAGAGCCAGAGTTACTGAGCTTCTTTGGGGGGAGCCAGTGATCTACCACAGACGTCCAGTGATCTACCAGTAGATCACAATCTACCTGTTGGACGTGCCTCGTACAATATGAATTTCCTTGGAACCTTACCAACTTTGGGATTTGGTGCATTTTCTTTAGTGACACGATGCCTAGTTATTCCATGGTAATTTGGGGTCTGCTTTTTTGTGCTTTTAGTTCCCAATATTGCAGTTTGAAAGCTAATTCCTTAATACCATCAAAGCTTATTAGAAACAAAGACTATGTAAATATTATGCATTCGTATTAGTAAATTAATCTTAATTAAATTAAATCCAGTCAAGCACTGTGGTTTGCTGAGCAGCCAAATGAAACTAGCTGTTTAGACAAATGTAACAAATTTCCTCGCAAAGGTTCCGGCTGCAGTCTACAGTAGCCAAGGACATAACGTCTAAACTCTAAGCAGGTCTCTGAAAAGTTTTGTGTTTCAATGGTAAAATCCATTGGGGGGTTGTTAATGCACAAGATATATCAATAATTACTTTACAAGCACAATCTTTCACAAAACCACAGGCTTGGAGAAAGGTTGCGGGGGGGGGGGGGGGAGACAACAGACTGTCCACTTAACAAAGTGGAAACATACAAATAACCCAGGGATGCATTTTAAATAAAAGCACACAATCTACTCATGTAAAAACACCAGGCAGGCCCCACAAATAACCTAGAGATGCATTGTAAAGAAAAGGACACATTCTACTCATGTAAAAACACGCTGATTCCCGGACCGTCCACGGGCTGGATTTAGAAGGCCATTGGGCCAGATCCGGCCCCTGGGCCTTAGTTTGCCTACTCGTGAGCCAACCTATATAGGAGTAGCAAAAATGCTCACCTTTAAATAATTTATTTGTTATTACTTGTCAAGATAGGATAGTACTTTTTAATTACAGTACTGACAATTTGGTTTCTATATAAATTCCATAGCTTCATTATCTTGCTGCCTTAATTGTTTTTTATCTATTTCACACTTTGATCTTCAATATTTCTCATGCTTTAGTTTAACTAGGCTTTGTGGTACTGGTTTGTTAATGTAGCCACCCAGTTAACAGTAAACATTCGTTACTTCTAAATGAGTATAACTGGGATCCTTGAATCAGTCCAGTTGGATTCCTTGACTCTACTAATCCATGTATATTTTTTTTAATTCTAGAACTCAGCCACTGAGAAACAGCCTGAGAAGTGGAAAGTACAACTCACTTTAATAAATGTCAGCTTAACAAAGGAAATCATTTTTCAAAGATATGTTGGTTTTATTTAATGCCACAACAAGGAGAGCACAACATATAATATTTTGGAGTGTATTTTCAGAGTAAATAGGTTGCCAAGCAATCATATCAAATGGTGTTAGGGTTCAGTAGCAATTGAATGTGTGTGATGTTGGAGGGGGGAAGGTCATGTGTCTAAAATGCATGGTGACAGTATTTTACAGGAGATGGTTTGTATGCTGAGAGACCTTCTTGACCTGATGCTGTCAGAACTTGGAGAACAAACACTGGGCCCTAAACACGAAGAAAACGATGAGATTGTACAGTATATAAGATAACACCGTCCTTTAATAAGGCATCCTTTTTATTTTTGTTTCAGCTGTTTTACCATATGAAATACACTGTTTTGCTAGGACAAGATGGCAGCTCTTAAATTGAAATTGTTTTCTTTCTGTGGTGGTTATAATAAAAAGATGCTATTTGTACTTTACATTTCTCAAGGCATTTGCATATATGCAAAAAAGTGGTGGGGGTCAGGTCCACTCTGGTTTTAAGGTGGCAAGGTGAAAAGGAGGACAGAATTGCCACACTTTTAATACCTTGGAAGAAGAGAGAATTTCAGACGGTGTTGCTTGTTATGTGAACTACACCTGCTGGATTTTTCTTTCTACACAGCTGTTAAAAGTACAGGAGATCTGACCTCTTTTTTTATCAGGCGTTCAAGCTGGAATTGTCTCGAGTCCCAGGTGAGGAGCATGTGGCAGTCAAGATTTATTTATCTCAAGTTGTATTTTTCTAAATACATATACTGTAGTGTATATATAGGAACACAGTTCTCAACCATCACTACAGTGGGCATTGCTTTCAGGTGGTTATGGTTGTATCAGTGGCTGTTACATGTGTTACTCATTGTACTGAACACAAATTTTAATAGATCCTCAGACACAGGTGGGTGCATGTAGAAAAAAATTGCACCCACTTTGGTGATTTTCAGTGCAATTTACTTCCAGATTAGTGTATTTAAGACCCCAGAATTCAGACTGTTTTTCTTCTATTATAAATGAGAAAGCATCTATATTAGTACCTACTGGTTATTCAGACATTTGGTGGTGTCAAGCTCTCCTAAATTCTTGGATTGCTTGTTGTATTTGATTCATACCAGATACTTCCTTTGAATTGAAAATGTAGAACAATAGCTCTTGTCTTTGTATGGGTTCCTTTTAGCTTATTTTGTGAATATGGAGCGCTGGCCCTGCTGTAATTGAAGCAGTCAGTTTCTAACAAATTAAGCATCAAAACATGTGGGCTTGAAAGTAGTTTTTGTTACGGCACTTCATAAATATAATTACTATTATGACTTTCTGTCCTGTACAATATCTCTCTTCATTGTGTACACTGTATGAGCTGGGCTCTTAAAGCAAAGCCTAGAACAGACTCATTTGTTTAAGATCCCATGGGAAAATCAGGTACCGGGTGTGCCTCAGATCTACTGTTGCTTGTGCCAGTGAAAGAGGCAGATTATGTTCCCAGAAAGTAGCATAAGAAACATGGTTAGTATTCTGTAATTTGAAAAATAAGATACTTGATTCACCCTGTAGCTACTAAGCAAAGCTTCAGGTGGTCGATTTTGGAGACGCTTGCTTTGTGGTAGTCTTACACAAGTGGGCACCTGTTAGCCACTTCTGAGGACATGTGGAATGAGTTTGCCCAGGGCCAGTTGAGTAGATGTTGTTTACAAAGGAACAAGCCATTGTTGATAATCCACAGCTCAAGACAGCACTTGTGTTCAGCAAGAGACTAGCTTCTTAGAGCTGATAAGGCAGCTTTTTGCGATGTGTGGCTACTATTTTGCAACTGCTCCATAGCAAGATCCATATGGAGCCGGAGCTTATAAAAGGATCCCAACATCTGACTGGGTTAACAAACCTTTCGCTTTTGGAAAGGATCTTGTTAAATCTAAAACATTGCTTAAAATGCATTTGCATTTCTCATCTTCATCTTCACTTCATCTTCTGTGGAAATCTGCAGCCAGATCCAAGAGATATGGAGACTAGCTGTGGAGAGATAGAGAAGTTATTTTAATATCCTTGGACTTATGTTTGGTTATTTTTATATAACATTGACCGAGGACCAGGTCTCCATATTAATACCAGTTCCCCATTACTTGAATTACATAATATGGTGTAATTTGCTCCACTTCTGTTGGTAATAATGTTCCTGATCTTAACTGTATTGACCTCAAGATGTTGTTCAAACCATTTGCCAATCTATACAATTCTTTGTTCTGCTGATGGTGAATTTAAACTACAGAGACCCTCATTGATTTGCTTGCTTTTCTGCTGCTCGTAAGCCATATGTATCCCAAGTGTTTTTGGCTCCCACTTTTGTGGTCAATGCCTTAGTTCAAGTTGCTTTCTCTAATTCAAGTGGTATTTGTTGTCTGAGTTAAGAGCATCAATACTGACTTGGACCCCCCCCCCCCCAAATTTGGTGGTTAGTTTCTTTAGTTATGACATGTGCAGCATTTTAGAAAGTCGTATCTGGATTCTTTTATTTTATTTGTAAGGAGCACCAGTAGTTGCCAGTGATGTGCCGCTGCTCTCGTGACACCGGCATCATTGCAGTTTACCTGGACAGAGGTGGGATAGAGCAGAGGGGCAGCAAGATTAGACCTGTGCAGATGTACGGCTAGGAGCACAGAGCTGTCTCCACTGGTACGGTCACATAACCCCAAAATTGCTGCTGCTCTACGCCACCCCAGGCTCATCCAGGTAAACTCACGTTGGGTAGGTGCCTCTGTGGTTGTGCCCCACCACACTGACTGCTATTGAGGAATAGCCATGGTTGCACATTCATGTTACATGCACCTGTTAATTCACGGTGACATTCGATACATCTGTTGAAGTGGACTGTGGTTCATGAAAGCGAAGGCCATAATAAATCAATTAGGTGCCACAAGACCAGTGGTATTTTTTGCTACAGCAGATTCACATTCTTACCCTTCTGGGAATGGTTACAACTCTGGTGTGATTCCTTTAATGTAATTACACAACAGTCATACCTCGTGTTGCGTTAGGTTCATGTTGCGTCTTTTCGGCTTGCGAATGCGGCAGACCCAGAAGTGTATACTTCCGGGTTTTGCTGCGTGCACAGAAGCATTCTGCGCGCTTCGTGCATGTGCAGAAGCATTCTGCACGCTCCACACATGTGCAGAAGCACTCTATCGCATTGCGTGTGTGCACAGAAGCAGCACTCTAGTTACGGACTTTTCGGGGTGCGAATGGAACAGATCAAGTCTGTAACTAGAGGTACCACTGTACATCCTCAAAAGATTTTGAAGATAGCAGATTTTAGGTTTTAGTCTTGATGGCTCATTCGTGTTTGTGGTATCAGTGATTGTGTTCCTATCCTTTCTTCGGGCTCTGAGTTGTTTTAAATTTTCATTTATACCGACCCATTTTCACTGAAGAGCTGCTCGCTGATACTTCAAAGCATGCAGATCTTTAGCAATTCAATCTGGAACAACATCTAGCATTATCTCATAGGGCATAGGGTGTCCTTCTGATGGGCATTCTAATACTTGTTCCTTGCTTGTTATATGCTTTTAAAATGCTGTAGCTGATTCTGTTGATTTATGATCATGCCATGTGGGGTAATAGCTACTAAGATAATCACTTTGGCACACTTTTCTTCCAAGAAAAGCAAAGCGTGGTACTCATAAAAGATTATTGCTAATGGTCAGTGACACCTGGAGATATATTATCTATATTATTTGACAGAGCCGGCCCAGCCGTTAGGCAACATTATGTTATTCCACACCATTCCTTTCAATGCAAAGTCAATTAATTTCAGTAATCAATTGTGTATTGTTTGTGGATTCCAAGCAGCACTGAAACTGAATGCTGATTGTGTTTGCTGGATTGATTTCTGTTCTGGACATGGGATGAATAAGCAAAGATTGGCAATTTCTGCTCCCATTTCCGTTTTTGTCAGAATTCTCTGACATTGCTAAGTTCCAGAGGAAGAATCACCTGAATCACAAGTACCCATTTTACTAGATCTGAGCAACTTTGTAAAATGTACGAACTGGCTCTTTGGCTGTTTACTCGACATTTTAAATAGTAGTGTAGCTTCCTTTTTGAAAATTCCTAATTAAATGATAATAATTCTATCCTTAGCCATCAGATATACACTTCTTCTTTTATGGCCATAAGAACATGCGATTTTAATTCATCTTTCGTACTGGTTTGGCTGCTTCATACACAATCTGCTTTATCCTGTCACTTGTACACACATGACAGGTGCAGTTTCATTCTTCACTTATTGCCAGAGCATTCATTGCTATCAGAGTCTGTTCCTGAAAATAGCATTACTTATCTTAAATCTGTTTTTCAATTATTGGCCATGTTCTGATTTCAGATTCTTTTTTTCTCAGGCTTTATACTTCACATGTAAATAAAAGTCTATTCTTGCTGCCTAGTTTTCCTTCTTCTGTTATCACTGTCAGTTGCAGACAATTAAGTTGAACAATGGGAGTTTTTTTGTGTTTTTTCGTAGGCATGGTTTTAATCCTACTCTATATTCTGTGTAGCATTCGCAGCTCTTCTAATAAAAACATCACCCTAATTATTGCGGAAAACTTTGTTGTAATTCAGCTTCATTGCTATGTTAGTGGGAAATATATTCTAACATTTCCTTAATTGTTTTTGTAGCCAGGTTTGGTCTCATGGCTTTTTGTTGTTTTTTCCAAGTTCTGCATTCTTTTTTATTCTTTTTTTTTGTGTGTCAAAGGAAGCTTCTGCCTTCTGTCTTGGGATCCAGTCGTGATTGCAAGGGTAAGAGGAAGAAATGTGTTGTAGCATTTGCTGTAAGAGAAGGCTGGGTGTACTGGGAAACCAGAAAGATTTAAAGCAGACACACAATTAATGGGTTTAAGGCTGGCCATATAGGGTTGAAAAGACACAGAGATTGCAAAATATATAACCTGAAATGAATCCAAAATTTATCTTAGCTTTGATTCATTCCTGAATATGTGTCAAGTTGCCTTCTTCTTTGCAAGTCTCTTGCTATAACAACATTTTAGCCATGCTACTCCCTGACCCCCACGAAGGACAGGAGGAATAAAGGGGTGAACCTTTAATTTTAGCAGCACCTTGCTGCCTGTGAGGTGCTTTGAAGTCCCGATGATGGATTTAAAAGAGGATTAGACAGATACATGAAGGTTAAGGCTGTCAGAGGCTACTACCCATGATGGAAGCTATGATCTGCCTCCAGGCATAGTATGCTTATGAGCACCAGTTGCTGGAAAATGCAGAAGGGGAGAGTTTCCACAGGCACCTGGTTGGCCTCTGTGCAAACAGGATACTGGATTAGATGGGCCATTGGTCGAATCCAGCAGATTTTCCTTATGTTTATGCTCTTGTATGCATGCACCCTTTTCTGTGAGGCAGTATGTTCCCTTCGCTAGAACAGTCATCATGGCTAAACAGCCATAGACTATAACCTTCCGTATATTGTGGATGCCAAAAAATAATAATTAACCCAGTGACATTTCGAAGCCCCATATCCATTTGTTCAGTCATATTTAAAAATATGTCATAGGAGATGAGAACCATTTAGGAATAAACACTTTATAACAGTGCAAGGTTTTCTACGTGTAGCTGGATGTCAGTAATGCCTGGGAGGTGATTCAGAATAGTATTGTCAAATAGTCATGAGAGGAATAATAATTAGCAGTAGGTTACATTAATGACCGAATGTATGGAATTAGGGATGCATTTCTAATAAAAGCAATGTAGTGAAAGGTTTTTCCGAATTATATTTTTTGCTGATGCTCTTATAAATGCAATATAAAAACAGCACAACTGCTAAATTGCATGCTTGTGTGAGAATTTCGCGCAAATTTTTACATTTTATTAATTTTAGATGAAATCCGGGGACATGGAATTTGTCCGGGGACTTATTCACAAATCCGGGGACTGTCCCCGGGAAACAGGGACGTCTGATAACCCTAATGTACAGGGAGTTGCACCCTCATTAAAGCACCCAAACATATGTGCACTAGTGTCTAAGGGAGCATGTCTGCATTTGCATTCTGTGAGTTTGCTGTTGCCCAGAGGCCCAGCCTCAAGCTCAGAGTCCAGGGCTGCTCCATCATCCACAGATGGTGTCTCCTGAGCCTGACTCATCAGAGGAATTGATTGTGTCCACGTAACAATGGAGCAGGGAGCACACCAGGTCAAAGTCCACAGAAAGGGGAAGGAGTGTTAGACTTTCGACCAGGAGGTTGGTCTTTTAAGATCCACAGTACTCAGCTTTGGGAATGCTGAACTGAAGAAACCCATAATGCTTTAGCTCAACTCCAGCCTTTGTTGGATAAAGTTGCTTGCTCAGAGGCATCCATGTTGTTGTTGTTGTTGTTGCTACTGCTGCTGCTGCCACCAACAGCTTGCCTTGACATCTTGCCACCATGGATGCCTGATGCAGATGGATCAGAACAGCTGAAAGAAATATGTGTTAGGTGATTATTGTGTAACATGTAGAAGGTAAAACCTTCCCTTTTCCTGCTTCCCTTCCTCATCCCAAACAATAGGTGACAGAGATTGCAGGAAAAATGTATCTTCTTCAAGATGCTTCTCAATGCTTCTTTTAACCTCATTACCATTGAACACGTAAAGGCTGCTCTGAGAATACAGAAGCCTTTCATTTTGACACACCCTTAAAAACACACACACAATTACGGTAAACATTTTTACTCCACCTTCCACTATAAATCCTGGAAGACAGTCTATTCAGAATGGCTGTTGTGTCCTAATTGTGAAACAAAAGCAAGGTCTTGGAAGCTATAGGACACCTTATTGTGGATTCAGAATAGTTGATTTCCAGAGGAGTAGCCATTTGTTAAGTAGTAATGGCAAAGAGTCATGTGACATTTGAAAACTAATACATTTTATTACGGCAGAAGCTGTCGTGCACATTTATCCGATGCATGGATTCATGCATCTGATGTTGTGTTCTGTAGCCCACAAAACCATATGAAGTAATTAAATGTGCCAGTCTTTAAGGTGTCACACAGCCCTTTGTTTTAACAGTAAATACATACTTTAGTGGAGGGGTAGGCAACCTAAGGCCCGTGGGCCAGATGCGGCCCAATCGCCTTCTCCATCTGGCCCGCCGACGGTCTGGGAATTAGCGTGGTTTTTACATGAGTAGAATGTGTCCTTTTCTTTAAAATGCACCTCTGGGTTATTTGTGGGGCATAGGAATTCGTTCATCCCCCCCACCCCAAAGAAATATAGTCCAGCCCACCACATGGTCTGAGGGACGGTGGACCGGCCCACGACTGAAAAAGGTTGCTGACCCCTGCTTAAGTGACTCTTTCCATTTGAGATATACCTCATATCCCCCATTATTTGGGCTGTTACTAGAGATACCAGTTTGTTGAATAAGATGGAAAGTTTTTGTAAGATGAGAATAAAGGAAACGGGGGCTGTTGTTCATAGCATTTATAAAGACACCTCCATTGGTACCAATTTTATTTGAGTGCCCTTTTATCTACATTGCTGAAATTAAATTATATATCCATTACTAAAATTAGAGTGAAGACTCATTGGATTACAAGTGTTTTTCCCCCCGATCCTTGAATGAAGTACTTTCTTGAATAATTCTGTAATGGAATTAAGTGTCATGCATCTCATCTCCTGAAATGTTTTAATGAAAATGATAACTTTTGATGCTTAATGTTAAGTAACTACATAATTAAAGATGATGCACACCATGGGGATGAATGGAATATTTGGATGGCAACAGGATAAGGGCATATAATATTTTCCATATAATTCAAACATCTCTGGAACAATACTTCTTGATCCATAGCTTTTGACAAATGGATTCTTCTGTTAGACCACAAATGGCCATGTTGTTCAGATGCCTGATTTTTGTCTTCCCAACTTAAGAATGGAAGACGAAATACCAGTGGACAACAAAAGAGGTTTAAAGACACTCTCAAGGCAAATCTTTAAAAATGCAGTATAAGCCCAGATAATTGGGAAACACTGGCCTGTGAACACTCCAGTTGGAGAATAGCCTCTACCAAAGGCGTCATGGACTTTGAAGAAACATGAATTGAGGACAAAAGGGGCTAAGAGGAAGGCACATTTGGCAAATCCTCACCATGATCAACACCCACCCAAAAACCTATGTCCCCACTGTGGAAGGATATGTGGATCCAGAATTGGCCTCCACAGTCACTTACGGACCCATCATTAAGATAGTTTTCATGGAAGACAATCTTACTCGGCTTCAAGTGATCGCCAAAGAAGATTATTCCAGTATAGAACATAGATTTGTTGGTGCAAATATTTATGATAGGGACCTTGTCGCCTTAGTCTTTGAGCATTGTGCTAATGCAGGGTTTGGGTGCCCAGGAAAGTTGCCTGCAGCGCCTAAACTGTGGCTAATTTTAACAATGGTTTGTTGAAACAAGCTATGTTCTTAAACTATGGTTTAGCATTGACTTGTTTCAACAAACCATGGTTAAAATTAAAGCATGAATGACATGGTGAACAGTAGTTAAGCAGTAGTTAATCTAAAGTGCAAGCAAAAGCTTGCGAACTGCACCAGAGGACAATCTAAGGCTCTCCTTTTTTGTCTTGTAACACTAAACTATGCTTTAGAATTGCTTACAACTAGTAAGCTTTATCTTTTCACTGACTGAATCAATGGAGCTTGTTATTTCATGATGTTAGCAGTTTATTAATTAGGACCAATACTAGGTTCCAATTGATTAAGAACTGGTGCAGGAAAATGGTTTCACACCAGCTTTTAAAAAGTTGTTTGAATTGGCAGCTCAGTTGGTTAGGGCATGGTATTGATAACGCCGGGGTTGCAGGTTCAATCCCCGTAAGGGACAGCTGCCTATCCCTGCATTGCAGGGGATTGGACTAGATCAGGGGTCTGCAACCTTTAAGACAAAAAGAGCCACTTGGATCCGTTTCTGAAGGAAAAAAAACTGGCAGCCGCAAAACCATTGCGACATTTAAAACAAATATATCTCCGGAGCCGCGATTTGACAGCGGGTGGGAAGGTGACGTCGGGACGGTGCGTGACTAACACATGTACCCCCCCCATGCAACGTCACAGCCAGTACAGCGCCCGCCACAGTGGAGAGTGTCGGGGCGCACAATGCGCCTCCTCCCCTCGCTAGTATCCGCCCCAGAGCCGCGGCAAAGGTGTAAAAGAGCCACATGCGGCTCTGGAGCCACGGGTTGCAGACCCCTGGACTAGATGATCCTTAGGGTCCTTTCCAACTCTCTGATTCTATGAGTAACTAACAAAGCTATAGTTAAAGTCTTTGTAAAACACTTCTTTTTTTTTCAATTTGCATACAGCAAACAACACTTCTTGCCTTTCAGATGTTCAAATTTGTCATACTCAGGAAAATAGCTTTCTTTAAAAATGTCATTACAGCTTCTGTGTTCCAGAATATATAAAAGTTATTTGGAAGAAATTGATTTGAATCCATTAAGAGCAATATGATCGTTCTGAATTTTCTGTAATAGGATCCGCAGTTTAGGTCTCTCTCACCGCATTTAAATGCAGTCTTCATCCCTTGATATTTCTGGGGAAAGTGTTTGACAGCTGAATCAGATATATCTGAATTATCAGTTTTCTTTTATTACCTTTTCCAGATGGAAACTTTCAAGGGTAGTTGAGCCATGTCTGCTGCTTCTGTTAGAGTAAATGCTTTCAGGGAAATTGAAATAATTACCAATGTAGTAAACACATTAGCATTAGTATGTGGCAAGGACTGGTTTTCATAATTTAAGTACTCCTCCTTAACAAGAGATTAGAATATATTTGCCAATGGGACTAATGCATAGGAGAGAATGTACAAAGAAGCATATTGATGGTCCCAGCATTGGATTTCTTGCTTGCCACATATCCAAATTAGATTATTGGTGTGCCTCAGCAGAGGTTGAGGGCAGTGGGCATTGAAGGTGATGTAATTTAACAGCACTAATAATAATGGTTGTTACTGCACCAGATTTTTGGTTGTTCTGGACCCAAGTGCAGATGCAGGAAGGTATCCTAACTTTTTGGGTTGGCATTAGCCCTAGGAAATAATGTCTCAGCTCAGCAGCTCATAGAACAGGCTTCCTCAACCTCAGCCCTCCAGATGTTTTGAGACTACAATTCCCAGCATCCTTGACCACTGGTCCTGCTAGCTAAGGATCATGGGAGTTTTAGGCCAAAAACATCTGGAGGGCCGAGGTTGAGGAAGCCTGTCATAGAATGTCAGTGGCATTAAAAGAACTATTCCAGAACTCCAGCTGTTCTTCATAAGCATATTAATGTATTATCATCTTCTCGTAAGCACATGTAGTTGGAAGTTAAGTCTTCCTGACAGCAGTGGGACTGATTTTCAAGGAAGTGTGCCTGGTTAAAGCCTGTGGGAGCAGTTAAGGGCTACTTTGGAGGCTGCTACATGGAACAGCTTAATCTCTGTGTAGGGGGATAGTATATATTTTGTCATACATGAATTGCAGCAAGAATATTTTTTGGTGTCACGGGTACACAAATTTGACAAGTGATACCTGCAGCAACTCCTTCAAAAAACGCTCATGCATTTTACATGATACAACACACGTTTTTCCCTTCATGGAGATTAACTGCGTCAGGAAAAGCAAGCGAAAGCAGCCCTCAATTATCACTTACACTTTTGGTGATATTTGCTGTGATCTCCTAATTTTTTCCTAAATGCATTCAGGCAATATTCTAAGTAATTCCAGGCAGGCCTGGTGTATGCAGAGGTAGGGAAAAGCTTCGTTGTCTTCCGAAATATATGTAGTTTTCCCTAGCTCGAATGTTGAACAGTATGACACACATGTTCATATAGAGGACATTGAGGGGAAAGGAGTGTCATTTTCTCTCTCTGTGCTTTTGTAATTGTGCATATAAATCTAAGTTGCTGACTTGTAACAGCATGCATGCACCTCAAGAACAGGTACGGCTGCTTTTTATTGTAATCATGCTGCAACATCACCTCATTGGGCTCAGACAAACCAGACTATTCACATATGGTAATGGAACTGAAGTATATTTCCCTTCATTTGTTTATACAAATTCTTACTCTTGCAGCCTGTTTTCATGGCTGAAGTTCCCATCCCTGCTTCCCACCATACACAGATGACATGTGTCAGGAATTCTGATATAGAATATAACCCTGCACACACACACACACTTGTGTGAGAAATAATATTTTAAAGAATGTTAATTCATGACATTCCACTTCTGTAGGGGTCATGCAACACAAACTATACCCAATTCATCACCGGGGAGCGAACTGCTACAAACAAATGAGTTTACATTTATAGTCGCTTTACAAACTTGTCCTCTTGTTGCACTGGGCTGCAGGCAAGTGAGCACAGCCTGCATCTGTATTGCAGTTGTTTATACAGTGGTACCTCGCGTTAAGAACTTAATTCGTTCCGGAGGTCCATTCTTAACTTGAAACTGTTCTTAACCTGAGGTACCACTTTAGCTAATGGGGCCTCCCGCTGCCGCCATGCCGCCATCGCATGATTTCTGTTCTCATCCTGAAGTAAAGTTCTTAACCTGAGGTGCTATTTCTGGGTTAGTGGAGTCTGTAACCTGAAGCGTCGTAACCTGAAGCGTCTGTAACTCGAGGTATCACTGTACAGGTTTTGTCTGCTGTGTTTGGGCTGCCTAGCTGGCTACTCCTGAGCTGTCCTTGGCTTTAGTTCCTCTTAGTTCCATCTACTGCGATGAAACTACCTCTGTACCATCTGACTGAATACACCACATTTGGGCTACCCCTTGCTGAGGTTCACTCATCAGATCATTTTTTAAAAAATAAATAAATAATCATTATTTTAAAAAAATATCCTGCCCTTCCTCCCAAAGGAGCCTGAGGCAGAAAACACAAAAGCATTAAAACAACTGAAACATACTACAGTGGTACCTCTGGTTATGAACTTAATTCATTCTGGAGGTCCGTTCTTAAGCTGAAACCGTTCTTATCCTGAGGCGTGCTTTCGCTAATGGGGCCTACCACTGGGTGTGCGCCTCTGGCGCACGATTTCCGTTCACATCCTGGGACAAAGTTTGCAACCAGGAGCAGCTACTTAGCGGAGCTCGTAACCTGAAGCGTTCATAACCTGAAGTGTTCATAACCAGAGGTACCACTGTATGCTTGTTCACACTGTGGAAAAGACCACACTTTTTGCTCCTCGTCTGCTCCTTTCTTCAGTATACCAGGGATGAAACAAACCAGACTCCTTCAAAGCCCCCCTTCAAAGATCAGGACAAGATTGTGCTTTGAGAGGGGCAATATCTTCAGAAGCCCCTCTCAAAGTGCTATATTGTACAGTGTTCTCAACGGGGCTGCTGATTGGCAGAAACCCCATTTAAAGTGCTGCATAATATGGCACTTTGAGAAGGGCTTCTGAATTCTACAGGCAAAAAGTAGTTCTCTTGATGTTTGTACCCGCAGGTCAGACTTGGCCTGCTGGGCTAGAAATGTTCCCTTCCCCTGATTTAAAGCAATGTGCAAACCAGGCCAGCAGGAGTTTTAGACCTTATCTTTTGACCTGACCTATAAATATTTATAGCTAAGCCAGGTTAGGAAGAATCAATGGGCTACCTGCAGTGTGTTGCCAACCTGAAATGCTGGGGCCCTGGGAGAGCAGTACTGTATTGCCATTTCTTCCTCTGCTTTTCAGCCTTGATATAGTTTGCCAGGAAGCACATCAGCACATAGCCTAAAAAGCTGCTGGTTGATCCTGACATACCCTGACCACTTATGCCAGTGCATTTGCATGGAACCGTATTGCTTTCTGGAACAGATGACACATTCATCTGTTGGTATTTCAAGGCTTAGGATGTGAATGTTAATTTGCAAAATCTGCAGATGGGAAATGTGTGTGTGTAAATTGACATCTGCCAAGCGAATTACAATGTTCGTTCGGTAAATCCTGGCATCTCAATATTTGACTAGGTTTGGAGACATTTCTGGTATAACTCGCATGCCTTCAGTTGTGATTCAGAAGAAAGACTTGATGTGCTGCGCTCGATTTATTCCTTGCTTACACATACAGAGCTTCGTGGAATTTTTATCTTTGCATAATCACTTTGAAAATGTGACTTCTGCTGACTGCTTCATTTCATAACAACCACAATATGCAAATAAGCAACGCAACTTTGAGAAAGGTTACTTTTAAATAACTGAAATAAATTTATTTATTTTTTACCTTCTGGCAATTTGCCTGCAGCATGGACTGGTTCATGCGTGCTGGTTTTCTTTGTGTTTTGTTCTATGCAAAGCCTGGTTGTGACTTGGTTGTTACCTAGAACCAAGGCCAAACTGCTCCTACTTTTAGTGAGAAGGGTAACCAGGAGTAGGTCCTTCCTGTGAGCCCTGCTGCAGTTCTCTGCACATTACGACTGCCAAATGTTTAGTGTGATGGGAACCAGGTGCCCAGGTGCCAAATATCTCTACTCCTGCCTGCCTGCATATTGTGCAATAGAGAATCATGCATCGTGTTAAGCAGCATCCTTTAATTATGTATTTACATGCTGTTCTTCTGCATTTCTGAGAGCTGCCTCTTCAAATCTGACATGGCTTCCGAATGTTTTTGTCTTTTCTGTAAAAGATATGCAGTCTTGGAATGTTGCAGATTGTGGACCACATTGTTGGGCAGTGTATATTGTTGCATGACACCCCAATCTCTGAGCGGCACGAGATTCCAGGGGTTCCAGGAGTTTACCCAGGGTACATGTTTCCTTTGGAATGAGGTACAACAGAGACTCTGGTGTCTTTATGATATATGGTTTATTTACACATATATACAATCGGAGCCTATGATGGAGGGGTTCACAGCATTCACACCCCAAGAGGGCCTTGCTTCCCGCTAGCCACAGCCTTGGATTCAAACAGAAATCAATAATCTCTCTGGCTCTCCAGCTTGCTGCTTTTCTTCTGGCTCACATTTTCTCCACAAACTCCCTATTCTCAACTTTGCTTTTGTCTTTCTAACTATTTGTGAGTTGGAAGGGGCGAGGCTACCCATTTGCCTCTTCATTTGCTCTCTCAGTGGCCCATTACCCAGGCTATCGCCTCAACAACAAAAAACAGAAACAACAAATATATTTAAAGTAGCCAAATCCCAGAGGCTATACAGTAGGTAAAGGAATGATGAAATATTGCACAATATTTTAGAAGCCAACCAATTAATGTATTATTGTTGATAGATTTGTGAGTTCAGGGCTATTTTCATGATGGAACCTGTGTGTAGGATTAACAGAATGTGCTAAAGTACTTGAGCAATGAATATGCCCATTTCAAAACTCTTGATGCTTATTATTCCTTCTCTTGCTAAATCTTCCAGGCTTTTCCATCAGTAAGTCGAGGGCCCTGATAAGAGTGCAGTATGGAAGTAAATAATAAAATTCTAGGCTTACAGGTTTAGCACTGAAGAATGTGTGGTGTAATGCAGCTTAAGACCTTGAGCTTGGCACTAATTTCATAAAGGCCCACAATTATAAACATAATCCTGTTCATTCTTCCATTGACCTCCCACCCCCAGCCTTCAAAAATCAAACTCCTTTGCTAATGAAACAGAAATTCTGTGTCCCAAGTACATTTGCATAGCTTCCATGCATTCTATCGGAGAAACCTATGGCGTAAACACTTTCAGGAGGAATTCCTGCTTGGAAGTCATTTAAAAAGCAGGAGGAAAACGTTATGCTGCAAGACGCTTTTGATTTAACAACTACTGTTGTGCTTCTTCGAGCCGGGTAGCGGGAAGCAGGAAATTGGGTGGAGTTCCTCCAGCGTCTTTAATTAACAAGAGCTCAAATGAAGGGAATTATTGCACGGGCCAGTTTCATCGAACTGTGCACTGATATCCCCTGCTAATTCAGAAGTCGTGTATTTTTTGTATTTAAATAATATGTATAGAAATGCTGAAGTGCTGTTAAGAAGCAACAGACCTTTCTCTGCTTTGTTGGGTTCTCCACAGTTGGAGGCAGCAATACTGTACTTCTGAATACCAGTTGCTGGGAATTGCAGGAGAGGAGAGGGATCTTGTGCTTGAATCCCATAGGCATTTGGTTGCCCTCTGTGAAAACTGAAGGCTGGACTTGATGGGCCATTCGCCTGATCTAGCAGACTCTTCTTATGTTCTGATGTTTATAAATGGAGACTAGGCAATGATTTGAAAGAGTAATTGATCCAGACTTCTTTCATGCAAATTATTCTGTGTTGCCTCCTCCTGAAAAGTGAGACCAGGAATTGCATGGCCTTCTCAGCCCTCGCCTTTGTATTTTTTTCCTGGAAGAAGTTGTAATTGGCTCAGATTTCATTGGGATGTGCTGTAGATGAGCAAAATTAATTTGAGCTAAAGACCAACAAAGTCTCTCTCATGTAATTTTGTGGATAAAATTATCTGGAGCAGATCAACGATGGCTCAGAAAACTTTATATTTATTGAATTAATTTCAATCCACTTACTCTAAATTTCTTACCCTGATTTTCTTACCAGTTCAAAATACTTGCTCCTACTGGAAAGGAAAAGGAACCCTGCCCTTTTCTTCAGTAAAGACCATACTAGATGGGCAAATCATCAAAGATTAATTACACCAAACCAAAGGAAACAAACCACAAGGGAAGAGATTGTGAAGAGCTCCCTATGCAGAGACTAAGAATTAAGTCAGGACAGATTGCTCTGATTTCGGTTCCTAGTTGTTTATACAACTAATGGGAGCTAGGCTGCACTAATCAGAAAATCAGCCTTTGAAGTACAAAGTTCATGCAAATGCGAGAAATGCAAATGGGCTTGAATTTAATTAAATAGGAGAAGTGGTGAGAATAGAGAAGCATTTTGTACAGATCCCATTTCCTTGCTGGCGTGTATGTATGTACATGTCTGGTAATTTGAACTGACGTGGGAATCCTTTTAAACATTTCATTAAAAATCAAGCAGCCCTACATCTTAAATGATCTTTATATATCTGAGCAAGAGCTGTAGTTTTTTCAAAGTTCTGAAATGCATTTAAAGACTGGCATTCATCCCTCCCCCTCTCTGGCTGTACAAAGGGCTTATATACATGCTTTCCTGGCCTTAGATGTTAGCAAGTACAGCTGGCAAGGGAAGAACTCTATTTCCGGTCTTCCTGTCATCGTGCATTAGCTCCTCCTTTCCAGCAGCCCTGAGATTTGCACTGGATGAGAAAGAAAGGGGAGAAGGAGACAGGAGAACAAAGTCATTAACAGAGGAATAGGAACAGACACAAGTGTGAGAAAAGGAGAGAGATGAGGCAGAATTTGGGCTTTTCGCAAGGGTTCTTTCCCTACTTGGATGTCAAGATTTTAGCGAACGAATATCTCGCAAGATAAATGCCGGGTATGCTGTCTGCACGCCAATACGCTTACCAGAGCTGAGAATCATAAGATTAGCTCATGTAGTGCAGTTCGATATGGAAGAATACGGGACCAAACTTTGCAGCACGTGGTATCACAGCATATCTGTTGATTTATTTAAAGTCCTTATATGCCCTACCAAGGCAGGTTAAAAAAGACAATTAGCATTATATATACCCAATAGTATGAATTATTATTATTATTATTATTATTATTATTATTATTATTATTGTGGTACCTCGGGTTAAATACTTAATTCGTTCTGGAGGTCCATTCTTAACCTGAAACTGTTCTTAACATGAATCACGACTTTAGCTAATGGGGCCTCCCGCTGTTGCTGTGCCGCCGCCACACGATTTCTGTTCTCATCCTGAAGCAAAGTTCTTAACCCAAGGTACTATTTCTGGGTTAGCGGAGTCTGTAACCTGAAGTGTCTGTAACCCAACCCTGTTCCTCCAAAGAGCTCAATGTGCTGTACATGGTTCTCCCCTCCCTGTTTTATCCATTTTATTTAGCTTCAAATACATGGCAGGGATATTGTGCTTCCAAAGGATTTACAGTACAATCAGCACAGTACAATTCATTTTGCAGTGGGTCTTGTGCATCTACCTGCTGTACCTATCCACCAGAAGTTGCTTTTTGTGCCTCAAACTGGCAGCATCCAAAGTTCCTGTGAAGCTCAGAAATAATAACAAAAAGGGAGAAAGGGTAGAAAAGGCATTTTTTTTAATATAACATATTTGAAGATTCGTGATTCAACATAGAAGGACTTACAGTGAAAGCTAAACTGAAAGGGAGGCACTTTTGATGAAGCATTTCCAAAGAATAAAAAAGCAGTCCTTTCAGTGATTTTTCTTTCCCAGGAATTGTGTTGAAAGATAATACACATATATGCTCGTTTCTGGGCAATGCTTCTTGAAGGCTGCCTCAGTGATATTAGCAAGATCCTTGATTCTCTGAGACTGACCATGAGAGAGAGAAAAGAACTCTGTAATATAAAAGGGAAAATGGGTAGAATGTCAGAGAATCAAAGGCAGTCAACAGGATGAGGCCTTAAGCACTGCATATGCCCCCCCTCAAGTAAATTGGGGGGCCGTTTAATGCAGTCCTACTTGAGAACTGCAATATTTCCATTGAATTTTCCAGTTAACAACAACTTTGTTTTACGGAGCATTTGTCTATAAATATGTATCAGTCTTCAGGTAGATAAGCAGGTAGATATGCAGATAAAGCAGGTAGATATGGTGGACTGAATTTGCCATAGGGTAAGAGGAAGGATTCTTTGAATCTGTGCAGGTAGCAGGGTTGAAGGTTGCATCGCCCAGGACCAGGGTCAGCAGTATGTTGCAACAAGATTACTGTATAGAGTTCAGAGTGGCAAACACTCACAAGGGGTATCACCACTCTTATGTTCCAAAGTTTAAGTCTAGGGAGCCAATGCATGGACGTATAGACACTTGGTGGTAGCAAGGAAGTGGGGAAGACAATGAAGATACAGATTGATACTGAAAACTGAGTGTAGAACACTGCAAGAAGGCAGAAGGATTACCTGCCATAATGGATGGCAGATCACGAGGGGGGGGGGGGGAGATTGTGGAAGGAATTTGCAGTATAACAAAAGACTTACCTGGCTAGTCATTTGCAAACGGATGCAAGAATTTAAAACTTGCAGCTGAGGTAGACAAAGAATTTTTCTAAAAAAGAAGTCCGCAAATGCTTTGTGTTTTCTTTACTTCTCTGTTGTCTTTGCTCAAAGTGAGATATCATTGACCTGAAGTAATACATGCAGGCTGAGTGGTGTAAGTTTCATACTTTGTGCTGTTTTTAGCTATCGTTTTAAATGCAAATTTGCATATAATTATTCTCAATCCTCAAAGGAAATCTTCTCTGTATTATCATATTTTGCAGAAATTTAATTAAATGATTTCAAGTTTTTGACTCCCTGAATGAGGGAAGTTCCAGATCAACACTCTTAAAAATTATCATAAATGTATGAGAGAATGTAGGTTGAAATAATAGAAAGAGCCAAATCCCATTCATTAATCACTAAATATTTAATAACAAAAAAGGTCATCTTGTTTCGCAATTAACAATGAAACCGAATACAATAGTTTGATTTTTATCAGATACCCCCTTGAAATTCTAAACAGTTGGACACACTTAACTGTGGGCGCTTTTGTTCTTGTCTTACATCAGCAATTCTGGGACAAGGATTGTCAGGAAATGGCAGAGTTCACTCCCACATCACTTGAAGTTCCCTTACACTACAAAGATTAAGTTTTCATCCTGTTTTGTTAAACAAAGAGGTAATGATTAAACACATTTTCCCCTGTGTATTTAGAATATTTGCACAGGGCCAGACTGCCCCCTGAGGACTAAGTGCTGGCCTCATTTTTCGCCCTGTGAATTTTCCTGAGTCATGCATAGCTGCTGTTTGTGGGGGCTTTTGAAAGACCCTGATTAGGAACAGGAATCTATCTATCATCTATCTATCTATCTATCTATCTATCTATCTATCTATCTATCTATCATCTATCTATCTATCTATCATCTATCTATCTATCTATCTATCTATCATCTATCTATCTATCACACACAAACACATACACACACGTTCATATGTTTCCTGCTTCAAAATCATGCTTGGCATCTGTTCTGCCAGAGTTCATAGAACAGCATTCTTTGGCCGAAAGCAGGTGTTTTAGCTTTCTGTTTTTGCTGAAGCAAACTTCCTTTGCCTGCTGCCAGTGCACAGACAGTCCATGGAGCCGTTTGGCTGCCACTTCTGGGGCTGAGATCTCCTGACTCAGTTTATAATGCATCAGACTCCACTGTAAAACCAAGTCAGAACCTGCCCCTGTTCTTAATTCCGAACATCCTGTCCTGTAATTACTTGCGGTAAGGACTGTGTTGTGCCCACCTCTCTGCCAGTTGCATCATTTGATGTCTCTTGCCTCACCTTGCTCCTTACAGGCAGCTGGTGGCTTCAGTCAACCTTGCCTTCTTTAAATTGCTTTGGCTGTGCCTCCCTCCACCTGCAGTTGCATTGCCCTCCCTACGGGTAGAGCAAAGAGATTTAGGGCCCTGGTGTACACCTAGGCCAGGGGTCTGCAACCCGCGGCTCCGGAGCCGCATGTGGCTCTTTTACACCTTTGCCGCGGCTCCGGGGCGGATACTAGCGAGGGGAGGAGGTGCATTGTGCGCCCCGACACTCCCCACTGTGGCGGGCGCTGTACTGGCTGTGACGTCGCATGGGGGCGGTGCGTGCGTTAGTCACGCACCGTCCCGACGTCACCTTCCCGCCCGCTGTCAGATCGCGGCTCCGGATATATATTTGTTTTAAATGTCGCAATGGTTTTGCGGCTCCCAGTTTTTTTTCCCTTCGAAAACGGGCCCAAGTGGCTCTTTTTGTCTTAAAGGTTGCAGACCCCTGACCTAGGCTAGGGATTGGCAAGGTTTATCCTGCCTGGGCTGGATCGGTCCCACAGAGATCCCTCTGTGGGCCAGATTGTGAGTGCACCCACCTGCAATTTCGGCATCTGCGTCTGTGCAAGCAAGTCCCCACACCGGTTTAGCACAGCGCGCGAGTGGTCGACTCAGTTCGGGGGTGGCTCGTGGGCCGGTCAAACGACCTCGGCGGGCCGCTTCTGCCCCATGGGTCTTAGGTTGATAACAGAAATTGTGCAGCGGGAGGCCCCATTAGCTAAAGTGGTACCTCAGGTTAAGAACAGTTTCAGGTTAAAGAATGGACCTCCAGAGCGAATTAAGTTCTTAACCCAAGGTACCACTGTACTTGGAGAAAAAGTGGGATATAAATTCAGTTAACAGCAGCAGCAGTACAACCAAACTTACAGAACTAGGTCAGGATCTATAAATTTCTGAATGATATGGTTAGGACAATTTGTCTTGCACTTTTTATTTCCATTCTTAACTCTTAATAAAATGTTGTGAGCGTGGATTATAATAGACTCACTTCAGAATTCCCCCGTGAGTTTCCTGTACAAGCAGCACTTACATTCAAGTCTATTATTTGTTCTTTAATGTCTGCGTTAGGGAAGCATAATACGACTGCACTAATTGTGAGATCAGAAGTGCAGAGTGAGTACAAGCGAATTGCAGAAGAATTTATGCAGCACACACTGCAGCGCAGTAATTAGATTTCTTTATATTATGCAGCCTGTGCTTTTTAATTTACTTTGTACATGACGGTTTCCTTTTGTTAAGCAAGCTCCGGCTAAAATAAACGGAAGAGCTTCAAGCTTTCAAATGGAAGGCAAATATTTTAGGAAAACGTGACAGCAAAAAAACATTACTGGGATGTTCTAGCTCAGACCTGCTTTTGCGGTTCTGAAACTACGTGAGCCACACACACCTTGCAATTCTTCGTTTTCTTACTGTGCACCTACCCGAGGCAGTTCATTTCCCGTTTATACTGATTTCTGATGACCCATTACCGTCACACACACACACACACACACACACACACACACACGGCATTCTTCTTTTCAGCCTCTGTGTTAATCAGGTTTATGGAAATCATGTTTGGAAAGGATTGCCCAGTACATTTCATTTTTGTTTGAACTACACAGTGTTGTTTGGTCAGAGAGTGCATTTTTATTCTTTCTTCTTATTTGTCTCCTAGAATGAAAGCAATGCTGTTTAACAGAGAGAGGAATGTGGAAGCTGTAATATATTTCAACAAGCACCACCCATAAGCCTCCTCTAAAATCATGAGGGTTAACGAGTCAAAGCACTGTGGCACATCAGTTGATCTGGCTGGAAAAAAGACTATGCAATTTTACATTGCTGCCTAAATGGGTGATGCTAGACATCTATAAAGGAGTAGAGTGTGGTGATTTACACATGCTTTCTTTAAAAAATGAAAAGGTACCCCAATCTGTAGAGCACAACATCTTTGACTTAGGGCTCATCCACACTTTTGACCCATGCTTTCTAGGTCTGCACTTTCCCAGTCTGTTTCCGAAAACTTACTTTCTTTTGTTGCTTTCTCCAGGAAAACCTGCTCTTTAATGCCGAATTGGAACAAACAGCAATTTGAGTTTTCTGCAGATTGCCAAGAACATTAAAGAGCAGGTTTCCATGGGGAAAGCATTAGGGGGGAAGAAGCTCACTTGGACATGGGAAGAGTGCAGAGCTGTGCTTAGGAAGCTCGGATTAGTTTGTATGATACTAAATGAGCAAAATATGCAATGAAGCCTTTATCTTCTTAAGCATTCTGATGAAGAGCTCGGATTTCGTAAATGCAGTGAGACACTGCTAACCAAAGTCACCTATGTCTGAGAGTACTAAACAGTATTGAACTGAGCCAACATAGTATTGAACCCTCATTACAACCGCTGCTCAGAGGTGACTTTGCCTGTGTTTCCTGTTTGGCTGCTAAATTCTAATATTATACCAGGAGTGATCTTAGCAACCAGTTTTCCGGTCCTAAACTGTTTAGGAGCTTTGGTGCTAATTACGAGCCCTTTGATTTAGGTTAAGAAACAGATCTTGAGTCAGTGAAGCTGGCGTAATAACAGAGTTACATGGTCCCAAAAACCTGCTCCCCATCAAACTCTAGCTGCAGTATTTTGTATCAGCAGATAACCTTTGAAAGCCCTCCTGTTCCAGGAACGTGTGATTTAGCACATACACTGAAGCTATGACCAGCACTCCTGACCTCAGTTTCTACCTGGCTCTCCAGGAGCAACTCTGGGTCCTGGAGGACTCTCAGCATGCAAACCTGATTCTTCCAGCATACTGCAACCCCGTCTGTAACTTAGGGGTCATCCAGACTCCTGCTTCTACTGCTTTCCCCCAGGAAAACCTGAACTTTACCGCTGAATTGAAGCAAACATCAATTTGGGTTTTCTCCAGATTGCTCTGATTCAGTGCTAAAGAGCAGTTTTTTTCAGGGAAAACAGGGGGGCAAACTAGCTTGGATCTGTGCTTTCTAAGCATAGACAAGCAGGTGTGGGGATGAGGCCATACTGTAATCGTCACCCAGAACCTGTAGCCGTTCTAACCAGGACTACAGCCGTACCTTGTTTGTCGAACGCCCTGGAACTTGAACGTTTTGGCTCCCGAACGCCACCAACCTGGAAGTGATTGTTCCAGTATGCAAACGTTATTTTGGAACCCAAACGTCCAATGGGGCTTCCATGGCTTCTGATTGGCTACAGAGCAACTAGCAGGCTTATTGGGCCCCTGGGTTACCTGATGTCTGCTTTGCTGGAAACTGCCATTTCGCCCCCTGGTCATTTGCAGTGGTGGTGTTAAAGAGCAGAGACTAGGCAATCCTTCCCTAATGAATTTCCACAGTTTTCAAGACCACTGGTGCTGTGCACCATGTATCTGTGGCAGTGTACATAGGAAGCTGCTTGCTGTCTATCCCTTGCCCTTCTGATACAGGTTTCATAGGAACAGTTGCCAAAGCACAGGTTTCTATATGAGTGCAGAATTTAATAAAGTATAGCAAAGCAAGAAAATGTTTTTCCTCCCTGTTTCCCCAGGGAATAAAAGTGTCTGGAAAAGACAGGATCTCTGTACGTACATCAAGCAGCCAGTTCTATTGGGATAAACTGAAACTGCCCTTGAGGAAAATGTCCTCATTGCTATCTAAAACATATTTATTTCACTTAAACACATTAGTGAGGAGTGCATAAATTAAAAGACCCCGTTCATTATTGCATCATTCAGTCTACTGCAATGCTGACAGTTTGGATTGCACTAGGAAGCCGTGGTTGTGTATCAGACCATTTTCTGTACATGTGACCTTTAGTTTTGAAAAGGTCATATTTTATTTCTCACATTTCAATGTTTAAAGCATGGTGTGTAGCATTTAGTAATATTGAAAGGTTTGATACTATCTAGAGCTTACATTCAGCTGAGATTATTAGTTTGGTTACAAGTAAGAAAGCAATTTATTCCGTTACATCAGTTGGGAAGGAATTAAATGCTGTGAAAATAACAGGTGCTTTTGGAATTTCTGGTTCCAGTGCATTTCATGTTTTTGTCTAATATGCAAATGACATCATCGGCAGAGCAAGAAACCACATATTCACGTTAAGGCTATGATCCTCTCTACCCATTTGGGAACTCATTCACCTTTCCTTCTGAGTAGACAGGCATAGGATTAGACAGTATTAGTCGGCGGAGAATCCTGCATTTTCTCCCAAACTAATTTCTGTTGTATTTCTGGTAGAATACATGGAAAGAATTATGAGTGTTGACCTTTTAAAATACTTCAGCATAGAGAGAGCATGTCAGTGGTCTGTACGTAAGGCTACTGCATAATCATACTTCAAAATAATGTCTTTTCCCTGAAAGGTCATCAGATACATTTATCAAAAGATGGTGATAATGACTTGTTTTTGATAGAATTTCAAAACCATTTGAATAATGAATAGAAGTAGAAATTGCTTAATGATGCCATCACTTGATCCAATCCATAGCCAATGATAAAAGAATAGGCAGTTAGGGCTCTTTATTCCCACTGAAGTTCTTTTCTATTATTGGAATCAGGAAATGATTCTTTATGTCTTCCCTCTGGGGCATTGGGTTGCAATAGCGACTAAGTGCCAAAAGCTGATCCATGCTGAGTTCAGCATATGGCATCAGCAGTTGCGCAGATAATTTAGCCCTTTGCAGCACAGCTGAAAGTCAGCTTGCATGAGCTGTTGAAAACCAGCAGCTGCCAGGGGCTCAAAGAGTAGCTGTAGTTATAAGCCAGTTTGATGTACCAGCCTAGAACACTTCACTGTGAAGTCAGTTCCACCCTGGCAATACTGCCCTGCGTCAGGTATCGTGATCTACATTTATTGAAGTAGCTCTTTGAATGGGGGTTATTGGCCTCCTTTAAGATAGAGAACAGGAAAAGAGAAGTCTATCACTAATTCATAAAGGGGAGGTTTTTCATTACCATGTTGACGTGGGTAGAGGTAGAAGTGAACGTATTCAGCAAAGTCCATCATAACCTTGGTGCAATACTTGGGCACCTGGGCAATACTTTGGGGGCATATTGACTGTGACTAAGCCATTGTGTTGTAAGTGGTTAGAGTATTGGGAAACCCAAGTTCAGATCTCAACTTGGTCATGAAGCTCACTGGACGTTCTTAGGTCCCTTCCTCCCTCTTTCTCAGTCTTACCAACCTCACGTGGTTGTTGTGAGGTTAAAATGGAGGGGTGTACTTTGAACCTTTTGAAGAAAAGGTGTTATATAAAAACACAGTAAATAAAATAAAAAATTTAAAATTGCCCTTGTTCCTGGTTCCACTAGTTAGTCTAAACATGTTCAATGGATAAGTCTTTGTCTAGAACAGAGCTTTCCAAACTGTGCGTCGCGACACGTTAGTGTGTCGGCTGCAGTGTGTAGGTGTGTCATGGAAACACTCCCCGCGCTCCTTCTGGGACAGGAAAGGGGTTAGTTTAACCCCTGGTTTGCTAGCAAAACTGAATTACCATGTCGCCAAATGATGCACGTCTAAAAAGTGTGTCACCAACAAGTTTGGAAAGCTTTGGGTCTAGAGATTTGCTTTGAAACACTGAAAAGCCAAATTGTTATGAGAGTGACGCAGCTAAACATGCTGCCTTTGGGCTGTGGCGTTCGTAAGGAGCCCCGGTCGTCTCACGGACTATTGACCCGTACACCACTAATCCGCTGCCACCAACCAGGTCCTCCCTGGTAAAATCACTTCAGTCTCAGTCAGCTTTTCAATTCATAAAGGAGAGTGTATTTTATTTCAGACTTAAAACAAAACTATTACAGCATTCCAAACAGTGTTCCTCTTTACTTTCTTAGTCTTATGTTCCTCTCTCTATCTCTGCTACCACCCCACACTCAAGGACCTAACTGTCTCCCTATTACCAACCGCCTTTCCCAACCAGCCAACCCACTCAAACCAACCAACTACCCACCCACAACTCCCAACAAACTAACTCCAGTACTCCTCTCAGGACTCCTTTATAGACCCACTGACTCCACCCCCCTGGGTCCTGTCTGTGCAGACTATTTAACTATTTCCCCTCCAGCACTCTCTCATATATGGTAACGTCATATGGGCAAATTATAAAATGTTTGTAGCCATTAAAAGGTATAAAATGTACCACCAGGTCTATTTACCTATGATGCTATCTGTATACCACTGTCTTCATTCAAGATCAAGAGGACATCCTGAAATGATTTAGAAGTTCCCTTCAGTGGAACAATAGGAGGTAGGAACCTCTTAAAAGGGAGGAGACTTCCTCGTCCTCGTCCTCCTAGCTCAACTGTTTCCTGACATACACTAGGAGGTTTGGGTCAACTGACAATTACAAAAGGAAAGAGGGGGACGTACGGGGCACACAGACTTTCCTCTTCCTCCTCCTCCCATCTTTAGCCTTGATTAGGTAGTCAGGAAATACATGTTGCTTGCGCTATCCTCTTGTCCACAGCTGGAAAATGGAGCCATGGAAAAAGGTAGCCATGTCAGCCCATTATAGGGGGGGAAACATTTATTGTAGCCAAAACGTTACAAAAGTGTCTCAAGCTTTCAAGTTTTCATTAGGCAAGACATTAAATAGAGCAAGGGGTATACCTACGGTCCTATGCATTTGCAAGCATACTTCCAATAAACCCTACTGAAATCAGTAGGGCTTGCTTCTGAGTTGAATATGCGTAAGATGGCGCTGTTAGTTGATAAAATATTTCCAAGATACTTGTAGACTTTTATGAGTAATTAAAATCGTTTCTGAGATTTTTTTTATGATGTACGAAAGCTTAGCTGTACAAATTTCCATGCTATTTCATGAGGAAATGATCAGAGTTTCTTTAGCTGTTATTGCTGTTTTCTAAAATTTAATAAAAATTGTAACTTGGTTGACATATTTTCCAGAATGTGATTTGTTTGATGGCAGTGCTTTTTAAATTCAAACAGAAGGCTGTTTAATATTTGGAATATTAATTATTTTGCAAGAACAGCACTCCTAGGGAGATAATTAGCAGAACTCCGGAATTAGGACATGCCTTAGAGACATCCTGTAAAATAACTGCAACTCTTCAAGAAAATGTGCTAGGCTTTGGGGTAAGTCAAAAATTATAAGTTTTGCAAGCCCATTAAAAAAAAAGCAAATTACTGAAGGATGTAAATGTTAACACCAACTTATTATGCCTACTAACTTATCTTGAGGGTTTTCAGGCTGATGATAAGACTCTCATACAACCAGCAAAACGGTTTTAAGAACAGTAAAACTTGAGCCCAAAGATGCTGTTTATATGTTTCATAACCAAGCTTAAATAAGATAAGGCAGTAAAACGTTCAGCACAGATATAACAGTGCGATCCTATGCATGTTCACCCAGAGGTAAGTTCCATGGCATTCAGTGGGGCTTTATTCTAGGATCTAGGTAAATGTCATAGCAGGGATAATAATAATAATAATAATAATAATAATAATAATAATAATAATAATAATAATAATAATAATATTTTATTTATATCCCGCCCTCCCCAGCCTTAGCCGGGCTCAGGGCGGCTAACAACAATAAAACAGTACAAAAGTACAGCATAAACAACACTCTAAAATCATTCATTCTAAAATTAATTAATTAGGGAACTGAGGATAGGGAACCTCAGTTCCAGAATCCGAATGCCCTGCTATCCAACCCAGTAGGCTTTCCACAGACAACACCTTTCATTTGGTACAGCTGAAATGTAGCTATATTATGCAGACGGAAGAGCCCCATTGTGCTGGTCCCGAGGGTAACCGTGCGGCAAGGTCCAAGTCCAGTCCAAGGTCGAGGGTGCGGTATGGAGGCTGTCTGTCAAGGCAGAAGCTGGGTCCAAGGCAGGGAGTTGGGTGAGGTCAGGAACTCTGGCAGAAGAGCAGGACAGGGTGCAGGCAGGAACAGGCTACCAACAATGTTGCTCCCGCAACCTGGGACTGGGGCTGGCTGGCTTTTATCTGCCCCGAGGCATAGGGTGGCCCCGGTCCACAGGTGACTCGCCTCTCCTGCCCTGGAGGCGAGCACTCATCCTGCGGGAAATTAGTTCCCTCTGCCTTTCTGCCCTGAGCCTCTGCAGCTCAGGAGAGGCTGGAGGGTTACCGGACCCAGAGCAACCTCAGCTTCCCCTGACGGGGCTGAGAGTGGAGCACCTGCAGGCAATGGGTCCTCTATCACCTCAGGAGCCAGAGCAGACTCAGCTGGTGCCTGCACCTGAGGATCCAGCACAGGTGAGGACCCTTCAGGCTCAAGCCCCAGCCCCGGCTCAGCTGGTTCTGGAGGCGGGGACTTCTGTGCAGGCTGGGATTCCTCAGGTTCAGCCTCCAAGTCCGAATCCCTGGCCATCACACCCATCCTCTTCTGCCCATTTTCCCTCTTCCAACAAAATGGCCCCCAGCTCTCAGAAAGCTGGCTATGAAAGATTCACCATTCCTGTGCTATAGGATGGTAGCCTGAATGTTTTTCTTTGAAGATTCTGCCTTTCGTAGCAAATTTAACATAGAGCTTAATTTTCAGCATTTGTTTTCATTGCAGTCACTGAGATGCGCTTATAGGTTACATTTCAGGACTAAAGACATGGAGAGATTTGTTTTGGCTTCTGTTGAATCAGGGTACACAAGATAAGTTACTAAACACACTATTACACATTTCTAGCAGTTTTTGCATCATGCCGGAAAAACATAGGCGGTAGGTAGCACCAGCTAAACAAGAGCCCAGAAACCCCGAACTCTAGTAAAAGTTAGCACAAAGGCGGGTGTCTTTGGTAATTATATGTTCCAAAATGCCAGCAGATGCCAAGTCCATGTTGCCGTTGCCTCTAAAACACTCAGCTCTGTTTCTCTGTATCAACTGAGTTGGGTGAGGCTGTGCACATCCTGGACTCAGTGTTTGGCTGGATGTGGACCAATAAGTTGAAGCTGAATTCTGACGAGACAGCGGTCATGTGGGTGGGCCATAACCAGGTCCAAGAATTGGGTAGGTTTTCTTTTCTAGCAGTCCTTTTGAACCAACATGTGTGTAGTCTGGGGCTCCTGGGAGTGCCCCTAGATACATTAGTGTCTCTGGAGGTTCCAGTGTCCTCTATGGTATATGCCTGGTATACCAGGTTTGTCCATCCCTGGACATATACAGTCTTGCCACTGTGGCCCACGCGCTGGTAACCTGAAGATTGGATACCTATAATATACTCTATACCCTTGAAGTTGGTTTGTGGCAAGTAGAATGCTATGACAAGCTTTCCTATCAGGGGTAGCGTACCACAAGCACATAACAATTTTTCACTGGCTGCCAATATGCTACTGAGCCTGCTTCACAGTTGTATTGGTTTATAAAGCCCTGTTGAACTTGAACCCCAGATTTCTAAGAGTGCAGTCAATTTCATGTAGACCTGCCCAGTTGCTAAGATCTGCAATAGAGGCATGCCTGGATGTGCTGCATTTAGCTGAAGCCTTCTCACTGGTGGCAGCCCAGCTTTGAAATTCCCACCCCTCTGAGATATGAATGGCACCAATTCTGTTGAACATTTGGTACCAGCTGAAGACTTGGTAATTCACCCAGCCCTTTGTTAGTTAGAGTTTAGTGGCAATATGGATGTGTGTGTGTTTCTATTGCTTGGTTACAATTTATCTGCCTCATATTCTTTTGTGATTGTATATGAATATGCATTTTAACGAGTGGGTAAGACTTGTTAAATTAATTAATTAAGCATGTGAATTAATCCTCAGCTTCTAATGTATAATCCTCTTTTGTTATGAGCTTTTTATGTGAGTGGGTATTATTATCTTGGAAGATGTTCAGTAGGGCCAATTCTGGGGTGGCTTCTAATACTTACTTAGTTATTTTGCATATTTCCTATATGACTGATGTCCAGAAGAGTTGGATTTTGGGACATTCCCACCACATGTGGAGGTATGTGCCTGTGGAGGTGCAGCTTCTCCAGCATTTTGGTGAGGCTTCTGGGTATATCAGCGCTAGTTTCCGTGGTGTTAGGTACCATCTGTAAGTGAGTTTCAGGGTGAGTTTTTTCTTTTAGCTGAGATGGATTTAAGGGAGGTTAGACCACATTCCAGTCCATTGGGTGGGGTTAATTCCATAGCCTATGTTGTCCTCCCATTGTTTTTTGATTATGTCGAGGGGGGTTGTGGGATTTTGTAGCAGTATTTTGTATATTGTGGATACCATCCCCTTGCTGTGTCCATTTGTTGTTAGGAGGAGGTTTTCGGAGGTTGTCAAGGGCCTAGTTACTGCTTTGAATTGCTATGATATTAGAGTCCATATTGTTAGTTCTGCATTTTGCTGAGGCTTGGGAGTAGATTTGTTTGAGGGTTTGTAAGAAGTTGGGACCAAATTTCATGTTTGTTAGAACAGTGGTACCTCAGGTTAAGTACTTAATTTGTTCCGGAGGTCCGTACTTAACCTGAAACTGTTCTTAACCTGAAGCACCACTTTAGCTAATGGGGCCTCCTGCTGCTGCCGCGCCGCCGGAGCACGATTTCTGTTCTCATCCTGAAGCAAAGTTCTTAACCTGAGGTAATATTTCTGGGTCTGAAACCTGAAGCGTATGTAACCCGAGGTACCACTGCACTGCTAATAGGTATTTCCATTCTAGGCAATCAAAAGCTTTGAGGATGTATAGGGACTTAATTGTCAGTGGGAGGTTAGTTGCCATGCTATGTTCAATCAGATTCAGTAGTTTCCTAATGGGGTCTGTTATATTGCGGCCAGGGACAAAGCAAGTCTGGTCTGGGGCTATTAATTTGCGTAGGATTTTTTTTTAAGGCAATCAGCCAAGATTAATGTGAATATCTTGTAGTCTTGGTTTATTAATGTGATTGGGTGGTATGATTCTACTTTGAGGCTGTCTTTGTTTTGGAATAGAGACTATTTTGGAGGAGGTCCAGGTTTTAGGAATGGGGCCCCCTTTTATGATGTTGTTAAATAGGTAGGTCATGTAGGGCATCAGGGGTTCTTTGAATTGCTTATAGAATTCTGCTGTAAAGCCTTCTGGGCCTGGGGCTTTGAGTCGTTTCAGGTTTATGAGGACAGTATCTATTTCCTCTGGTGTAATAGGACTGTCCATGAATCTTCTTCATCGGTTAAGGTTGGCATGGTCAGTCCTGCTAGGAATTTTTTGATTTCCTCCTCTGGTGGGTTGTGGGAAGTGTATAGGTTGGAGTAAAATTCCACAAATTCTGAGGTTATTTCTATGGAGGAGAATGTTATGTTGCTGTCTTTTTTGGTGATGCAGTGCATTGTTTTGAGGGATTTTTTTCCTACACCTGTTTGCCAATAGTCTAGAGTTTTTCACTCCACACTTGTAGAAGTGTTGTTTTGAGTATAGAATGGCTGATTTCTCGTGAGTTGAGTTCTCTTCTTTTTTTTGTTCTATATAAGGAGTCTTTTAGCTCTTGTTTGTTTGTAGCATGCTGAATATGGCAGCCTAGTTTCTTTTCTCCAAGTTGAATGCATTTCATTATATTTGCAAATTGCTAGTGAATAAAACTGCTGCACATCTAGGTAAGATTGAGTGTAAGAGCTATTCAGGTCAGGGTTTTCCAAGGCTGTGCATTGCTTTTCTCAGTCAGTTATAGGAACAGGATTGGATCACCTCATTTACCCTTGACTAGTGGGAGAAGTGAACATGTTCCCAGTGACGGAGATGATAAAATGACATGTGTCAGGCACAATTGAGTGAGCGAAAGCCGTGGTTTGGATTTTGCTAAAGGTTAATAAGTTTTCAGGGAACATATCAGCTTCCCTTAGGCAAATAAATGGACATTTTGTTAACTTATGACTACGTTGCAGAAACTGGAACCGTTCCTGCAACAGCATTTCTAATGGAAATATTTCCTGTGATCATTTTTGGTCAGTTTGCTGCTAGGGCACTCTAAAAATGTGAAAGCATGGAGTTTCCTGGAAATTATACAATAGTGGTATTCGTGGTTCCATATTTACTTTTGAAGCCTGTAGATTTGGCCCCAATTTCTAATTGATAGGTAGATTGAACCATGTGTAAACTGTGTAAGGTGTGCTTAAACAAATTCTAACTTATGCTCTAATTCTCGGGATGATTCTGTACAGATTCTGTACATCTGAATGTGAACATTGGGAGAGAAGTTGTGTTCAGTTTGGAATACTTTTCAGGAATTCTTCCTTTTTAATTCAAACCACATTTCATACAGTAAATAAGAGCAAAGTTTACTAAATGTAATCGTTTTCTTCCATATAATATTTTGAGATTTTGTGAAATCCTAATCACAAGATTAAGCAGGAATTTTTATATCATCTTACGATAAACTCAGAGCCCATTAAGGTGCAGATTCCTCATATCTTCCTGTGGGATTAGCAGACGGCAAACACAATATAATTTGTTCATAAACTTTTTTTATTAAATCAACTCATATATTAAAATGAATTAATAGAATAAGATATATTATAACTCTGATTTTTGCATTAAAAACTATTAGCAGCATGTATATGCTGTAGAGAATGGTTGCTCTTAGCTGTGAAAATTCAGCCGTGCTTGACAATGAATTATGAAAATATTTTCATAGCATTTCCTCCTCAGTGGTTTGTCAATTTCAATTGTCACAAAGTTGATACTTTTGGGGGGAAGGTTAGCACAATAATTTCAAAGTGTTACGGAGTTTGGTTTTCCTCTTTCTGTCCTATGGTTGAGTGGTGCCAAATGTTTGGAGGCTAACGTGTTTGGCACAAAAAACAAAGCTTTGGTATGAAAACAAGGGGGAGAAGATCTCTATTCATGCAAGCTCATTGTTCACTGCCCCAGTTGGCTACTACTTGGGTGCATCTTTGTCTTTCTACAAATGATGTCATGCACATAGCCAATCAGATTTGACCACATTGCTGTGTCACTGTAACAACAAAGATGCATTGGAAAAAATATGACCTAAAGTACCGGCTGTTCAGGACTGGAAGTACACTCGTCACAAAGTTCTGCTGCTACCTAAACACAAGTTACTGGAGAAGCGTCACTGCCTGGATTTGAGATATGAGAGCACTTTTGCTATGCACATACTCCCCACCCCAAAAGGAAAACCCACTTTAGAAGTACAAAACATCCACAAACCTTCCCCTGTTCAATTTGTTTCATGTAAGCCAGTGATGGCCAAACTTGGCCCGCCAGCTGTTTTGGGACTACAACTCCCATGATCCCTAGCTAACAGGACCAGTGGTCAGAGATGATGGGAATTGTAGTCCCAAAACATCTGGAGGGCCAAGTTTGGCCATCACTGATGTAAGCTGTTCTGCCTGATATTTTATGTGGCCAGACAATTACCAAGCAGAATAAAGAAAAGATCTAATTTAGAGAATACAATATTAAGAAATAACCAGAAAGCAGTGGAAAGTATTATGCAACAAACCAGAAGAGGAAGTTGAGGGAAGTTGTAGGGGGGAGGGGGTTATTTGGTTTTGTTTTTATATTCAAGATGATGCTATTGTGATGAAGATAAACATGTACAAATCAATAAAAACAGTATTCTATAGCCACTGGGCATGATGAGTCCTCTGGATATTTTGGGGTTTCCTCCATTTCTTTGGTTCCCACCACCACCACCATTTATGTTTGTACTTCTGCAAACCTTTGTGTTTCCCCAAGTCTGCTGGTACTTGCCGCTTTCGAATGGGTGGTGCATTTTGGCTACCCAAGCAACAGCATGAACATCAGAAATAGACGGAGTGATGAATAACGCCTCTTAGTGTGCATGGATGTTTGCCAAGGTCCTCGGCCACCGACAGGCTTGAATCTCAGGCATTCCAGGAGCTGGGCTGAAGTCAGGACCTTGAGCAGCTGCATCCTTGTGGAAAGCCATTGGACTCCTTGGACTCAAGTCATTTTACTGGCTCTTTGCCGTGCTGCATCCCAATCCGCTATGATTTGTGCCCTTTCCTATCCCTATATAAATTTTCCCTTCCTGCTAGCCGACTTTTGGCAGCAAAGCATTTTACTGTATTCAGGTCACAGTAATTTCCTCACTTCACCCTGCCTATTTTGCCAGGTTCCTTGGCTCTAATAACGCTCTCATTCCCTTTCTTTGCTCTCCATACTTGCCTGAACCACATTTTTGCTCTCTGGTCCATGGTTTCTCCTTCTCCCTTGGTCAAGTTATCATATCGTTTATTCCATTTTAAAATTGTCCTTCCGCCAAGGTTCTCAGGTGGCCCAGAAACTGGCTTGCTGAAAAGCAACTATCTTCCCCAAATCAAGATCCTACTTCTCCCTCTCTCAAAGACTTTGGATCCACCAGGGCATGATAAGAAGATTTTGTCCCGCCGTTCTTCAAGCCCGCCTGGGACCAAAAGATCCCAGGGAGAGCAAGTTATATCAGCAGAAGTAATAACGTTATTGGGCCTATAGGCTGTTCAAGTAGTGATTTTATATTCCCTCTATAATAATTAATTATAGCGTTCTCCATTTTGTACTCCAGTGGGATGCAGCTTGACTTTTTCCAAGGATGTTTCAAGAATGTTCCTTTCATCTGATGTTATTTACCCTTTGGAAAAGTTTGAACACCTTTCTGAAACGATACTTCAAATGCTAGTAATCAAACAAACAAAGAGTAGCAAATGCATACCCCAAACAATCTTCAGACATAATAGCAACTCTCTCTCTCTCTCTCTCACTGGTGATTTAAGATAGTAAAATGTATGCATACATGAGAGAGCCTAACACAAACAAAAGGATTAAAGCAGTTGCCATTTTTAATGTATTGCACTGATTGTCCCGATAAGACTGGGATAGTAAACACCAGTAATTGGTAAGTGGTTCAGTACACAGCATAAAGCAAACAATTCACTTATGATTTAATTGTTCAGAATATAATTGCCTTTCAAAGCAAATGCCACTGTATGCTAATTCAGAGCATTTTGAAGTGGATGGGAAATAATAAGCAGGTATCTATGGACATCTCTGTGCTTTTTTTTTTGGTTTCCTTTAGTACTTTATCTGAAACCATTCCACACACATACACATAGTAATCAGGACTGTGCGTATGCTGGTGTTTGCAGTGCTAAACATCATGAAGTGTGAAGGTGAACAGTTGGAGACACATGGTGGATGCATGCCAATGAGCGACAGACCAGCAATGTTAAAATTAGACAGCTTCAACAAGGATGCATATGCATGCCCATACATTCATTATCATCATCATCAATTTATTGTTTATACCCCTCCCACCTGGCTGGGTTTCCCCAGCCACTCTGGGCGGCTCCCAACAGAATATTAAAAACACAATAAAACATCAAACATTAAAAACTTCCCTAAACAGGGCTGCCTTCAGCTGTCTTCTAAAAGTCAGACAGTTGTTTATTTCCTTGACATCTGATGGGAGGGCGTTCCACAGGGCGGGTGCCTCTACTGAGAAGGCCCTCTGCCTGGTTCCCTGTAAACTCACTTCTCTCAGTGAGGGAACCGCCAGAAGGCCCTCAGGGCCGGACCTCAGTGTCCGGGCTGAATGATGGGAGTGGAGACGCTCCTTCAGGTATACTGGGCCCAGGCCGTTTAGGGCTTTAAAGGTCAGCACCAACACTTTGAATTGTGCTCGGAAATGTACTGGGAGCCAGTGTAGGTCTTTCAGGACTGGTGTTACATGGTCTTGGCGGCCACTCCCAGTCACCAGCTTAGCTGCCACATTCTGGATTAGTTGTAGTTTCCGGGTCACTTTCAAAGGTAGCCCCACGCAGAGAGCATTGCAGTAGTCCAAGCGTGTGCCATTTACATACCACTTGCACTCAGCATTCACACATGCTCCACATTTATCAACCCTTATAGCCTATTCGTGCTTACTCTGAAGTAAGCTCAGGTTCCAAGTAAGAGAGTGTCAGATGCCACCCTTTGTCTGATGTGTTCATTACTTCTGGTACCCCCTACTCTTGGCATCAATGGCAGCGACATGGAGCAGTTTTCTGTGCTGCCCTTCATTCTAAGCATTCTCAAGGCTGCTTACGATAATAAAAACAATATATCACAATAGGATAGTAACAGAATTAAGTTGTGTCATTTGTCACTATTCCCATCTTAGTATCAGCCATGTATGTCCAGTTCTGTTTTTTGCTTTACAGAAAGTTTATTCGTGTCGCAGTTGCAAATCTTCACAAACATAGCTTTCCAATAGTCTGCATTAGTCTTGATATTCTGTTGCAGCAGAATATGAAAATACAGATAAAACTCTTCCAGCCATTTGCTCATCAAACCAGCCCCTTTTTTTTATTAGTTTCCCACATGTTTACTTTAATATGAATGTGAGAGTCTCATAAAATTCCGTCTTCCTTTTAATGCTCATTAGCTTAAAAAGGCTACCTCTTTCAGCTTCATAATAAGATTGTACTTGGCTTGTTTCCTGAAGTAAGATTGCAAATGAAAGTGTGGATCACACAGTAGTACTGCAGCGGAAAACAAGTGTTTTACTTCTACAGTGTGTCAGCGCATTTGTCTTTACATACCAGTACATACAGTATTATCCCAAGGATTATCTAGTTACTATGATCAAAGCTGATGTTAATCAGATAATTTAATAAGCATCCAACGGCACAGACTTGGGTATTGGGGGGGGGGGAGTCATTTCTGGCCATCCGTCCTTACTTTGAAGGATAGATGCAACAAACATTATTAAACGTTGCTGTGAAACAGCTTATTTGTATAGAAAGAAGCCATAATGATAAACGTAAGATCAGCTGAATGAACAGTAGCAACACCAGATGCAATCAAGCTTGCAGTGTACAGCTTTTAGAATTATTGATGAAATATGGTTAACTCTGCATTTATTTTAAGTATATCCATTTTGCAAATTAATGATACATCCCAATATTAGGGAAACAGAATTATGTTAGACATTGACTATAAGAAATGTAGAAAGCCACAGCCAGAGCGGTCTAGTGTTAAAGTGATTGTTTTGAGAGTTAAGTGCTTGGAGAATTGTGTGGAGGAGTAGATGATAAATGTATCTATATATTGCTGGAGTTTATTGCCTCAAATGCATAGTCTCATTTTTAAAAGCACACTGCAGTTAATCACTTGCACGGCATACCGACTGTGTATGTAGGTATATATAATGCACAAATATGTGTGAGCTCAGGAAATGTGCTTGGATTTTTCATTACCATAAGTAGCATAGGAATAGAAAACATCAGATTGTTTTAATTAACCTGCATATTGTTTCTAGATTAATGATACAGTCTACTTGGTCATTGTATTTATCATTATAATGATGCACGTTGCAGAAGCAGCCTATAGGATTCCATAGCAGAAATAAATGGCCACCTTTGCTGAAGCAAAGTAAACTGGGTGCTTATGCATGAGTGTAAATGTGAGCAGCTACAGAAGTTTAAATGTTCTTCCAATCCGCGTTCCGTGGCCTCTCCCACCTTCCCTCTGATGTATATGACCTTGGGTTCCTTGGCAGGATGTGGTCATCCAAACAAGACATGTTCGGGGGGGCCACTAGGGGTGCATTGGAAGATGGCCGGCAATAACATCTCTTCCGACCCACACGAGGTAATTAAGAGGCTGTGATGGGAGTATGCAGCCTCCCTGCCCCCCCAAGGAGATGGGGGGGACTGCCCTTGCCTGCTGTGCCCACATATACCACCCCCGAACTCGAGGGGGTGGGGGCACTAGGCAGAAAGCCCTTGTGTGGACTCCGGCTCTCCTGGATGCTGTCTCTGATTCGCGCCGCTAGCTGCAGCAACTTCAAAAGAAACAATTAGAAAGAAGCAAATGCACATATTTCAAGGAAGAATGGGGAGTAAAGACTGCTAATTGAAGGGATCTCTGATAAAGAAGACAGGTCGGATAAAAAGGAATATATCATGAGAAGACACACCAAGGCTCGGTATGTCGGCAACGGGACTGGATGGGGGGGAAACTTTCCTTTCTTTTATGTGATTAACCCCACACACACACACACACACAAGTCAGAAATGCTGCTTAAATGACCTAAGCTGGATGATTTAAGACTGTGTGGAGATAATTTTTAACCAAAAGCATGCTTTAAGGAGATCGTGGAAAGTACAAGAGCTTTGGGATGACGCAGTAAAAAACAGCGTCACCATTTTGGCAAGTTCTGTCGAAAGACTTATGTCCGGGAGGAGGAATGCATTTGTTTTCATACAGCGGGCGAACCTCCTCAGAGGACAAAAGAAGGCGACAGATTTGCGAAGATTAATGATGGAAAGAGTGCTTTTATTTATGGAAGTAATGATACATGGAAACCATCTCGATATGGTTATTGGACAAACGGAAAAATTCACACAGGATTACAATTTGTGTTTACCTACTTAAGGAGATTATCAGAAGAGATCACAAAGAAAAAAGAAAAATATATGAAAATAACAAGAGGAGATGTGGAAACAGCAAGATAGGACTGGATAGAACTGTGAACATTATTTGGACAGATTTGTGGACATTAATGCAGCAGCAAGAAGATGATTGGAATACCCTTCGGAACTTGAAATATGGGTACCCCCAACAAAAATTTAAAATTCGGCTTTGTAATTCGGAATTTATGTGATGTGATTTGATTTGATTTGATTGGTCGGTTAATAAAAAATATTTTTTTTAAAAAAACAACAAGACATGTTCATCCACTATAGGTACAATACTGTAGGTATTGGTATTTTGCCTGTGACTTTCTTTCTGCTCCATATATGTCGACTCACGTATTCCGAATAATAACAGAGTCAATGGGTAAAATAAAGTGTTTGGTGTTTGTCTGCAAAGATAGTTGTACTTCACAGGTATATCGTGGAATATGCCCTGGTTATAAAACCCCCAAACGATTTCAGGATTTGTGGCCTACACGGAGCCCTCACAACAACCTGCATCATTACATTGTGAGAAGGGGCACTACTACTACCTGCTGTGTATTGGAGGGTTGTTCAGCCAGTACACAGTTTCCCCTATTTTGCAGGGTAGTTTCTCTGCATCCATGGGCCTTCATGCTCTCCACCCCGTTCCTTTCCTTGGACACATGGGGGAAATGGACGGAGGAGGTGTAGGTTTCGTACTCTGACACACGGGATCCTCCCCCAGTTAAATTTCTTATTACAGGGAACCAGGCAGAGGGCCTTCTCGGTAGTGGCCCCCGCCCTGTGGAACACCCTCCCACCAGATGTCAAAGAGAACAACAACTGCCAGACTTTTAGAAGACATCTGAAGGCAGCTCTGTTTAGGGAAGCTTTTAATGTTTGATGCATTACTGTATTTTAATATTTTGTTGAAAGATGGGTGGGGTATAAATAAGAAATTATTATTATTATCTGTGACAGGGTACCTACACAGCTCCTATGAAATGACAAATATTGCAGGGAGGGGATATCATATATTGCGCTAAATTCAATGGTAACATCTAGTTCTCTTCAGTTCTGTATAGGAGTTACATGCTGAAAGGTTCACTGAGCTTTCGGTTGACTTGTTTTTTCTTTTGTCCCTATTTTAGATGCCGAAGAGTATCAGCCCCCAATATGGAAATCATACCGTGAGTATCAGAAACTGGAATTTGGGTGTGGGAGGAGGGCAGGGGACCTAACATGGGAGACTTTGGAAGGGCATTGTGTATGATTTGAGGAACCTTAAAGGAAGTGAGCACTGATAAGAGGAACCATGGGAGCAGATGCTTAAGTCAAAATTATGTTTTTAAAATAACAATTTTAGTAAGGTTAAAAGCTATCTAGAGAAGGCGTGGGAGAATCATCAGTGGGTTTTAAGTGACTAGAAAGGCATCTGTAAGGGATTTCTAAGTACAGGGTTGCCTGCCTTGTGGCATGAAATTAGAATAGAGCAACAATCTTATATACACTTACCTGAGAATAAGTCCCATTGCATCCAGGTGGACATGTGTAGGATTGCATTGCACGTGGTTGCTGGGATTTCTTCTTGCTCCACATTTGCTAACCACCTGCCAAAGCCAAGAAGCATCGGTTTTGGAGTAGCTGCTTTGAAATGGGTGGGGTGACCTGTCTAAGCCACTGCTATTGCGTAGGTGCTCATTAACTGGACATAAAAGTCAGAGAAACAGAAATGGAACCAACAGATGCGACAAAGAGTGTGTTGATTGACTAAAGGTGCAGCACAAAATCCCTGGCGCAGGAGTGCAGGCAGAGAGAAAAAAGAGAGAGATTTACTCCAAGGGCAGGTCCTGGCATGATTCTAAGAACAGCCCTTAAAAGCTCATTTTATTGTTCTTGCTAACACAACAGTCTGTCATTAGAGACTTAGGAGATCACATGGTGTATATGTTTTAATTATATGTACTGCTGAAACAGAAAAAGGATGCTGCCAATCTGTTGTCAAGAATTTATTTTGTGTGTGTGTGTGTGTGTGTGTGTGTGTGTGTAAGCCTCATTCATTTTACCATGTGGCAAGGCAAAAACTGCAGTGGACCTTCATGTTGAAAGTGTTGCCTTTTTCTTAACTTTGGTTGTAGTTGGACCATTAATTCAAGACAAATTTCTGGGAACCTGGTTGTTGCCCCCCCCCCCCACTTCCAACGGAATATTGAATAGGATGTCAATCATATATTTAGCACTGGAGAAAGCCACATTCAAAATGAAGAATTCGAAAGCATGGAATATACAGGAGAAGTATTCAAAAATTGAATCCAGATGCCATGCCTGTCAGCTTTAGAGCTTGTTAGATTTACCGTATTTTTCGCTCTATAACACGCAGTTTTTTCCTCCTGGAAAGTAAGGGGAAATGTCTGTGCGTGTTATGGAGCGAATGCCTACAGGTGGCAGGGGAATCCGCTGCAGTTGTGAGCAGTCCGTGGCTCTCTTTGAAACTGCAAAGCGGGTGTAAGCGGCTCCTGTCAGCGAGCCGAGCCGGGCAGGAGGGAGAGAAGCAGAGCGGGGTTGGTTGCTTTAAAACAACCCCGTGCTCTATGTCCCTCTCTCTTCTCCACTGAGCTGCTAAGTAGCAGCAAAGCTTTTCAGCCAGCCTAGCCAGGAGGAGGGAGAGAAGCAGATCGGGGCTGGTTGCTTTAAAACAACCCCGTGTCCCTGCCTGCACTTTTTTGCTGTCCGATTTTGGATCAGCCACTGTAGGGGCTGTGTGTGTGTGTGTGCTTGAGCTATCGTTCTCCTCCTCCTCCTTCCTGTTCACTCTCACAGCGCCCGAGCGCTCTCCTGCGACTTTAGGAGTGATACTCTCTCTGTCTCTCTGTGTGTGAGGCATCGTTCTCCTTCTCTTGCTTCCCCTTCACTCTCCCAGCGCCCCTGCTACTTCCAGCGCCCCTGCGACTTTAGGATTGATACTCTGTGTGTGTGTGTGTCTGTGTGTGTGTGAGGCATCGTTCTCCTCTTGCTTCCCCTTCACTCTCCCAGCGCCCCTGCGCTCTCCTGCGACTTTAGGATTGATACTGTGTGTGTGTGTGAGAGAGAGAGAGAGGGGGGGGGATCGTTCTCCTTCTCTTGCTTCCCACTCCCAGCGCCCCTGCGCTCTCCTGCGACTTTAGGATTGATACTGTGTGTGAGAGAGAGAGAGGGGGGGGGATCGTTCTCCTTCTCTTGCTTCCCACTCCCAGTGCCCCTGCCTCTCCTGCGACTTTAGGATTGATACTGTGTGTGTGTGTGTGTGTGTGTGTGTGTGTGTGTCTGTGTCTGTGTGTGAGAGGGATTGTTCTCCTCCTCTTGCTTCCCCTTCACTCCCCCAGCGCCCCTGCGACTTTAGGGCGACTTTAGCATGGATCCACATGGATCCTCAGGATTTTTGCATTGGGCTACCCCAAACTCACCGTCAGATCACATGTCTGGCCAAAGCATGAACCACAAAAATCATACATCCACTGTTTTGTTTAGAATATTTTTTTCTTGTTTTCCTCCTCTAAAAACTACGTGCGTGTTATGGTCTGGTGCGTGTTATAGAGCGAAAAATACGGTACCTCTAATCTACAAATATTATTGTCACCCACACATGCTACCCTTGCGCCCTAGTTCAGATGCCATGTTGTTTTCACATTACTTCTCATGTACAATGACATTACAAACACAGATTGTTGGGCTGGATACCAGTCTGAGAGTGGACTCAGACTAGATTGCACAGCACCATTGGTCTCATATTGGGAACTCTGGCAGCTAGACACAACTGTCTTAGGCTCTGAGCCACTGTTACCACTGGGCTGCTGTCTGCTGCGATGGTTGTTGTTGTTTTATGTTGCTCTTCCTCCAAAGGAACCCAGGACAACAAACATGGCAGTACGAAAAAAAGTACAATTGAAACATATGAAATCAGTTAGACACCAACAATACTGTTAGCCACAAGGAATTACAGAGACTTACCCTTCCATACGCCGGCTCCCTCGGCCAATAAAGCGAGATGAGCACCACAACCCCAGAGTCGGTCACGACTGCACCTAATGGTCATGGGATCCTTTAACTTTACCTTTACCCTTCCATATGGTCAGGTGACGCAGAGGACCAGTCAGTTGCATTTCACCTGATCCTATAAATCCTCAAGACTCTGACCCGGAGATGGCTCAGTTCCCTGAGACTCACTTTGTAATACAGTGGTACCTTGGATTACAAACACCTCGGGTTACAAACACTTTGGGTTACAGACTCTGCTAACCCGGAAGTAGTACCTCTGGTTAAGAACTTTACCTCAGGATGAGAACAAAAATCACGCGCCAGCGGCGTGGCTGCAGTGGGAGGCCCCATTAGCTAAAGTGGTACCTCAGTTTAAGAACGGTTTCAGGTTAAGAACGGACCTCCAGTACGAATTGAGTTCGTAACCAGAGGTACCATTGTAGTTCTTTCTGAATCTTACTGGGGGCTCACAGAAGTCACAACCACTCAGTATGCCTTTCTCCTTCCCTTTCCTTGAAACTAACCTTCCAGAAGCAACAGACAGGGGGAGAGGCACGAAGGAAAGGGTTGCTTTCTAAAAAACTTAAATTAGATGCAAAGCTTTATCCACAAGGAGTTCCTAGATGAAATATCATTCAGAATTGTAGAATCGTAAGATAGGATGCGGGTGGCGCTGTGGGTTAAACCACAGAGCCTAGGACTTGCCAATCAGAAGGTCGGCGGTTCGAATCCCTGCGGCGGGGTGAGCTCCCGTTGCTCGGTCCCTGCTCCTGCCAACCCAGCAGTTTGAAAGCACGTTGAAGTGCAAGTAGATAAATAGGTACTGCTCTGGTGGGAAGGTAAACAGCATTTCCATGTGCTGCTCTGGTTTGCCAGAAGCGGCTTAGTCATGCTGGCCACATGACCCGGAAGCTGTACGCCGGCTGACTGGACCTAATGGTCAGGGGTCCCTTTACCTTTAAGAGTTGGAAGGGACCACAGAGGTCTTCTAGTCCTGGTCTTTGCTTCATGCAAGAACTGTAGTGGAGGATGCAATTATAGCATTCTTGGCTGACAGCTGCGCAACCTCGTCTTAATATTTCCACAGAAAGAGCCCACCACTTTGCAAGTGTTGCTTGGACAATCAGCTGTTACCATTAAGAAGTTAATTTTAATGTTTCCCTGAAATCTGCTTCCATGCAATATTCACTCAGTAGTTCTAGTCCTGACCAGCCTCCAAAGACTCATTCATTCATTCATTCATTCATTCATTCATTCACTCTCTACCTTTTCCCCTGGCAGGGACTCAAGGCAGCTTGCAGATAAAATAAGAACAGCTAAAAAAACCTAGGTTTTTTAAAAATTAAGCACTACACATATCTCTCTATATATAGCTATCTACACACACACACACACACACACACACACACACACACACACATGTTCTACTAAAAGCATACAGACAAGCACAACAAAAACAGTACAGCAACAGCCCCCTCATTAAAACAGTCAGTTCTGAAAAGCCTGTTGGAACAGGAAAGTATTCATCTGCCAGTGAAAAGACAAGGGGGGGAGGTGCAGTCTAGCTTCTCTAGGGATGGAGTTCCAAAGTCTGGGAGCAGCTGCCAAGGAGGCCTTCTCCCATGTCCCTACCAAGCGTGCCATTATGGGTGGTGGGACCAAGAGAAGAGCTTCCCTAAAGAACTCATAGCCCAGGCAGCTTTGTATGAGGAAATGCAATCCTTCAATTAGCCATATGGGAGTAACAGAGAACCAGCCAGCTTTTGACACTTGAGATGTACCTTTCTAGGGCCCGCCTTATTTCTTTAATTTTAGTAGTGGGTAATAAATTGCAGCAACAACCACCACCACCACCACCTTTTATGCATAACAGCCTTTCAGGTATTTGAATGCTATCATGTCTCCCCATAATCTGTTCTTTCCAGGCTAAACGTCCCCAGATCTTTGAACTGTTCCACCTAAGATTTAGTTCCTCCATCCTGGTTGCCCTTCTCTGGGCCCATCCCACTTTGTCTATGTTCTTCCTAGTGCGATTGGTGCCCAGAATTGGGCTCAGTACTCCAGATGTGGCTTGACTAATGCAAATAGAGAGGAAGTATTGTTTTCCATGATCCGGGCACCATGCTTCTGCTAACGTAGCCTGATATTGCATTAGTTTGTTTAGCAGCCACATTGCACTGCTGGCTTGTGATGTTGTGTGCTGGTGCCAAGCCAGGTCTCTCCCACCCTATACTAGTGCCTTTCGAGTTTTTGTGCCTACATGCAGGTCTTCTGCCAAGTCTCCAAATGTTTTGGAAAGTGATGAAACTGGTAAGCTACATTTTCAGGATTCTTTGCACTGAGCTTCTTCTCAGTAAGACATCTGTGTTGCACATTTCTTACATTGCTCTGCGTGACGGTCATGGCCCATCAATCTTCTGACACCATGTGTTGTATTCTGCCATTTATGTAGGAACTCACTACAAGCTGAGCTAGTGGTAGAACAAAATTGATTTTTGAAGTGGCTTGAGAGCCTGCATAGGGTAGTAACAAACTTCCTCGGTCATACCTCAGAGCCAGCTCTCCAGAAGCTGCCCCCTGCATCATAACTGTTTCTCGTAAAGGGACCACAGGCCAGATATTTAGTTGGCCATGCATACAATTTGCCAAGGAGCAGCCCTCTTCTTTGCATCTTCCCTTCCTTGGGTGTTCTTGCCATTCAAGCTAAAGGGGAATTGATTCAGTTCATAATGTCCTGAGATTATGGTGCCCCTAGCCATAATGTGAAGTCATTTATTGTTTCCGTAGTGACAGGTGGTCATTTCCAAATTCAGCAACATCACTGCTCCAGTCTGAGCAACTTGGCTCTTATCGAATGACCAAGCAGCTTCTACCTGCTTGCTATATTTCCTTTCTTTAAAGCAATGGCTATCACGTGAATGGGTATAGCAGCATGTTGTGCACTGCATGTTTGCGTCAGTGCGCCCTATCAGAGGCTTGCTGCATATTGAACATGCTTTATAAAAGGGAGTTTAGAATGGTGACAGAAGATGCGCATAGCCCTTCCCTGTTCTGTGGCTCTTTGTGAAGGGCCTTTTCCCCATTGGGATTCAAATCACTTGAACCCCATTGGTGTGTGAAAATTCACTGCCAGGACAATTTGGAGCAGAGGAATGATGAGCAAGGGAAGAGGAACACATTCCCTTTCACTTGCTTCACTGCTCCAAATCTTATTCTCCTAAAACTGTTTTTTTTTTTTTTTAATGACATCTGGGTTCTTCTGTACACGTGTTTGTGTGCAATGAGTTGTTTGGCCCTCAGGCGAGCCAAAAGACTTGACTGCAGCATATAGCAATAACACACCTCATGCTGATCATTTCCTGTTTTTGACTCACTTAATTAGTGATGTGCAAGCTCCCTCCTTAGCGGGAAGGTAAACGGTGTTCCGTGTGCTGCGCTGGCTTGCCAGAGCAGCGATGTCACGCTGGCCACGTGACCCGGAAGTGTCTGCAGACAGCACTGGCTCCCGGCCTATAGAGTGAGATGAGCGCACAACCCTAGAGTCTGGCAAGACTGGCCCGTACGGGCAGGGGTACCTTTACCTTTACCTTAAGCTCCCTCCAGTTCGATTCATAATTGGCTCGGTTTTTCAAAGCATTCTCAGAAAACACCTGGAGAAAGTTCAGGGTTTTCTCAAGAGTTAGTTCTTGGGAATAGTGCTTGGGAGAATTAAACCTGCTGTTGCTGTCCCCCTCTTCTCAAACAGGGACACGTGTGGCGCTGTGGTCTAAACCACTGAGCCTGTTTGTGCTTGCCGATCAGAAGGTCGTGGTTTGAACCCACAGAGCTCCCATTGCTCTCTCAGCTTCTGCCAACCTAGCAATTTGAAAGCATATCAGCGCAAGTAGATAAATAGGTATCACTGTGGTAGGAAGGTAAACGGTGTTTCTGTGCACTCTGGTTTCCATCATGGTATTCCATTGTGCCAGAAGTGGTTCAGTCATGCTGGGCACATGACCCAGAAAATCTGCAGACAGACGCCGGCTCCCTTGGCCTGAAAAGTGAGATGAGTGCCATAACCCCATAGTCACCTTTGACTGGACTTAACTGTCCAGAGGTCCTTTGCTTTTTACCTCTTCTCAAACATACCTTGAAAGGAAAGCTGTGGTTGCACTGAAGGCTGGTGACAGTGTTCATTTCATCCTACCATTCCCAGACTTTCAACAGCAGTGGAGCATCCTACAGTCCATTGAACCAAATGTAGTTGTACAATTACCAGGTTTCCCAGCAACAACGGCTGCTTTAAAATTAAGCCTTCACTGCCATTAGGCTTTCCCAAAGCTGTCTTCTTACCTGCATAAGTTCAGGTGATGCCATGCCAAGCCCATTGTAAGCCATGCCTGAAATTCTGGAGTGATTTATGCTCTGCTTATACTTAGCTGGGGAATAAGAACCGCCAGCTTGGCTATTCTGCACCACCACCACCCCAGTTATGAAATTCAATGCAATTACTAGAAAATTGACCTTTTCCACTTGTAACTAAACCCTACAGCTCACTTCTATTGCATTGTGCGATGGTTTGCTGCTTAAGGGCATGTGCTTATGAGCTTGAAATCTCTAGTTCAAATCATGATTCATACAGTCATTGATGCCAGACTTGCAATACAGTGTTAGTGAAACACTTCGGGAATTTAATGGGGAAACATATAAATGCTAAGCATGCATCTGTCTCTGTTGCCATGATGCTGACCACAAACATTTGTAAGTTTTAGTCTGCTCCTACTGGATCAGAAGTTGACTACAAATATGTTAATATGCTTGTATACAGAATGCCCACATTTGAAATAAATTGTAGACTTGTCTGGGCTACAGAGAAAGCTAACCCTTTTCTCACTTGTATATTCCCTGAAGACCTGCTTCTTCCATAATGCTTAAAAATCTTTGCTGACTAAAGTAATTTTCTAATGTATTTCATTTACTTGCCTTATTACTGACCAGCTCACTTACTGACATAAGATCGTTAGAGCAGAAGCTGTAAATAGCTCTGGGAGAGCAAGGGGGGAAAGAGCTGCAAAGTGAGCGAAGGATGTAGGGAGAAGAATACAGAGTTGTAAAAGTATTAAACAGCTTTTAGAATACGTGTCCTGTTATCGCTATAGGCAACTAGTATGTATTAGTAGTACAATACGGTAATAGAATATACTATTGTACGCCTGTACGCACCGATATTCCTTATTCTGTATGTGTATTGAGAGTGAAGAAAGATAAATTACTACCGTTTTGAACCTGGGAACGGGCTGCCAGGAAGACCGACGTTTTGGGAAAGTTCATTGACTGTGAATAAAACGTATGTTGACAGATAGTTAAATAAGAGAAACATATTGATTCCAATGTTTCCTTTTGCATTTAAAAGGAGCAAAATATTTGAAAATCGAAATTAACTTTGTTGCTGGATCTGCTTTTAAAAGGACGGATACAAATAGAAATTGTTTCCCCTAGAGGGAGCTTTTGAAACTGTTGCAGGAGTGGAGCTGGGGAATTCTCCAGCTGCAGAGATTAAAGACCGTGAGAATTAGACATTGACCTTGGACAAGAATGTGGACAGAAGAAGCCTTAGTGATTGCTTTTATCAAGACAAGTGCTTTATTGGAACAGCTTCATGAGAAGACGGATGTGATGACTACTAAAATTGACAATTTTGGACAAAAAATGACTGATTTGGGACAAAAAGTGAATACTTATACAGAAACTACTCAGGAACCGACCCAGGAATTTGTTTTGACATGGCAAGCTGTGGGGAAAACAAAGGAGGAGGTTGTTGTTTAACCTCAAGTAATACAAGTGGAGAGAGCCTCGGCCTTGCATGAACATAAGCTGTTGTTTTTGATGATCGAATCTGGAGAAAGCCAGATTTGGAGAGATGGGGTCTCGCTTGGATTGGAGAAGGAAAGTTGGATAGATCCCCTTATGCAGGGATGTTCTGGCTTTTGGGATCTGGTTTTGGGCCAGGGGGAGATTGGAGTTGTGGGGGCCTTTAACTTTGGAGGGATTTTGTAATATGCTTTGAAATATCTTTTGGATTTTAGTTCTGACTATGGAGAATGGGCTGACCTGTCGAGAAGGGATAAAGACATTGTTAGGTTGGAGTTTCCCCGAGATCTACTCCTCAGTGCCAAAGGAAGGAAACTAAGAACAAGATCAGCAGAAGACAAAGTAAAGTGCAGGTATAAATATGAAGAAGATCTGCAGAAGGGACATGGAAAAGAGTTAAGCGCCTCGGACAGAAGATCACCAGGTTGATGGACCATATGGAATGGATAGAAAAGACTGACAGAACCCGAGACCAGGGAGAAGAGACGGTGGATGAAGATTGGAAGAAAGTTTAAAAATTTATTTAGAGAAATATTGTAAAATAAATGAGTGTTAGAAAAATGTTGGAATGAAACTATACGGCTTTAGTAGAAATGTTATAAGGAGTTATGTACAAATAAGTTTTAGGGTTCTTTATGATAAGATAAGGTTAAAATAAATTAAGACAATTAAATGACAGAAAATAGTGAAAGATGGAAAGGATTTGCTGAAATAATTAATAACTAGAATACAAAAAAGGGAGGTGTGAGGAGGTCGATGAAACAAGTTAATGAAAGATAAAGATATGGAAATATTGGATGTGTTTTTAATTGTTTTTGTTTTTGTTTTGATGTATTGTGTTCTTTGTTCTTTTTTTATATGTATTGATTTGTATTGTTTACTTTTTTCGCTCTTTTTCTTACTTCTTTCTGTAATCTTAAACTTTCAATAAATATCATTTTAAAAAAAAAGAATACTGATGGAACTAAGCTGAAAAAGGGGTTGTTGGGGTGTGTGTCTCTGTCTTTTTCTTTTTTTCAGTACAGGACATGTATATTTTAATACATTTTACTTCCTTTAGTTTTACCTGCTTCCTACATGTTAGGTCCGTATAGTTAAAGCTATGGTTTTCCCAGTAGTGATGTATGGAAGTGAGAGCTGGACCATAAAGAAGGCTGATCGCCAAAGAATTGATGCTTTTGAATTATGGTGTTGGAGGAGACTCTTGAGAGTCCCATGGACTGCAGGAAGACCAAACCTATCCAAGATGGTTGGACAGTGTTCTCGAAGCTACCAGGATGAGTTTGACTAGACTGCGGGAGGCAGTGGAAGACAGGAATGCCTGGCGTGCTCTGGTCCAGGGGGTCATGAAGAGTCGGACATGACTGAACGACTAAACAACAACAACAAACATGTTAGGAAGACAGGAAGCTGCTTTATACTGAGTCCGATCCTTGGTCCATGTAGTCCAATAATGTCTTCTCTGGCTGGCAGTGGCTCTGCAGGGTTTCAGGCAGTGGACATTTCCAGCCCTAACTGGACATGATGGGAATTGAATGAAGAACCTTCTGTATGTATGCAAAGCAGATGCTCTACCCCTGAGCTACCTGGTCCTTCCGCTGTTTTTATTTAGGTTTTACCTGCAGCCAAGCATTTTTGTCTCAAGTGGTGAACTGCCGACTGGAAAGAAAGCAAAAGAATGTGGCAAGGCAGGGCCTTCAAAGAGACTTGCGCAGGGCAATGTACAGCTGCTACTTCTCATGGAGCAGATGTTTATTTTGTGCATCCCACTGTGGCAGTCCCACAGTGGCAGTCCCTGCACAAACTGGTTTCGCAGGATTTTGTGGCACTTCAAAGCCATATCGCGGGAAATTTCGCAGAAGCACAGTCACATCCATTTGCAAGAGTACATTCAGGTAATGTTGTGGGTGCTAGTTGGATAGTGCCCATTACAAATAAATGAGAAGATAGATAGGTGTCCACATATGAAATTGTATAGACCAGAAGCAGCCTGATCTAATCAATTTAACATCACCTTCAAATTCCACAGAATTAGGTGGAATAGCTGCAGTTAGGAAGACTAGGCAAACTTGACTCCCAGCAGTAAGCTATAGCCTTTTTGATTAACCATTATGTTTTTTAGGATTATCAGAGATAGGTCAGTGCTAATGCAACAGGAATGGCAAATCACTTCTTTCTTCAGGTCTCACCAGGCACAAGCTCCCTGCACCTGGGCTCACAAACAATATACAAGTACATATACACCTAGGATTCAGTTGGATTAGTCAAAAAACAGTGTTTTGAATGTGTTATAAACATGCAACACCAGACGACGCTGGAGAGCAAAAATAATTTCTATGCGTTTTTCCATAGCGGTTTTTTTCTCTTTTGTTATAATGATTTAATTTCTGACTTAATTATAGCGGGGGTTTTCCTGTGTGTAGATCCACCCCTAGTCATTAATATGAACCCTGCCACGGGCATTGAAAGGCAACGTCACATGATGTGGTGTGTTCAGCACAGCGGAAGCCTTGCAAGCCAACATCTCACAAGTTTCCGCTATGGCAAGCAGAATATATAATTTCCGTCAATAGATTTGTTGGAATGGATGGTGCTAGTACCAATAGAAAATCTAAAATGTGTAGCAATTTTTAAAGATAGGCTTACGTTTCTCTGACTAATTTCCACATTTCCATGTGTAGAAAAGATGTGCATAAAAACAGAAATCACTCCCATTTCGGAAAAATCATTTGTCATATTGTTGTCACATGCATGGCTATTTCACTTGAGGAGCAGCCTCACGGGAAGAACTTCTGCCAGATTTTTGCAAAAGTAGCTGTACAGAGCACTGATTGACTAGACACGGATGGCGCTGTGATCTAAACCACTGAGCCTCTTGGGCTTGCCAATCAGAAGGTCGGCGGTTCGAATCTGCATGGCGGAGTGAGCTTCCATTCCTCTGTCCCAGCTCCTGCCAACCCAGCAGTTTGAAAGCATGCAAGTGCAAGTAGATAAATAGCTACCGCTGTGGCAGGAAGATAAACAGCGTTTCCATGCACTCTGCCTTCCGTCACGGTGTTCCATTGCGCCAGAAGCAGTTTAGTCATGCTGGCCATATGACCCGGAAAGCTGTGTGTGGACAAACGCCAGCTGAAAGCGGCCTGAAAGCGAGATGAGCGCTGCAACCCCATAGTCGCCTTTGACTGGACTTAACTGGGTCCTTTACCTTTTTACCCAGATGCCTGAGAATTCACAGAGCACCCTCTCCCTCTTCTCCAAGAAGTTTTAAAATCTTAAACCAGGCATTATAATTTCTGTTATTTTAAATGGATAATTGTACTAACAACACATGAACCAACCAGCCAAAAAGTAGGCAGCCTTCTAGACAGCAGAGGTGAGGAGGAAAACTGATGAGGATATCAAGATTCACTGTGGAGGAAGGTACCTGTGTCCTCTCTATGAATTCTAAATGCGGTACTCTATAATACCCCTTGCAAGTCAGCTATTTCCCCTTCATTTGAATTTAGTTTGAAGCATCTTCTTTAAGCCTATCTAAGCAAATGTTAGTATTCATTGCAGCCTTCTAATTACAAACGTGTTTTTTATGTTTGACAGTGTATCAGTTACAACAGGAAGCACCTCGTCCCAAGAGAATAATTTGTCCTCGAGAGGTCAGTTTCAAGTTTCTCTTCATCTTCTTTAATTGAATGGTCAGCAGCATGCTGATACTGTTGGTCTTCACATTTTATGTGTGCAGGATGTGATCTATATATTGTCATCCACACAAAAGATTCAAAAGCGCTCTCTTTTTAAAAAAATTATAAGGTAAACATTATAAAAACACCAGACGGTGTTTGTTGTAAATTCTAAGCTTTAAGTGATTAATATTATTAAGATGTTTTCAGTACTATTTTTGTGTTCATCTAAGTGTTGTGTATCTTTGTATTTATTTATGCCATAAATGAAGCGTGATTTCCTACCCCACCACAGCAAATCTTCCACTAGCTTCAAAACCCTGTTTTTCACCTGAAAATATGCATTTTGACAAATGTTTTAGAATAGTGTAGATAGAATATTGAATTAATAGCATGCGGTCTAAAGCACAAAGACAGTATGTAAGAATAGATAAGGCCGTGCATTTACTGGCTGTCTTCCAGTTTGGTTTCCTGAAGTTTCTAACAGAGTGCTTTGTTTTTGACCAGTTTTATTCCCATGATGGTGTACTAGGTATGGCTCACCCTAATTGCACAACATCTGAGATGAAGCTGCTGATCTTGGTTTTGTCTTGGCAGAGTAAGCACCTCATTAAAGAGGTGCTTCCTTCTCTAGGTTGTTCCTGATGATGTCTGTATAGGCCTTATGAAGGTCACCGGAAGTGTTCCTGATTGAAGACACAGATCTGCTGTAACTATCAGAGGTGCTAACTGAGAAACGCACATTTCAAGTGGATAAGCAGCTCTGTAGGATGCTTCAGCAGCTCTGAGCAGAGAGGACTCCCTAGTCTTCCTCCTGAAATAGACCTGTCCCAGTCGATGCATCTCCTGCAGAGCAAATCTGCTGGCTAGAAAGAGCAGTTTCCAGCATCAAGCAGGAGCCCTTCCCAGTAGCAGATCTGTTCATGAATAAGCTCCTCAGTTGTCAGGCTTAAAAGCAATTCTTTTGTTTTCTGCAGGTGGGAAGGGCACACCCACTGCAGCAGAGTTCTCCAGGAGAAGGGAGGGAGAGATCCTTTCTCTTTCTCCTGGGAAGAAGCTGTGTGGTTCGAATGTGCTTGAAGCTCCTCTACTTGTCTCTTTAGTATGATAATGATTTTTAGTAGTTTTTAAGGACATGTTTCTTCATGTTTGCTAGCAAGCAAGAATAGCCAGAAGCAATACTGTTAGGCAGAGTCGCCTTTGCACAGTATACTCAGTGCATTTCCATGTGTGCCATGAGACTTGTTGGTGTACCTTAAGTTGTGATGAGTGAGGTCATTGTGGCTCATACTGAGATTAACTCAGAAATAAAGCAGCCTGCAATGTTTTGGAACAGGCTAGATGAATGAGGCTGGGGGTGGGGGGGACTGGGAAGTTGTCTCTGGCTTGGGTTTTCATCTTGTTCTTCTATATACAGTGGTACCTCAGGTTAAGTACTTAATTTGTTCCAGAGGTCCGTTCTTAACCTGAAACTGTTCTTAACCTGAAGCACCACTTTAGCTAACGGGGCCTCCCACTGCCACCGCGCCGCCGGAACACGATTTCTGTTCTCATCCTGAAGCAAAGTTCTTAACCTGAGGTAATATTTCTGGGTTAGCGGAGTCTGTAACCTGAAGCATATGTAACCCGAGATACCACTGTACTTGGTAATTCTATCTTCAATAATGCTTTCCATCAATTCTCCCTGAAATGATGCAGAGACGTCTTTCCCATAAGGCTTAGTGGTGCGTCGTGCCAGGGTGCCGGCCTCTCAGGGGCACCCCAGCGAGTGGGGGAGCTGCACGGTTTTGCTGGCGGCCTCCCCTTTCCCTGCACACCCGCCAGCTGCGCCCCGCCAACTATATAGCTGGCGGGTGGGCGTGTAGCTTCCTTCCCAAGCCTTCGTGAGAGGAGAGCGATTCCCGCAGAGGCTTAGGATGGAAGCTGCGCCCTGCCAACCATATGGCTGGCAGGCACGCAACTTCCCTCCCAAGCCTCTGCGGGGATCTCTCTCCCTCAGTGGCATGGGGGGAGTTGCACCCCCCATGGCTGGCAGTGCGCAGCTTCGTCCCCCCCATCCGTGATAATTTGGGGGTGCTAGGTGGATATTTGCACCCCAGTGCCGCATCTGCTAAAGACGGCCCTGAAATGATGTTAAGCTAACCAGCCTGTGATTTATTAGATACACTCAGATCCATTTTTTAAAATTGGTGTTAAACACCTTCCCCCCCAAAAAGAAACAAAGATAACACAATGAGATTAATATCAGATTAAAATATTATTATCCTACCACCCAATTCTATAAATGTTACCTTTTACGCATTTCATAATGATTGAAGGAATGGAGCATTGTAGATGACTCTTGGAACAAATTCCCCCCTGTATAAACTCCCATTACAGAATAGCTTAATGTTCGTGCAGCTTATTGGTTTGGCATAATGCTAAATCGGTGTTGGAAGTCTCTCTCTGCTGGAGATTTTCAGAAATTGCTAACAATTATTCAACAAAATAGTGTTCACTACAATGGCAAATTTGAATAAACTCTCCCTGGTGCATACAAAGCATGCACTTCCTAAACCGGACTATTATGCAGAGAAATATGTCAGCTAATTACTTTGCTCATTGTTCTTAATTCTAATTACAGTTTTAGAAAACACTATTGCTAGTAAAGATAGTAAAATATGTGATAGCTTGGGGAAAAGCAAAACATTTTACCATCCTCTGCTCTTAATTCTGTACAAAATGGGAATTGATTTTTATTCATAAGTGCCCGTTTATTTTTCAGCTGGATGTAATATGCAGAAATCTTCAAAGTATAAATAAACACAAGTAGTAATGTATGAAGGAGTTTAACATATGTAAATGTGAAATGTTCCTCTGTTTTCTGCTTAGATTTTCCTGAAAGCCTAGCTGTAAAACAAGAGCTTGAAGATTACTATGGTGTCTTTTTGGCTTGTAATATTCTCACTGTGGTGCTAAAGCATCTAGGAATTCCTTTAGTTCACATAAAATTCAGTAAAAGATAATATAAAATATTGGATTTTGACCTGGGAGACATAAATCTAAATAAGAGACTCAGCCATCGATGTTTTGTTCCCCAGTTGTTCACATCTAAGGATGGAATATTTATTCGTGGATTTAAATGGATAATACATGATTTGATGTGAAATGGTCCTGAATCATTCTATGTCCTCAAGTAATGTTTTACATAAGAGACGTACAGGCAAAGCAAATCTCAGTTGGCATTTGGTTTGTGCTGCCTGTCTAGAATGACATTTGAAAGCAGGAGTTCTAGAACAAGTGGAGGAAGTATGTATATACATGTCCTCATTTCCACAGGACTTCACCCTTCAAATAAGCAGTAGTCACAAAGCAGCATCCCTAAACCTATAGTAGTTAAGGTTCTTTGTACTTGACCCAGTAAGTCAAGAAGGAAATACTAAGTTGAAGATTCCAAACAGAGTGAAAGGCTTTAGGTACTGATGTCATGAGCCCTGCAGAACTTTTGGGATCAGGTGTGGATTGGCAGGTGCTCAGGAGAAGGAGGAAGAAACAGAGGGGGAGCTGAACGGTGGGAACTGTCATGGTCCCTGAGTGATGGGGCTGGTCAGACAAAGAAGGTGGAGGAATGAGCTGCTCACAGAAGAACCCAAGGAGGTTGCAGTGGGATAGGGCAGGACATACCAAACCAGAATCATGGGGACTTGAGGAGCTGCTTGGGAAGGAGGATCATGGAACACACCCAGTGGGGGCCTCTTCACCCCATGTCATCTCCCCATCAGTCTCCCAGGCACCCACACAGCCTTTCCTCAAAGATCACCAAGGCCCACCTTCAACTCAGTCACTCTGAATGTAGTGCCAACTCTGGAGTTGCCGTTTCTGGCTCCCTAGCTCTTCAGACGAGGTGGCCGCCCAGCCTGTCCCATCCGCTCCCCAACCTCTGTTGCTGAGGTCATGAAGAAGACACCAGCACAGGCATGAACAGACAGGGAAGACCCACCCTTCTCAGAGGAGTGCCTGCTTGCATGCCCAGTTTCAGGAACAGCCTCAATTTCCATCCTAAGTTGTGCCTGCCCCATTCCCATATAACAAGGTTGTAGGGGACATGTCGCTGGTTGGATCAATGTCTTAGCTTGTCTAGCCGTGTGTAGCACCTACGATGTCTTTGAACTCTGCCTGTGTACTCTACTGATCTGAGAATTAAAGATTTTGGTAGATACTGTAATTTGAGTTGGCGTTCTTCCTCCAGCGAGAGCCAGGACAGGAACGTAGACTGGAGGTGGGGGACACTCTCCTTTCTGCCCTGACTTCAGCTACCTCTGAAGGGATGCTGGTTCTCCTTCCCTCAGCAGAGGCTGAGAAGGACTTGGAGGGGTGGGAGGAGGCAGAACCGGAGGTGGCAGCGACTGAACAGGAGCCCAAACAGAAGGGTACAAGCTTGTGATCTAGAACCAGACACTACCTTCACAGATGGGAGCAAACTCCCCACCAAGGAGAGTGTGTTTGCAGTTCCCAACATTTGCAAAGTGAGTGCACCCCACCTTTTATGTAAAAGATTGGCCAGTGGAGTGTGGGAACAGGTTGGGGCATCTTAGCCGCTTACATCTCTTTCAAAACTTCTTGACCTGCTCTTGTCCCTCGTATGCTAAGCATCTCAGAAAAGGGAGAAGGGTGACATCATGAACCGGATGATGTCATGCAAAGTATAAAACAATACCATGTATCCTAAGTGTCTCAGACTGGAGAAGGATGACATCATAAAGCAGATTGTGTCCAGTGAGTCAATCTCAAATGTTTTCCAACTAGATAAATGACTTAATTAAACATGTATATTTAGGCACTGATGCCAGGAAAGGAAATCTGTTCAGGATGAAATAGTCTGTTCCCCGGGGATGGTTTGTCCACCTGGCAACTGAATAAGAGACTTTTCCAAAGGAAAGGAAAGGAAATGTAGTCCTAATTTTGTAAATGTGGAGCAGGTGGATTTGTATTCGGATATACAGTCTGGCCTGGAGGAAGTAAAGTTGAGGGGGAAATAGAAGACAACAGATATGGAGGCAATTTAACCTAGTTTTGGATTTAATCAGTTTTGGATTCCATTTTAGATAAACCCTGGTTTGCCATGGCATCTGAGCCTTAGGAACTGCCATTAATTTTAACTATTCGTAATCGTAAGATAGGGACGCGGGTGGCGCTGTGGGTTAAACCACAGAGCCTAGGACTTGCTGATCAGAAGGTCGGCGGTTCGAATCCCCGCAACGGGGTGAGCTCCCGTTGCTCGGTCCCTGCTCCTGCCAACCTAGCAGTTCGAAAGCACATCAAAGTGCAAGTAGATAAATAGGTACCGCTCTGGCAGAAAGGTAAACGGCATTTCTGTGCGCTGCTCTGGTTTGCCAGAAGCGGCTTAGTCATGCTGGCCACATGACCCGGAAGCTGCACATTGGCTCCCTAGGCCAATAAAGCGAGATGAGCGCCACAACCCCAGAGTCGGACACAACTGGACCTAATGGTCAGGTGTCCGTTTACCTTTAATCATAAGATGCTCAGGGTAATTAACCTGGTTCTTCCACGCCACTTTATCTTCACAACAACCCCAGGACTTAGGTGAGACTGGTAGAGCAACTGCCCAGTTGAGTCTCAGGGCTGAGTAGCAAAGGGAATCCAATGTCTCCTCACTCTTAGTCCAACAAACTAACCATTACACCCAACTCAGCCTCATGTGAAGTATGACTTCTTGAAAGCAGCAAAGAGCCACATCTGAACATTTCCTGCTACTTCTCTTACTAAAAAGTAACATAAGAAGTGATCTTTCATGAATTATTCCCAAATGTTTTGACCCGACAAACAGATCAGCCAGCGATCGACTGAGAGCTATTAAAGTAGCTCTGAAATCTATGACTTTTTTTGCCGTTGTTGCTGGCAGCAGTCCTACACACAATGAAGTCATCCTTGAAACCCAGTGGCCTCCTTTGTGAATCCAGATCCTTATCGACTGTTTGCTGAACTTCTACAGATTTGTCTCTCTTTGTTATGTCCCTATTGGCTTGCTGTCTCACTTGCCTGTGTTGTTAGCAGATTCTCCTGTAAGATATGGTAGAATCTGCCGGTTGAACAGTTGTTAATTCTCTAGAAGGTGAGCCTACAGATCAAATCGATTTGCGTTTCCCTCACATCTTACCAAGTACATGTCATTGACACTTTATTTCTGTACACAGTGGTACCTCTGCTTACGTACTTAATTCGCTCCGGAGGTCCGTTCTTAACCTGAAACTGTTCTTAACCTGAAGCACCACTTTAGCTAATGGGGCCTCCCGCTGCCGCCACAGCACGATTTCTGTTCTCATCCTGAAGCAAAGTTCTTAACCCGAGGTACTATTTCTGGGTTAGCGGAGTCTGTAACCTGAAGCGTATGTAACCTGAAGCATATGTAACCCGAGGTACCACTGTATCTGAAATAATTGTCATTTATATCCTTTCTGTTTAATTATCTTGTTTTGTTCCTTCGTTGTTGAATGGGCTTGACATGTTTGCTATCCACTATTCTTTAAGGTGGCTTTCTAGACTTTGGTAACATCCCTTCACATGCCAACATTGGATATAACCTAATCTGATCAAAATACTACGTTTAGGCTTTTACTCTCACCATGACTAATGTGCTAAAGGGCATTGTATGCAAATGTTTATCTTCTGGACTTTGAACGTCTTACTAATGCACTTTTCAGATTTTCCCATCATTAACAGATTAGATGATTAGGCAACATGGTTGGGTGTGGGTGCACAAAGATAATTACAGAGGCTGTCTGGTTGTAAATTGATCTTTAGATACTGGTGATTGGTAAATGCAACTCTAGCTACTCCCAGTTACAAAATCTTAGATAAAATCTTCAGTGTAATCTGCAACCTATGCTCTCCCCCCCCCCCCCAAAAAAAAAGTCCATGGTGGTCCTGGGGAAAGAATACACATCTACAAAACTTTATTAGCCTTTGGAAATGCAGTCAAAGTCCTTTTTCTTTGCTTCTCATCTTGACAGATACCTTATTTTGGAGATTAGAAAGAAAACTGGATGCATTTTCCTTTAAATTGTATGAATTCTTCTACAACTGAAGCAGTGCCACCATTTTCAATGCCCTTTTTTTAACATTTTTTTAAACTTACATCAATTTATGAAGCAGCAGCATTTTCATTTCAAAGCTGGTTTAATTCAAAAATCATAAGAAGTCATTAGGGTGATCTCACACATCAGTTTGAATGCAGATTATTTGAGAAGAGAAATTGTATTTAGGGCATATATTTATCCCACAGTCATTGGTCATAATGCTTTTCTTGGAAGTTTCTGCTATACAGTGGCATGTTTTTACAATAACATTTTAACTGTGCTTACTGGAGATCACTATAGCAGACGTTCCAAAGAGGAGGAATTGCAGTTCAAGGTCACTGCAATCTTACACCTAGCGTATATGTTTTGTTGACTCATCAAGAGTGCATACCTTGATTCTAAATGTATTTTACTTGCAAAAAAATGCCACTAGTTTCGACAGAACTCTTCTTTTTAAGATTACATTGGTTACAGCTTCAAACAACATGTCTACCATGCATTAACATAACAGAAATTGATCCAGAAATTCTTCCATCCTTCAAAGCAGTACTGTATAGTGTTGCACATTTCTGCCACAGTTTGTCATTGTGGGTGGACTTGCTTGGAGTCACACATTCATTTTAAGATGCCTTGTGGAATGTAGTTTTCTCTAATCTTAGCTATGTCAGTGTGTTCAGAAGCTGTCATATCTGTATGAACTATGATCTTGAAGTCAGAGAGATGGGCCATGCCTGAAACCTCACAAAACGTTATTTTTGAGAGAGGCATTTTCATGAAGCTGTTTGACATTTTACACTTGGGTTGTGGTGACGCTAGAATGCTGCTCTGGGCTCCTTGGAGAAATGTTGAGATAAAAATATAGTAAGTAAATAGACACTAGGCATTGCAGAGAGATTCCTCTGCTGAGGATTTGGGGTTTCAGAAAATTTTCTAGTATGCTATCGCAAGGGGGGTGGAATGCATCAAAGGATATGTAAGAGATAAGTTAGATTCTTTCACTGTATCATCAGGAGTTTGGGTTTTGGCAATTGCTGACAGATATTTATGAGGTTTCCAGCTAAGCACTGTATACTGAGCTCTCAAGGGACAAAATTTGTACTAACTAGCAGCAAGCAACATTAGAGTTTGTCTGTGTTGTAAGTTGTTACCATTATTTATTAAACGGATTAGTTGCCAATCCGAAGTGACTTACAACAATAAATAATAAACATTCAAAAAGACAAAGAATAGAAAAATCTAAAATACTTTCATACTTTTAAAGGCAGGAATAGAACACCCCAGCAATTAAAGGAGACTACAGATAATTAAAAGACAAAGGTCTAGCAGAAAATAAATGTTTTTGCTGGTGCCTAAAGATACGTACCACAGAGCCTAGGGCTTCCCGATCAGAAGGCTGGTGGTTTGAATCCCTGTGACGGGGTGAGCTCCCGTTGTTCAGCCCCAGCTCCTGCCAACCTAGCAGTTCAAAAGCACGCAGTGCAAGTAGATAAATAGGTACCGCTCCGGCGGGAAGGTAAACGGCGTTTCCGTGTGCTGCTCTGCTTTGCCAGAAGCGGCTTAGTCATGCTGGCCACATGACCTGGAAGCTGTACGCCAGTTCCCTCGGCCAGTAAAGCGAGATGAGCACCACAACCCCAGCATCATCCGAGACTGGACCTAATGGTCAGGGGTCCCTTTAAAGATATGTAATGATGGCACCAGGTGAGCTTCCCTGGGGAGAGCATTCCACAAATGGGGAAACACCACTGAAAGAAGGCCCATTCTCATCTTGCTACCCTTTGGATCTCTTGGGGAGGTGGGGCACACAGAGAAGGATCTTAGATGGCAATCACAGGGTCAGTTCATGTGGGGAGAGGCAGTCCTTGAGGCCCAGAGCTGCATAAAGCTTTATAGGTCAAAACCACCACTTTGAACTGGGCCTTGAAGCTAACTGGTAGCCAGTGTAGTTGAGTCAGGGTTGGTGTTAATTTACTCAAACTGTCTTGCATCCTGGCAGCCAAATTCTTCACCAGCTGCAATTTCCAAACCATCTCCAAAGGCAGTCCCACGTATAACACATTGCAGTAATCTAACCTAGAGTTTACCAGAGCATAGACAACAGAAGTTAGGCTAGCTGTGTCCAGATAGGGGTGTAACTGATGGAAGGCGTTCTGCACCACTGAGGCCGCTTGACCTTAGGAATTTTTGTGGTCAGCCACAATAGCTGGAACATGTTACCGACGAAAAATCTAGGCAGACAAGTAGGAATAACCGTAAACAAGCTGGAAACCAAGCCCCAGATTAGTTCTGTTTGGATATAGCGTGTGGGAATACCAAATACAATAGCATTGCAAATAGGCAGTGTAACATGCATTGTTAGAAACAGGTTAACCTGCAGTGAATTCATGTTCTCTGCCTTGTGTAATTAGGTATCCTGAGACTTGCAAGACATTGATCACCAGCCCAAGGACTCTGCTGTGTAGTAGTAATAATTTTACTATTTGTAACAGGTTACACCTGACTGGGTTGCCCAATAAACATTACAGGGCATTTATTTCTTTCTTCCTTCCTTCCTTCCTTCCTTCCTTCCTTCCTTCCTTCCTTCCTTCCTTCCTTCCTTTCTTTCTTTCTTTCTCTCTCTCTCTCTCTCTCTCTCTCTCCCTCCATTTTGAAGCATTGCAATAAAGATTAAAACATTAAAATGAAAGGTTTAAAGCCTATCTTAGTGGATCCAACCATAATTTAGTATTGGTTACTGAAAGACTGCCAGGGAAAAGCACATTAGTAATGACTATTTAAATCAGAGGCAACTGTTAATATTCCAGCATTATGCTCCAAATATTAGATGAACACTGAACAAAAACATAGTGCATCAAACTTTGTAAGGAACTGCCCCCTGCTGGCCTGGCATTTGTTTGCTTATAATTGCCAGATTAAATTTTTCAGCATTACGTGTAGCATTTAAAATTAATCCTTTGTGCTCTCTTAGATAAATGATGCCATCCTCCAGGCTTCCTGCTCTGCAAGCAACACTTATTTCACCTTAAAACACTTTTAAAAAAGTTGTAACCTGAAGTAGTTGTGGTTGAGCAAAATATTGATGATATTATTATTTCACCAGCTTAAATTTTTATTGTTGCTTCTATTAATGTATATCTAACTGTGTTGTCTTCCCCCCCCCCCCCATTTAGGTGGAGAACAGACCAAAATACTACGGACGAGAGTATGTATTAAATTATTTGTAGGAAAATAACTTTTAAAGTAATAATTTGATGCATGATACTGTGCAATTTAAAATTGCTGTGAAGAGATCGTTTAATGTTAATGAAGAGATCATTGAACTCAGTGTTATTTCTCCATTTCTTTCCACATACTTACTCAGTTTCTCTTGACTTCCCAGACTCTTCCTTTGCATGCACGTGAATTGTCTTTTCAGGTGGTACCTATAGTGCATATACATTTCAGTATGTATTTTGCAGTTAGAGATGTAGAGCAATCCTAACCCAGCCCTAGGAAGAACTGGAGAAGTGGAGCTACTGCTGTTGGTCAGGAAAGAAGGTGGCGGGGATCTTTTTGCTTTGGTTGTTTGTTTAAAAGGAAAGACCAGTTGGGTAACGCCAGAGGCCCATCTAGAAGAGTTTGGATTTGATAGCCCGCTTTATCACTACCCGAAGGAGTCTCATAGCGGCTAACATTCTCCTCTCCCTTCCTCCCCCACAACAAACACTCTGTGAGGTGAGTGAAGCTGAGAGACTTCAGAGAAGTGTGACTGGCCCAAGGTCACCCAGCAGCTGCATGTGGAGGAGCGGAGACGCGAACCCGGTTCCCCAGATTACGAATCTACCGCTCTTAACCACTACACCACACTGGCTCCCAGAATAGTTCAGAATCCTATTCTCACTGTGGCCAGGAGCAGCAGCACTCTCCCAGCTTGTGATTTCCAACAGCTGGGATTCAGAGGTCTATTTCCTGCAACAGGAGAACAAGGCCATCGCGAGTCATAGCCTTTGACAGCCTTATCGTCCTTGGTAAGGTGGAGTAGAGTGGGCCAGCTTAAAATCCAAGGAATCCTTGGCCTGTTCTGCTCCACCCCATTTTGGAAACTTGTGCTGGCTGTGAACGGCAGCCTGCCATTCATACAAGTACAGCAAGGGGCTTCTGTAGCAGTGGACCCACCCACCACCACCCCCGCCAGCAGAGCCAGGGAGAAGGACTCTTCCACCCAGTCTTCTTCATTTATTTTTTAAATCCTAACTTAGGTCTCCTTTTCAGAATCACAGAATCGTAGAGTTGGAAGGGACCACATGGATCATCTAGTCCAACTCCCTACAATGCCCAGTGTGGGGCTCAAACCCACAACCTTGAGATTAAGAGCTCCACAGACTGAGCTATATGATCCAGTCTGAATCTGGTGTTGTCTATTCCAAACTTTAAAATGCTGGAAAGCGCAATGCTGGTGGTCAGCAAAAGAGGTTTGCTCAAGGCAAATCTAATAAAATGTAGTATAAACACCGACAATTGGGAAACACTTGCCTGCAAGTGCTCCAGCTGGAGAACAGCCTCTACCAAAGGTGTAATGGACTTTGAAGACACTCAAACTCAGCACGAAAGGGAGAAACGTGCTAAGAGGAAGGCACGTTTGGCAAACCTCACCATGATCAACTCCCACCCGGAAACCTATGTCTCCAGTGTGGAAGGACATGTGGATCCAGAATTGGCCTCCACAGTCACCTACGGACACACCATTAAGACCATGTTCAGGGAAGACTATCTTACTCGGCCACAAGTGATCGCCAAAGAAGAAGAAGTCATACAAAATTGATCCAAAGGCAGAAGAGCTGGGAGTACAGGCAGAGAGCTTGCAAAATGTTACCGATTACTAAAACCAGTCCCTGCTAAGCCCCTGGTTCCAATATTTATTTATTTAAAATATTTATATCCTGCCTTTCTAAGACAGCAGCCTTTTAAGGAGGCTTTTAACAGCAACAGAACAGCTGTAGGAAAACCCCAAAGCAATAATTAAAATGCTGCGCAAATAAATCAGTTGTGCATCACCACCATGGACAGCAGAATTCACCAAAAGCAGCCTGAGCAAATGAATGAAAAGTTTGTGGGTGCAATTTTAATCTTGATTGCAGCATTCCTTGCTATCGGCTTCTCCCAAGATGTGCCCCCTGGCATCAGTTTGTTGTACATACAGAGGGACACAACCCTATCATGAACTATTTTGTAGTGACTTTTATGTATCCTCCTCCTGTGTTTTAACACTGAGTTCCTGTGGCCTTTCTCCCATTCAGAGTTATTCTCTAACCTGATGGCTTTCTGTTCCATCAGGTTTCATGGGATCATTTCTCGCGAGCAAGCCGATGAATTGCTTGGAGGTGTAGAAGGAGCATATATTCTCAGAGAGAGCCAGCGGCAGCCTGGATGCTATACCCTAGCTCTCAGGTGAGCTTTGCTGCTTCTGTTTGCAAATTTTAAGAAGTGCTTGTTGGCCATTGGGAACCTGAAGGAATTGTGGTTATAACAACTATATGCAAAACAGTATACTTTTAAAAATGGTATGATGTCGTCTGTAACGTGTTAGATATTACGATCCTTTAAACTTTAAAGCATAAATTTTTGCAGACTCAATAGTTGATTTTTTGCACTTTCTGTGATAATAATAACAATTTATTATTTATACCCCGCCCATCTGGCTGAGTTTCCCCAGCCACTCTGGGTGGCTCCCAGCAGAATTGAAAGCACAAGAAAGCATCAAACATAAAAAACTTCCCTAAACAGGACTGCCTTCAGGTGTTTTCTAAAAGTCAGGTGGTTGTTTATTTCCTTGACATCTGATTGGAGGGCGTTCCACAGGGTGAGTGCCACTACCAGGAAGACCCTCTTCCTGGTTCCCTGTAACCTCACTTCTCACAGTGAGGGAACTGCCAGAAGGCCTTCGGAGCTGGACCTCAGTGCCAGGCTGAACAATATGGGTGGAGATGCTCCTTCAGGTATACTGGGCCGAGGCAGTTTAGGGCTTTAAAGGTCAGCACCAACACTTTGAATTGTGCTTGGAAATGTACTGGGAGCCAATGTATGTCTTTCAGGACCGGTGTTATATGGTCTCGGTGGCCACTCCCAGTCACCAGTCTAGATGCATCCAAAGGGCAGTAACAGCCACAGAGTACCCCCAAAATTATTCACATTATATCAACGCCATAACCAGTTAGAACTAAAATTATACCAGTTATACCAACAAAAACAGCAACAACAATTTATTATTTATACCCCGCCCATCTGGCTGGGTTTCCCCAGCCACTACAGGCAGCTTCCAACAGAATATTAAAACACAATAGTCTATTAAACATTAAAAGCTTCCCTAAACAGGGCTGCCTTCAGGTGTCTTCTAAAAGTCTGGTAGTTGTTTTTCTCTTTGACATCTGGTGGGAGGGCATTCTACAGGGCGGGTGCCACTACTGAGAAGGCCCTCTGCCTGGTTTCCTGTAACTTGGCTTCTCGCAGCGAGGGAACCGCCATGAATTGTATTTAACCATGATTTAAGAGTACCTTGGGTACAGAAAACTTAGAGCGGCTAACCTGCAACACTCTGGAGGTGCATAAGTTATCTACCCCTTGTGCAAATGAAGAAGGCCGCCTTATTGCGCTATGAGCGCTGCATTTGCAAATAAGGGGATCGCAGGCTATCTTGAGTCTCTCATCAACTTCACTTACTGATTTCTAAACCCTATTTAAGCAATAAAGTGAATTGTATGCCACAGATTGTGCAAGACTTTCCATCAGCTCGTCTCCTGTGATAAGCAAGGTTCCCCCTGGTAACTTCAAACATAGCTAAGTGCCACATTGGCTCTGATTTGAGCTGATATTAAAGACACGGAGTTGGTTTTGATTCCTGCTATACCTTGGTTTACTAATGCTGTGTTGTGACTGTTTAACCACAGTTAAGAAAGCAGGAAAAGAGCAGAAGGGAAGCAGGGATTGCATTAGTCCAAAGTTCTCTTCCCAGTGCAGTTGAGGATGTTCTGCACCGGTCTGTAACACAGGTTCATGCAGCCCTGGCACAAACCTGTTTCATCTGAATATATACTGGTTCCTTGAGTCTGTACTCCGTCCTCCACCTTTATAGCTAATGAGGAACATGGCCTTTTTATAGCCTGCATCATCTGAGAAATCAATGTTTTTAGTGTTCAAACACTAATGCAACAACTTCATTTTGTTTTAATGCAGGTTTGGCAATCAGACCTTAAACTACAGGCTTTTTTACGACGGGAAGCACTTTGTAGGGGAAAAGAGGTTCGAGTCAATCCATGATTTGGTAACAGACGGCTTGATAACACTGTACATAGAAACCAAGGCTTCTGAATATATTTCAAAAATGACGACAAACCCTATCTATGAACACATTGGATATGCCACTTTGCTTAGAGAAAAAGTATCCCGGAGACTGAGTAGATCAAAAACTGAATCGAGAAAAGCTAGTGTAACCACATGTGAAGAAAACGCACCAGTTGAAAAGGTAAGGTGATTCATGAGGAAATCAATCCATATATAGATCTACCTTTAAGAAATGCATCTGGGGCACTTGGTCATTAAAATGCACTCAGTGGCTTGTCATCAGCTAACTTTTAGTCAAAGTAAACCCACTGAAATGAATGGACCTCAGTCATGGCCATTAATTTCAGTGGGCCTACTCTGAGTAAATGTTAGTTGGCTGCAACCCAATGTATTTGTTTATATGTTACCATTTGAGGTGCAAGCAGAAAGCTGAAATCAGATCTGTGAAATTATTCTGTTCCTCCATTGGGAATGAACTCCAGACGATTGCATGCCCTGCCTACAATAGCTTCCCATTGTAACAACAGCAGCAGCAGCAACAACAACTGTATACCACCCTTCCTCCCTAGATCTCAGGGTGGTTCCTTTCTGCACTTAAGAAATATGTGTTCAGGTAGCATCTCCCAGATAAAATGAGTGGGGAAAAAGCACCTGAGCACATACAAATATTTAAATTCAAATGAGAAGCTAGATCTCTAGAGCTCAGCATTGTATACATCAATAAGAAGCACCTCTCCAGGGTTTAAGGCATAATTCCCCCTCTCCCAGTCTTACCTGGAGATGCTGGTGATTGTAACCTCCCCACCTGGTTTGCAGTATCTGTCTAAAAGAGAATGTAGCCTTGCTATTGATTCCTGAATGTAAGAATTTGTGCTGATTGCCTGTTCACCAGATCTCAAGTTTGTTAGCCTTTAATGCAAAGTTCAAATCTCTGCTTTACTATTTTGGTGAATGGGCCTGATTTTGGGGGCGTGGCTTTTCTTTCTTTCCATCTTTGCTTTTCGAAGTTGTTTTTGTAGTAGCTGAGCAAACAAGTAGTAGTTAACATAAAGCAATTCACGGAGAAATGCAGCTGAAATCAGCTTGAAATGTGTGACAAATGATGAATATTCTTATAAGAGGTTGTGTGTTCCCGCAGATTGAAAAATATTTCAAACGAAACCTTTTTTTTCTGGTGTAAGTGCTTTTGAAGGTTATTTAATACATAATTCACATAATGTGTTTGCATCGCAATCAAGATTATGTTGTTGACCCGCGTCTGAAAAGCAGTGCCTGACTGCTGGGGGATGTAATTTATAGTTTTTATTTATGATACTGTTTCAGTCCCATAAGGACATTTCTAAAGACATTCTCTGTTCAAGACAGCAAACGTCTTAAGTTGAACTGGCTTTCGTTTCTAGTGCAAATGACCAAGGAAGACATAAGCAGTGTGAAATACACAAGAAAGCTTTATTTAATAATATTTAGAGCAACTGACATTTCAGGCTTGTGGAAACAGTAACACAAATTAAACTCAATTAACTATAAATTAGTATTATTTAAGAGACACATGCCCAGAATAGAAAAGCACCTTACAAGGCTGTGATGAGCTGGTTTTTGGATTTTATATCAGCATAGTTCAAAATCTGAGAGCTTCACTGTCAGAAAAAGGAAGGAAGCATAGGATTGCAGAGTTGGAAGGAACCAAGAGGATCATCTAGTCTAACCCCCTGCAATCCAGGAATCTTTTTGACCCAAAATTTCAAGTTGTCACACTTCTGACAATCGGATCACTGTAGTTTTAAACCCTGGCCAATGGATCCATGTGCATACCCTTACGCTATGCATGTGCTGCTTCATGCAACAATATTTGCATGCTCAACTGCTGAATACATTGTGCCACCCATTATTTCATGTATGGAGAAAAGAGGGGGGGGGGGACTTAAGTTCAGATTCTTCCACACCATCTGCAAAAACTTTCCAACAGATGATTTTGTGAGAACTGGTGGCGCAGGACATAAATTCAGCCACTGTAGACCACCCTTTATACAACATTGGGTGCTGGAGACTGTCGTTGATTAGTGTGGCATAGGGGCACTAGTTTGTAATCTGAGAAAATAGTTTTCTATCCCAAAGAAACATTTCCTCCTAACTGATATGAAATAGGTTTCCTGCTATCAACATTCCTCCAGTCTTTAAGTCAACACTACTAGAGTGGTACCTCGGGTTAAGTACTTAATTCGTTCCGGAGGTCCGTTCTTAACCTGAAACTGTTCTTAACCTGAAGCACCACTTTAGCTAATGGGGCCTCCTGCTGCTGCTGCGCCGCCGGAGCATGGTTTCTGTTCTCATCCTGAAGTAAAGTTCTTAACCCGAGGTACTATTTCTGGGTTAGCAGAGTTTGTAACCTGAAGCGTATGTAACCCAAGGTACCACTGTATTCTGCTTATAAACAGAATAAATTTATGAGTGGAACTTGGGGAGCAGGTTTGGGTTGTTGGTTTTCCTTGTATTCATGGCTCCGTCTCCCAGTCTCCAAGCTGTGGTCCCTGAAATGTGCTAAGAAAAATGCTGCAGGAAGTTAATGTATTGTTGATAGCCGTAGCAAATATATTTTTTTTTCTCATTGGAGTACATTGCATTACCTTCCAGAAAAATCTAATTTGTGATGGTTGGCAAAGACCATTATTAGCATGGGAGAAAGGATGGGAGAAACCTTAACATGTTGTGACTGAAGCGGGGCAAGGGACATAAGCTATTTTGGCAGAGCAACTGCTACCCCTCAGTACCTCTTAGAAACATCCCTACTTCTAAGATATGGTATAGAATCATAGAATTGTAGGGTTGGAAAATACCCGGAGGGTAATCTAGTTCAACCCCCTGCACTGCAGGAAACTTGACTAGATCATACATGACAGGTGGCCATCCAACCTCTGCTTAAAAACCTCCAAGGAAGGAGAGTCCACCACATCTGGTGGGAGTCTGTTCCACTGTCAAACAGCTCTTACTGTCAGAAAGTTTTTCCGAATGTTTATTCCAAATCTCCTTTCTTGTAAGTTGAATCCATCCATTCAGGTTCTAGCCTCTGGAGCAGGAGAAAACAAAATGGCTCCACCCTCCATGTGGCAGCCCTTTAGATATTTGAAAATGGCTAAAGGAGAGAATGTCAACAGGAGAATGCTAGGTATGCAATTAACTCACCAGTTAAAATCAGCATGACTTAAATTTTGGATTTGGCGCCTTTAGAAAATCAGAATGAGGCAAATAGGCATGGCTATTTTTGTGTATACAGTGGTATCTCTGGTTACGAATGCTTCTGGTTACAAATGCTTCAGGTTACGAGCTCTGCTAACCCGGAAATAGCTGCTCCTGTTTGCGAACTTTGCCCCAGGATGCGAACGGAAATTGCGTGTCGGACGTGTGCACACAAGGGGAGGCCCCATTAGCGAAAGCGCGCCTCAGGATAAGAACGGTTTCAGCTTAAGAACGGGCCTCCGGAACGAATTAAGTTCATAACCAGAGGTACCACTGTACTTGGTAAAATTGATTATATTTGCATAATAGTATCTGGAAGTTGCTTAAATAACTTTTACTCCCATTTTGGAGTAGGTAAAATAAAGTTTGTTGGTTTGTTTCAGTTATCTACCCAGATACTTTAGAATTTCTCAACAAAAAGACGTCTTTAAAAACGTACTGAAGGAATTAACGCTTTCATGTTGCCCTGCAAAAAGGGCTTTCAAACATTTCAAGCACAGTTTAAGCCTCTGCAGTAATTAGGAGATGTTAAGGGGTTAAAAAAAAAAAGAAAAGAAACGTCACCTTTTATTGATAGCATTTCAGAAGCCAAGAAACTACTGCAGAGGGCATTAATTTCCCTGATAGGTTTGTTAAACCATTTGTGGGATGTAGTTATTCTTCCCTGCACGAAAGGTTGACAACAGAAATTATTGAATGGCTCAGTCATTCCTGAGACTTTCCCCCTTTGGGCAGGTCAGTGGAAGGTTGTTTCAGTGCCACTAACTAGGAAGAGAATTCATAACTTGGAACTGCCTGAGGAATCTGTCCACTCTCATAATACAGCTTCTTGGAAGTTGTAATTAGTAGTACTGTGCCAGACCCCATAAGAAAAATGAAACGCATATGCCAAATTAGTTGCTTTTCTTTGGGTCTTTTTCATCCGAATAATTATATAGGCCAGAAATCATCATCATAAAAGAAGAACGTTTATCTGTCGTTATCCCTCAAACTAAAAAAAAATAGGCATTCCACTCTTGCTGTATTAAAAATAGGCAATAAATGAATGTATAAATGCATGAATGTTCATGCAGTGCTTTTTTAAAAAAATCAGGTGAATAGCCACTTTAAGAATTGGGCGGGGGGTGGGGGGGAAGGCTGCACCATTGTTCAGTTTTCTCATATGAAGGCCTGTCATTGCACTGCAGCTAAATGTTTGCCTGTTGCTTCTATATTAAGTCTTCTTCATCCAAAGGTCTTTTAGCTTCCTCCAGTAAAACAGGTTGCTAGTATACAACACACATCTGAAGGGTTTTGTCTGTTTCTTTGGAATTGAGCGTGTGATTGGAACTTGGAAATTATCCCGCATTCCCAGGAAAGTGAATACTTGCCAGTCTTTATTGTGTGTGCAAAAATTGACATAATACATCATCATAGCAAGTATAATTCATAGACTCCTGGTGAATCAGCAACACCTTCATTGGGGATCAAGGGCATGCTGTTGAACTCCCCTGCCGCCGCCGCCGCCGCCGCTGCCGCCACCTCTAATAAGGTCTAGCTATTCTGTCTTTAAACAAATACTGCATTTACCTTACCAATAAAGTACAGTCGTACCTTGGAAGTCGAACGGAATCTGTTCCGGAAGTCCTTTCAACTTCCAAAACCCAAGCACAGCTTCTGATTGGCTGCAGGAAGCTCGTGCAGCCAATCGGAAGCCGCGCTGGGTGTTCGGCTTCCGAAAATTGTTCGAAAACCGGAACACTCACTTCTGGTTTTCGATCGTTTGGGAGCCAATTTGTTCAGGAGTCACAGCGTTTGAGATCCAAGGTATGACTGTAAAAGCAGAATGTGAAATGTTGTCCCAAAGTAGGAATGCTGGAATAATCCTACCAGTAAAACAACAGCTTTATTGTCTGTAGGTACTTAAAGCAATTTTTGTTTGTATTTGGGGGCATTTTATGCTTTAGTATATCTCTGTACGTTGTTGTGCATCGACTTGATATTTTTTATTATTAAGTGGTTTATAATTTTTTATTTATATATAAATGAATAAAGCTCTGAGGAGCTATAGAGCCATATTTATTCATTTTTTAAAAATGCCATTCTGTTTTCCCATGCTCTGTGGCACATTCAAATATTGATCATAACATTTGGTCCGTTCTTAGTCATTAAAAACGAGCTTAGAAGTGGACATGCTATGGAACCGTGGCCAAATTGCATCAGCAGTACATGTATTTAAAGTGTAGCCGAAGCTCGAGCTGTAAAAATTGCATGTGGAACAGCTACTGAAAACTTCATAAACAATTTCCCGTTAAAGATGATACAGTGGCACATCCATTTCCTGCCCAGATTTCTTCCTTTGTGCAATCACCGGAAAATATAAGGCAGCTCTGTAGGCACAAATCTATATTTGATTATCTCGCCGTGTTTTCTGAGACAGAGAATATAACAATGCAATAATCTTTCACCTATCATTGTGTCCAAGTCGCTCCGTGTGCTTTTCAAATACAGGACTTGTAATTCTATGTAAATTGATGTAGCTTCCTATGCACAAGGAGAAGGTTTTGAGTTATGCAATTCAAAGAAGCCCTTTTTTTGCACTCAGTATTACTTTTTGAAAGCATTTTCTTCCATCCAACCTTCGCTCAATGATGCTGATTTGTTACTGGAACAAGTTGGCATATACAGCACATAATGGCTTGGATTGAGGGATTGCCTTGCCTCATATATGCCTTGTTTTACCAGTTTGTCGAAGTTACAAAGTGCCATACTGTATATTGTTTGTTCTGCATATGTGAGGAGCTGATATTTTAGTGTGGCATCATCACCTTAATGCATTGGAACACCCTATTGACACTAGACATGTGTCCTCACCATTGCTGTTTTTCTAGAAAAAGAGTTGCTGGAACTCACCATGAACACCTCCCTTGTTCTCTTATAATGGCAATGGCGCCCAACCGAGAGGTGCCAAAACTGAGTTCTGGCAAGTTCCAGCTGGGAAAAAAGTCCTGGTCCTCACTATAATTAGATGCCTGCTGGAAACATTTTTATTTCAACAAGTCTCCCCAGATATATAATTTAGTTATGTATATTCAATTTTTTTAAATTTTTTTGCTGATTGTATGTATGTTTTCTTGATAATTATTTTATACATACGGCTTAGAGATTTTTCTGATTAAGTGATCTATGGTTTTTCATAACTGTACTAACGCTATTGATTCAGTCATAACATGTAACCTTTTTATTTAAAAGGCTAGGTAAAAATAGGTAGCTACCTTAACTCATAACCTGCCTTGTTACTGAATCCTTTAGGAAGGAATCAAGTAAGGCTTACATTTCACAAAAGTGGGGTGATTTATTGGCAGAGCTACATGTTTCAAACACTAGATGGCAGCTTTACTTAAGAGTTTTTATGGTTTTCTTTTTTTAACTTTTTTTTTTAAAAAAAAAGATACAGTAGCTTCATGTGTTTTTCTGGTTTGTTTATTTATTTAGTGTGTTTATCCTGCCTTTTGGGATAAAACTCTCCCAAGCACCAAAGAACTACATCTCAAACAGCAAAACGAAACCAGTGCCCCGTGTTAGCTTCAGACATAAAACAGAAAACAATTTGTGGTTTATTGCAAGGTCACATGCTTCAGGATCAACCCTCTGAGAAATTTGTCTACATAGGTCTTCCGGGTTGACGCGATCGGTTTAATGGCGGATTCCCTCCGAGCTCCGGAGGGAATCGGCTCCATCGAGGACGGGTCTTGCCGCGCCGGCGACGCGGGGGCCCTTAGAAACCACAGGTGCGGATACCTGTGGACCTGGTGACTCGGTGGGCACCTTAAGCGCCCTCCTTGACAGTCGAAGAGCCTTTTTAAAGGCTGCGGAGAAGGTCTGAGGAGTGGAGTGGTGCTGAGAGTCGATCGCTACCTCGGTGGAGCGAAGCCGCAAGCCATTGCCGGAGAGCGTCAACTTTCTTCCTGACATTCGGACTGAAACAAACACCCTCGTGAGTAAAACGAAATTTGGATTTTAAAAGAAATCAACTTTTTTAATTTGGCGAACGGGGGGGCTGTGTCAAAAGGAAGTCCGCACCCCCCCCCCTTGCATGCACGATCGGAAGCAAGGAGCGAAAGCCTAAGATCGTTGTCTTTTGGGACTGATAGAAGATTCCATCGATTTGTGAAAATAAGCTTTTTTTTTCTTTTTTTTTTTGTCTTTTTAAGTTGTGCTGGAGGAAGAGGTGTATTTGGGAAAATTTTTGGGAACCCCCACCCGGGATCCGGGAGTGTTCCGCATTAGCCTAGCCTGAAAGAAAGGGAGTTTGACAGCTGTCATCTGAGCTGTCAAACAGCGGAATCAAGACAAGAACTGTATCTTTATATCTCTCTGATCCAAAGGTGTTACATTTAACCAGAAGTGGCTGGAAAATAAGTAACAACAAGTAATAACAAAGTAATAGACTGTTGGTAAAGGGAAAAAAAAAATGGCAATCCCCCTAGGGGAGAACAGAGACATTACAATGGCTGCAGAAGGAAAATTACAAGCGGAAATAGAAAGAGCCCTTTTTCTCGTGGGAATTCTACAAGAGCAAGAGATAGTTATGGACAAACAGCTCACGGTTTTGATTTCAAAAACAAGCAACTCTACTGACGGAACTGAGGATTTGACCTTGAAAGATTCTGCAGCTGAACTGGAAAAAGTTTCTTTGAAGTTGGAGGACAAGGAGTCTGGAGGGCAAAAAGTACAGGAACAGGACTTCATGCAGCAAGGGGACAGAGAAGTTTATTGGATTATGGATTTTGAAAAGAGAAAAGTAAAGGAGGAAGATTTTGGACACTACAGATGGGAAGCTGAAATAATGAAGAAATATAACTGGGACTTCCTCCTCTTTTCTGGCATTGGTGAACGTGATTTAAGGGAATATTCGGCAGAACCCCTGCAGCAAGTCCTTCCAACTAGGTTTGACTGGAGAGAAGGTGAAGAGACTGTATTGGACATCCCTCGAGACTGGAAGATCAATAAGAAGGATTATCAACAAAACAGGCAGAGAGAGACTCAAATGGTGTTAGAGGCCTCAGATGTGAGGAATCCGGGCTAGGAGTCTTATAAGAGGGCAGATATCTAGGAAGGGACAGATATCCGGACAAGGAGGGAGGGGGAAAATAGAAAGTTTTAAAACTAGTTTATGACTTTCGAGTTTTATAATTTTGACTTATATTTTAACATGAAAATGGGGAAATTTATGGTAAAAGAACCTCGATCGATCTTAGAAAAAGAATTTAAGGAATATAAGAAAATGGGATAAATAAGTTGGGCCTAATAAAGGGAATTAAGTTTAAATATAATAAGAAGAGGTTTAAGGAATGAAACAAGAACTTGCTGAATTAAGTGTGAAAATTGGGATGCATGGGCGGGGGTGGGGGGAAGTCAATGAAAGAGGGTTATGAAAGAATCTATTTGTGATTATTTCTCTCTCTTTTTTTTTCCTTTCTTTTTTTCTTTTTCTTCTCTTCTTTCTTTCTTTTTTTCCTTTCTTTCTTCTTTCTTTTTTGCTTTGTATTAAAATTTGAAAACCCAATAAAAATTATATTAAAAAAAAAAAAAAAGAGAAATTTGTCTACATATACCCTTGCCCTGTTTAGTCTCCAATATGGGTGCAAATTAATATTACATGTTTATATTTATTTAAATGTCTGTGAAGGGTGCATTTATCTGGCAAAGCTTTAACCCCAGCAGTGTATGCAAGCAGGAGGAACTATTATTTCTGGGAATAATTGCTGTAGAAACCTTTTCAATTTTTTTGCATACATTGTTAGTTACATAAACTGCTTGGACAACAGGCTTGTTTTAAAAGTATTGGTGTTTTAAAAGGGCTTGTGAAATAGTAAGCACATTCTCTTTAAAAAAAAAAATCCTAAATTGTCCCGTTTACTGAGGGTGCTTAATATATTAAATGGGCCATTCAGATATTGCAAGTGGGTTGTTTCCAAGTTTTAAAGAAATACTTACCAGGTTTTTCCTATTTGGAAATACCCCAGTTCTCTGAAAGAGGGCAAAATAACCATCTTAATGTTAAGACAGAATTTTTAGACAAGATAGTATTGTCACACAAAATGGACTAATGTACACACCCTACTTTTACAGGGCGCCACTATCCCATCTTCCCCCTTTTCACCGGCAGTTGCAGCCTAATTCTCTGCATGTTTACTCGAAAGCAAATCTCACCCAGCTCAGTGGGGCTTAGCCCTCAGGTCAGTTGTGCATAGGATCACAGCCTGAAAGCCATTTCCGGTGCAACATTTAGCAAGTACGGCGTGGCTCCTGGATCGATTCCTGTGAGACCCGTGTGCCCTTACTGCTAGATAAAAATGATCCTGTGAGCTGAGGCCTGATTCCTGGAAGAGTGCGGTGTTTGAAGATCTGTCTGTGCGCAGTAGGGATTCATGACCCAATTGGACAAAACATGTTCATTGTCTATAGCAGGACTCATTTCAGTAGCAGACCTGAGGCTAATAAATATATATTTTTTCTAATCAAAACCTTAAAGACGAGTGCTGGGGGCCCTCAGATTTGCTAAGCCGGTTCTTAATGGCAGTCGGTAATTGAATAGAAAAGCAGGGCTTGTAAGCAATCGTCCTACCCTCTCCCTTCTCCCCCCCTTTTTTTTCTTTTACTGTTGCTGCTCTATCAGCAACAACATGTGCCTCTGAAAGTGGCTGTCAGCCTTCCAATCCCATCTGCCAAGCTGTCTGTTGCCAGGCTTCCACTTCAGCTCCCAGGTTGCTGCGTCCTGTCTTGTTTTGCTGTTTACACGCAACCCCCCGGCTCTCTTCAGAGTCACCTCTCAAACCTCAAGTTGTATTTCCTGCCCAGATACGGGTGATCATTATGAAGTTGTCGCCCTTGGATTTTCAGCTGAATCAGGGAACTTTCCCGCTAGGTTTATTTTTTAAAAAACATGGTGGATAGCGGATACGATCTCGTACACTCAATATTCTGTATGAGTTTTTGCATTTTTATACTAGATCTCTCATTGATTCACATTGACAAACACTGGAACTTTGTGTTGCTCTTACCCAACAGGGTATTAGGTAAAGGTAAAAGGTAAAGGGACCCCTGACCATTAGGTCCAGTCGTGGCCGACTCTGGGGTTGCGGCGCTCATCTCGCTTTACTGGCCGAGGGAGCCGGCGTACAGCTTCCGGGTCATGTGGCCAGCATGACTAAGCCGCTTCTGGCGAACCAGAGCAGCGCACGGAAACACCGTTTACCTTCCCGCCGGAGCGGTCCCTATTTATCTACTTGCACATGACATGCTTTCGAACTGCTAGGTTGGCAGGAGCAGGGACCGAGCAATGGGAGCTCACCCCGTCATGGGGATTTGAACCGCCGACCTTCTGATCGGCAAGTCCTAGGCTCTGTGGTTTAACCCACAGCGCCACCCGTGTCCCTAAACAGGGTAATATAGCTTACTAATTCACTTCCAGGGTTAGGAGATGGTCATTTTAAAAATAACACGTGCATCTTTACATGTGCATCAAACTACCAAGTGAAGTATTTTGTGTAGGCTTTGTTTATTATGTGGATGTGACACTGTTTCTGTTATTACTTCCAATGCTGCGAAGAAAGGCATTGTTGCCCCATTTTACAAAGCAGTGAATTGAAACGGAGAGGTCTTGGCTTTCCAGGGTATCAATCTAGTCATTCAAACAAGGCGTTGAATGTCACTTCCTTATACATAGGAACTGGATCCTGTTTTGAGACATTTGAAACAGGCTTCAGATAATGCCGGCTACAAAAGCGTTGACAAAATATTTTCTTTGTCATCAAACGTTATGATCCATTTTTTCAGGTGCTCTGTGTGGCACCTTTCAATAGGGTGCTATCATATAAAAGTAATGTAAATACCCTGAAAAGATATATAGGACTATATGTATTTTTTTAATGAATCAAAGTGGGGGTAGGGATATAAATTAGCTTCCATGTACGCTAAGCCTAACACCAGGCCCAGGGGCCTTGTTCACCCCTGGCATTCTCCTCAGGCAGTTCCACTCACTCCTCATGCTTCACACCATCTTGGAGGGTAATTTTGGTCTGGCCAGAATGTTTCTTTAAACTTTGATAATACCTTTAGTTTTCCTGCACAGAGGATAAAGGAGTGTGTGTGTGTGTGTGTGTGTGTGTAAACTAGCCTATTGCACAAAAACAACATTTATATTGATTGCTCCACCCATGTTTCTCTCTGCCCACCTACCCACCGGTGGCATGGGTTTCCCAGAAGGGAGTGCAGCCTTCTGAGAAATGTTCCCCACCCCTAATATTAAAAAAGGACCCCTGGAGGGTTAAGTCCAGTCAAAGGCGAATATGGGGTTGCGGCGCTCATCTCGCTTTCAGGCCGAGGGAGCCGGTGTTTGTCCACAGACAGCTTTCTGGGCCGTGTGTCCAGCAGGACTAAACCGCTTCTGGTGCAACGGGACACCGTGACAGAAGCTGGAGCGCACGGAAAGGCCGTTTACCTTCCCACCGCAGTGGTACCTATTTATCTACTTGTACTGGCGTGCTTTTGAAGTGCTAGGTTGGCAGGAGCTGGGACAGAGCAATGGGGGCTCACCCTGTCGCTGGTGGTCCTCAGTGCTGGACCTCAGTGTCCGGGCTGAACAATGGAGGTAGAGACGCTCCTTCTGGTATACTGGGCCAAGGCTGTTTAGGGCTTTAAAGGTTGAGCTCGGAAACATTAGAGAGCTGGACTAGAACTAGTAAAGGTAAAGGGACCCCTGACCATTAGGTCCAGTCGTGGTCGACTCTGGGGTTGCGGTGCTCATCTCGCTTTACTGGCCGAGGGAGCCGGCGTACACCTTTTGGGTCATGTGGCCAGCATGACTAAGCCGCTTCTGGCGAACCAGAACAGCGCATGGAAACGCTGTTTAGCTTCCCGACGGAGCGGTACCTATTTATCTACTTGCACTTTGACGTGCTTTGAACTGCTAGGTTGGCAGGAGCAGGGACTGAGCAACGGGAGCTCACCCCGTCGCGGGGATTCGAACCGCCGACCTTCTGATCGTCAAGTCCTAGGCTCTGTGGTTTAACCCACAGCGCCACCCATGTCCCTGGACTAGAACTAAACAGGTTCGAATTCCTACTCAGCCACGAAGCTCACTGGGTGACCTTGCACCAGTCACCACCTCTCAGCTAACCTACTTTACAGAGTGGTTTTGAGGAAAATTTTCTCCCTGCCTGAGCTCTGTGCAGGAAGGGCAGGGCTTTAAAATGCAATAATAAACTTAAGAACCTTTATGTACTTTAATAAATAAAATAACCCCGGCTATGTCTGCCTGTCGGTCTAGTACTCAACTACCCAGTCGCATGAGCAGAAGCTAGCATAAGAACTCCTGCTTGTGCAAAAGGGCTTTCACCATCAGGTTCTTCCTTCTATGTACCCCCATGGAGCCCCCCCAAATCCTCTCTGGACCTTCAGGAGAACTGCCAGAACAGCACACAGGAGGAGAGGAGAGATGATTCCATTGGGCCCATCAATTGATGGAATGATCTCCTTAGCACAGCATCGAATTCCAACCCCAGTTTGTGCTTTATGCTCAGGAGTAGCACTGAAAACACTTTACATAGCCCTTGGTTTTAACTTGTGACAATACTGAATTGATCACATTAGGAGAAAGCTGCAAGCCTTCGCTGCCCCTGCCCCCACTTCTCTGCAGGCCCAGGTTTCCTAGTTTGTCTTATGCCGCTGCACTGTTGAAAGTGATTATTTTCCCAGCTGGCCTGGAAAGCTGCAACAAAGAAAGAACCGCAAGAGGGAAGGATTTGAATTGTGACAGTGGAGTAACATCTGCTCTCTCTTTCATGGCCCTCTCCACTTTGAAATCATAATGCCTGCTCATTGCATTCACATGGCTTGTGTGCTTTTAATGATAGAGATGTATGAAAAGAGATTGGAAGATCTCCAGCTGTTAACAATGACTCCGGGGTTGTTGTTTTTTAAAAAAAACTTTGGGGTAGAAGCAAAGCAGGCATCTCCCTTTGATTTCATATTAATCTGATTAATACACTTTCCTAATTCCATGTGTTCTTTGATGTGTATTGCGAGGAAGCTGAGTGCCCATAGAACCAAGCCAAGAATGGTATTTTTAGCATAGAGTTCCCTTGCAGAGTAGACTAGATCAAACCATGCACATTTATAATCTGGGCTAGTACAATTTACAATTAGACAAGTATTTACAGAATTACAGTGGGGGTTTTTTAATTTGCTTTTGATTTTGGTTTTGCATTTTTAATGCACCTTTAGTTTCCTTTTTAATTTTCTCCCACTTTATCTTGTTTAACTGAAACATTTTCCATTAAAAAAAATTTAAAATTAAAAAATGACTACTGCTAGTAGACAGACATTTGTAGTAGTGCTTGATATGTAAGTAATTTCCGCCCGCCCACCCCACAAAAGAAATAACAGTGAAGGCTTGCTAAGGATATGGAGAGGGGGAAGCTTCCCCAAAGAAGCTTGTGGGCAGCCTAGCACAGGAATAGCTGCTTGTAAGTTCAGTGGGACTTGCTATGTATTGCTGGGCAATGTTTTGCAGCTTCAGTTAGGAACATGGAATGATGTTTAAACAATAAAGAGTCCTAAATTAATGCAAGGGAGATTACACTTCTGGTCCATTGAAAACAATTGAAATACAATTACTTTTTCTACGTAGCAGCAGGAGCTTCCTCTCAGTGTTTTCATTTGGATATGTAATGAATCAGTCTTGTAGGCTGACATATGATTCCCAGAATGTCAAGAAGAAGGCATGATGCGCCCTGCATCAGCACAGGGCCATACTCGGTAGCATGAAAAGACATGACACGATATTGCTGCCAAAGCAGACCCACTTAGGTCAGCTGTAACAGTCAGAACTGCCCTGCACACAGCACTACTTGAAAAGATGTGGATGGCTTATCAGCAATTCATTTCAGTCAAAGGCAATTATGGGGTTGTGGCGCTCATCTCGCTTCCAGACCGAGGGAGTCAGCGTTTGTCCACAGACAACTTTCTGTGTCATGTGGCCAGCATGACTAAACCGCTTCTGGTGCAACAGAACGACGGAAAGCAGAGCACACGGAAACGCCGTTTACCTTCCCACCGCAGCGGTACCTATTTATCTGCTTGCACTGGCGTGCTTTTGAACTGCTAGGTAGGCAGGAGCTGAGACAAAGCAATGGCAGCTCACCCCGTTGCGGGGATTCGAACCACCAACCTTCTGATCGGCAAGCCCGAGAGGCTCAGTGGTTTAGACCACAGCGCCACCCGCGTCCCAGCAGTTCACTTACACAACATCCGAAGGGCTGGTCAGGCAAGTAAGGTAAACCCAGTAGCCCAAACTTGCTGGCCGTTCTTCAGCGAGCTGGTTGTACATGCTCATTCTGACAGGTCAGAGAGCATTACTCTACTGCACTTGCAAGGAATTCATCTGTTGTAGCGGCGCAACCCACTGCTAGCGCTACAGCTGCTAAAGTAGTTGTGTGGGATTGGCTTGCATAGGGCTGGCACTTGTTTATCAAATGCTTCAAAAAATGGTCTGCTTGTTACAGATTCATATGCAAAGAACATAACAGTTTTACTGCAGCAGTAAGAGAAAGAGCCATGCGTTCATGTAATCGCTATCACTTTTTGTAAAAAACAAATTCACTTAGACAGAATTAAGTATTTGAGGCGAGATATATATATTGCCTCTTTCCCTCATAACATTCTCTGTGAAGTTGAAAAGTCTGCCACTGCTGCTCTGAGGCATACTATTCCCCACTCCTGCCCGCAACATGTAATTATATATGAAATATGGTAATCTCAATTGTTTCTTGAAAGTATTTGAACTTCTTTTTTATATATATAAAAAAGCCCACTGTATTTTTCATGAGCTATTTGCATGTCATTACTCCACTTATTGTTCAGTTAATAATGATCTTTTTGAAGTAGAAAACGCATACTAACAAATATTGCACCAATTTTACAATAGCCCGTGTGAGACCATGGGGCATTTTGGATTAGCTATGCATCATGGGTAATCCAGGTTTATCTTTTTGTTGTTGGGGTGAGTTCGCAGTTCATTGTGCTTTAAAATACTTCTCTTGGTCTTAATTTCATTTTTTGCTTTATCTTAATTTTGTTGCTGAAAATAGATGACAAAAGCTTTTATGGAATTAGGGCTGGCAACTAAAGAGGGATCTGTCCAAATGGCTGACAGGTCTTTAGGTTCCAATACATTAAGAAAGGAGGCGTGAACAGAAAGGATTTGAATCCCGTACAAATTCACACAATAACCACAGCCTGAATCTTTGTTTTATTATTTTTATCCTCGTGGCCTTTTTATTCTCTAAGAATACAATATGAGCCATTGAATGAACACGGGCCTTATAATGTTCATTTACATAACATATTTTCATTTTACCGCTAGCGAAAATTGCTGTGTAGCACATTGGTATGTCACACTGATTTCCACCCTTAATTGTTCGCTCACAAAGCAGCCGTTCAAGTCATTTATCCTCTTAATACAGCAGCTGAAAGCCAGACAGCAGTACAACCTGGTTCAAAGTCCATTGAAGTCAACGGAGAGGTTCCTTTTAATTTCACTGGGCTTTGTGTCAGCTCTTCAATTCTGCATACAATTCTGTGACCAAAGCAAAACTGCCCGAGATTTGAAAAGGCTTGCAGTGTTTACTATTTATAAGTAAATATACATTGCGCTAAATCCTGTTGTACAGCAGCTGCATCAGTAAAGAGTCCGAAGCTCTCAGAATAGTGTTTTCCCTGTATACAATATTGTAAGAAGAAATAGCATCCTGCTGCAGTTCACATGGCTGCCAATAGGCGGCCCTGCCAACAGCAGCATGGCAACACAACAGAAGGCAACAGGTGAGTGGGCAAGCGGCATGGGCAGTTGCCTAGACAAGCTGCAATGGACCAGCCAGGACAGCAACCACGCCACTTTGCTACCTCTGCACACCTGTTGCAGACAACACTAAGGAGAAAGATGGTGACAACAAAGCAGGACCATCTCTGGGGAGTGCCCTGGCAGGCGGGCAGTCTTGGGGTGAGGAGGAGGAGAGGAGGTGACTGGCAGGAGCTTGTCCTACACTCGAGTACGACCCTGGCAGAGACACATGCCCGACTGGCATGTTCTCTCCCTCCTGGTCGATCATTCGACAAATGCCAACAGACATCGGCACACTTGGGGATCCGCAGAGTGTATGCAGTTTGCGTTACAGAACCCCAGCAACTCAGCATTTTGGCTAATCTACTTTATTTACATATAAAAACACATGGAGCACTGCAACACGGTTCCCTCTCTCTCTAGCATCAGACAGCAAAGTGAAAGAACAAAGGAAAATAGTCCCACTTCACGGAACACAGTAACACAAACATCCTGTTTCCATCACTTCCCACTTTGTGGAGACAAAACATACACCGTCATGTGATAGGCAACAGTCCCATGACTGCAGTCATGGAGCAGGAATTCTAACAGTGACCAGAGGCAGGTGGGCAGGTGGACCAGCACAGGACGCCCTTTGCAAGCCTTCCTGCTCTCGCCTTATCGTTGCCTCTGGTTGCTTCCGGGGATGGGGCACCAGCAATGGGGCTGGCACAGCAAGTGGGTCAGGTGGGTGGTCGCAGCAAGCCTTTCCATGCCCCTTTGCCTTTGCTTCATCTGCTGCCAGGAGAAAGGATGCCATTTCAAATACACACTTCCTTCTGTTGGTAGCATAGGAAGTGGAAGGGGGGAAAGACGTTCTTCTCTTTCTTCTCCATCACTAGTGGCAGCAGCAACGGGGAAGATACTGGGATTGTGGGGAGTGGGATTTTGAGCCGAACTGTGAGGGGGTGGGGATGGACAACAAGATGTGGGAGGCAGCCTGGGATGGTGGGGCTGAAGGAGCTGTGAGCAGAGCTGGCCCAATACATTTTGGCACTTGAGGCAAACCATAAAAGGGTGCTCACCAGATCAGGAACAGGGTGGTGTGAAGATCTACACTGGGAACAAGGAGGGGAATCAAATCAACCTGACCCTTGGTGGAAGTGGGAGACAAAGGCTGTCATGAGGAGAGGAAACGGACTCGCTCTGAATCATGCGATGTATAGAAGTAGAGCTCTCACAATATATTTGTTTTTCCCCAATTGACCCTTTGCAGCTCACAATGATAAGTTATTCATGCAATAAGTGGCTGTTGAAAAATAATAATACAGTGGTACCTCGGGTTAAGTACTTAATTCGTTCCGGAGGTCCGTTCTTAACCTGAAACTGTTCTTAACCTGAAGCACCACTTTAGCTAATGGGGCCTCCTGCTGCCACCGTGCCGCCGGAGCACGATTTCTGTTCTCATCCTGAAGCAAAGTTCTTAACCCAAGGTACTATTTCTGGGTTAGCGGCGTCTGTAACCTGAAGCATATGTAACCTGAAGCGTATGTAACCCGAGGTACTACTGTAATCCTAGATTTCCCCCCTGGTTCCATTAATCTGTGGGGGAATGCAGTATTTTTGATAGAATGGACTCAAATGACTTGTGTTTAGACCTCAGTCTACATGGACCATTCATTGCATAACGTTATCACAGCAGACAGAAAATGTTTCGGATCAGACTGTCTGATGGATGAGGTAATGCTGAAATTGGCAGACTTCAGTAATTCGGTTTGATTTCTGTCTTGATGTTTCCAGGTCGCTCATCTCTCTTTTTTTTTTGGCTTTCTTTCTTTATGACTTCATTAACCTGCTGCTTCTTGGGATGATGGTACTTCAAACTTCTTTCCCTTTTATAGCTCATATTTTAGCTGTTTCGTTCCAGCTTATCTATACTGTTTATGGTCCTTTCCCTTTTCACATGCAGCCAAGCTTGAGATATTCTGGTGACATAATGACAGAACACAGGGAACTGGTTTGGCAAAAAGGGCTGTCCAAGCCAATGGCTGATCAGGTTTTAAATTATAGCCTCTGGGAAAAGAATAGCTTCTCAGATTCAACCATTTGAAAATATACATTTTTTAAAAGAGCAAGGTTTCCCTGCATGGAAAAGTCTTTGTAATGTGTATAAAACAAGCACATGAAGCAGAAATTATATGCATTTGCCATATAAAGTTAATACGGGTGAAAGAGTATTGGTCTTACTGATATTTATCTTTGCAAACTTGACCTTTAAAAAACCCCAAACTCTTCTGTAGTCAGTGCTTTCTGACATTGCATGCCTGCTATTTTGCTCCAAGCCACACATGGCAGCAGTGAGAAGCCTGCCCTTTTTCTTTTCACAATGTCTGTGATAGTTTAAAATTTACCGTATTTTCCGCTCTATAAGACGCACCAGACAATAAGACGCACCTAGTTTTTGGAGGAGGAAAACAAGAAAAAAAATATTCTGAATCTCAGAAGCCAGAACAACAAGAGGGATCGCTGTGCAGCGAAAGCAGTGATCCCTCTTCATGTTCTGGCTTCTGGGATAGCTGTGCAGCCTGCATTGGCTCCATAAGACGCACACACATTTCCCCTTACTTTTTAGGAGGGAAAAAGTGAGTCTTATAGAGCAAAAAATATGGTACACGAGGAGCATACCAGCCAGACTATTTATTCATCTATTGTCTCCTCTTCATGGCCAGCAGCTCTCTGGAGTCTCAAGCCCTTAGTAACCTCCAGGTTGAATTACTGCAAAATCTCTTATGTGGAGCTCCACTAACACAGGGATGTATAGCTGGGAAGAATAATTTTGGATACGATTTTCAATATCCCTATCAAGCTATACATGTATGCTGCCTGTACACCTGGTCTTAATTTGCATCTTGATAGTGTGATCAGTTTATGAAAGCCAGTAATTACATTCTCCAGGAAAAGTGTGGAAACAACAGTCAGCATTCTCACACTCCAATGGCAAAAGAAACCCTTTCCCCGTTCTGAAATAGTGTGAAGTTTTATGTAAACATAAAAAGGATACCCTTGTCAAGAAAGGCTGGGATTGTCACAGCCGCTGGAAACCCAGGATACCGACAAATTTAGGAAATTTGTGACAAATACAAAAGATTACTCTTCTTTGGAATTTGAATGTCCGCATTATGAAAACTACATGGAGGGGTATTTTTTGACAGCAATCTAATGCTTCTGAAGAGTTGGCCCATTCCCCTCCATCATTAGCCTTCCTAAATTATGCATTTATGAAAAAGCCTCACATTAGTTATTATCACTTTCCCCTTAAATCATTTATATTTTGGCTGCTAAAGTATATTAATTATTAAAAACACATTACTTCTCTTCATTTATACTCTTATTCCATGGCATTTCATTATTCAAGGGTGTGGGTTTCTTTGTTTGTTTGTTTCAGCTACAAAATTAACTGCATAAGAGTTGTTACAGCAAAAAGGGTAAAGTATAGGAATCCAAAGTAGAAACCAAGCAACCATATGTAAACTTTTGCCAGTATTTTGTGGCAGCCAAGGCCATAATTGAAGTGACTGCTTTGTTTGAAAGCAAAAATTGATTTTGATTTAGCCCACTGGCATGCTCCTTCAGTAGCAGGATATATATATATTCATTCTTCTACCTCACTGCCACAAAAGCAAAATATTATTGTATCAGAGAGTCTTTACTTAAATGCTAGCAGTAAAGCCTTTTTTAAAAAAAAAATAGAATTTTTATTGCAAAGTAAATACATCAATACCAAGCCATACATAAGGAATAATATAAATAAAAATAAAGAGGAAAAGAAAAAAAATGCAAAGAAAAGTAGACAGTAAAAGAATAAAATTTCAATAAAATGAACACTATTTTACAAAATAGTAATAGACTTCCATCATTCTCACAACACTTCATATTTTATCTGTATTTCAGTATTATTTTATATATATGTTTCCCCTTTTCCATTCACGAGGTCATTCTAGACACAGCCAATTTTTTACATTAGAACCTTGTCTTTCTAAATAATCATTCAAGCACTTCCATTCCTTCTTGACTGTATTCATTGGCTTTAGTCTTATTATATCCGTCAATTGGCCAATTCCAAATATTCACATAATTTACATAACCATTCCTCTTTGGTCGGTACCTGGTTGCCTTGTCTTAGTGCACATCTAGAAAAATCAGATAAATAATTTTCTAGCCTGAGGTGAAACTGCACTATGGAACAATTTTAACATTTGCCAGTAAAGGAAGATAACACTGAACAAGGATATGCGTCTCACTGTCAGACTGCCAATTTAGCAGCTGATGCAATTGAACCTAGCAAACAATCTGGAAAAAAGTGATATAATTGAACCTGCTGAGCTATTCTTTTGAGACTCAGTGGGCAGTCTGAGAGAATCATATTTGAAGTGTTCATGAAAAAATATCTGTAGAAGCTCATTTTTGGCCATATGTATGAGTTTGAATCGATATTTAAAGAAACGTGCTCATACTCTCATCTCTGTTGGAAGTTCCTTCGTTTCAGTGGTACCGATTCACATGACAGGGAACTAAACCGACCTGGTCCCCTTTTTGTGCTTCCTTACCATTTCCCCTCTTCCCTTCCCAGGACAAGAGAAGGTCTTTCTTTTGGCTTGTGCCCAATTTATGCAGCTTCAGAAACTCAACTTCAGATAATCTGTCTGATACCATCGAGACACCAGCACCTGAAAGGAAAATCTCTGCTTTCCATCTCAACACGGAAGATGCTACAAGGAATCACAGCAAAGGGCCAAATGAGGGTCCCTGGGCTAAAATTTGCAAAGCTTTCAAAATTTAGGGGTTAGGCTTCAGGTTTGTCACCGCAGGTTCACCGGGGGGTTGGGGCAGGCGTGTTATCAGAGTAATAATCCTAAAAACATTTAGGAATGAAGATAACAAAAATCCTGGACATCTTTTATACAGATAGGTATGGATGAATAAGTTTCATTTTGCCAAAACTGCATTGCTGAAGATCAGTCAGTTCCAGAAACAAAAGTATCTGCACCTTTTAGTTTTCATGTAAAATAATTAGAGTTCCTATGTTCCAGTACAGGGACGCGGGTGGCGCTGTGGGTAAAAGCCTCAGCGCCTAGGGCTTGCCGATCAAAAGGTCGGTGGTTCGAATCCCCGCGGCGGGGTGCGCTCCCGTTGCTCGGTCCCAGCGCCTGCCAACCTAGCAGTTCGAAAGCACCCCCGGGTGCAAGTAGATAAATAGGGACCGCTTACTGGCGGGAAGGTAAACGGCGTTCCGTGTGCTGCGCTGGTTCGCCAGATGCAGCTTTGTCACGCTGGCCACGTGACCTGGAAGTGTCTCCGGACAGCGCTGGCCCCCAGCCTCTTGAGTGAGATGGGCACACAACCCTAGAGTCTGTCAAGACTGGCCCGTACGGGCAGGGGTACCTTTACCTTTACCTTTACCTTTATGTCCCAGTATAGTCGTACTTTGGAAGTTGAACGGAATCCATTCCGGAAGTCCCTTCAACTTCCAAAATGTTTGGAAACCAAAGGGTGGCTTCTGGTTGGCTGTAGGAGCTTCCTGTAGCCAATTGGAAGCCGCTGAAGCCCTATCGGATGTTTGGGTTCCAAAGAACGTTCACAAACCGGAACACTCACTTCCGGGTTTGTGGCGTTTGGGAGCCAAAACATCCAAGTACCAAGGCGTTTGGGATCCAAGGTATGACTGTATCTCTTTTACATACTGAGTTGAGTGAATGTAACTTCCCATCCCAAACATTGGTGTACCTATTCCTCCTCCAAGGCCACTGGATGTCTAAATACAGGCATAAACTTTGCATAGGGTGTATGTTCATGCAACCAATATCCCAGACAAGATTGAGGAATGGGCTGAGCCTATACGTATTGGTATTTTGCAAACACCTATAGCCTATTTAAATGTTCACCCTGCCAGTCAAAGTGGGACCCCCCATATTGAAATGGGAATTATTATTTTTTGCAATCCTTACCCAAGAATAAAGTTTGATCCAATAGTGGGGAAATTAAGCTCTTATTCTGATGAAATATATTGCAATCTGTGCTTCACAAAATCATAAACTTCCAAATGCATTTTTCAAGTATCTTTTCAAGCCCTGTGCTAAAATGCATGGGGCTTGGTCTGCACAGTTAATCCCTTTCTCGCTCCCTCATTGAATAAAGAAGAAGGCAGCTGCTGTGACAAGAAAATATGTCTTTCGTCTAAGAGAAGGCTTTTAAAATGTCATTTCATTACTGAAATATTAAGTGTTACACTTGCACAGGGCTTCACTTTTTTATTTAAAAAAACCCCATGAATGCTGGTCAATAATATGCTCTAAACGTCCAATGGAGTTGGAAAGCGAACAGCTGTTCTGTATTGATTTCCCCTTCCCCATTTCTCCGCTGAATGACTAGAACATCAGTACAGCAGAGCCATTTCTTTCGCTGCAGGAGGCCTATCAAAGAACGAGCTGGCATAAATTAGGTGGAAGATTCTCAATTTAGCAATCTTCATTTATAAACAAAATGCCCCGGGTGGAATAGGTATACTGTGGAATAAATTGTGTTCGAAACCTCTTTTGTTGTGGCACAGTTCACTGCAAGCCTTCTCGAGCAGCCGAAGTCTTCAAATTGGTACTGAGCAAATAATCCAGAACCCTAACTCTGGTCATATTCCATTGGTGTCCTTTAGTTTAAAATGGGGACCACGATTCAGATAAGGTTGCATAAGTAAAGCTGGAATCCTATGCACGCCACTGAATACAGCTGGGCCTACTTTTGAGTAGACACGTTGAAATCCTTGATTTTAATGGAAAGGATAAACATATGTAGGTACATCTCATTTTACATAGGCGTTATGTTCCTGGCTATCATGCAAAGCCGGAACAGCCCTGTGGAACCATCTCTACTTGCCTGAGAGGGTGCTGAGCGGGCCTTGCTCCCCACACAAAGTGGGGAGCTGTTTAAGCCTCCCACCTTGCTTATCAGACTCTGGGAAGGTCATGTGGGGCTTCTGGAAGGCCCAGCAAGGATCTTGAGAGATGTCACAGGAGCCTCTCCAGAGACCTCGCATGACCCCAGTAAGAAAGGCCGGGGGGCTTAAAAAGCTATTTCAGCAGCAGGAAAACACAGTGTAAAAAGATCTTTTAAAGCCCGCCGCATTGCTTTTCCGGCTCTGGGATGGTGGCATAAGGGCTCCCACAAGATCTCGCAAGATCTTGGATAGCCCTTCCAGCGGGATAAGGTTCTTGCTCCCCCCCCTTTTTTTTTGTTTAATTTTCTGCAATCCACATAAAGCTGTCGGCTCACACGTAAAATCAGCATGCCTGGGTTAACACAATTCAGAATTATTTTATGTTGTTATTATGTGGAGATTATACACAGCCATAGTTAAGGGTTTAATGGTTAATTCTATAACCTTAAGGAATGCTTTCCGTGTGTGTGTGTGTGTGTGTGTGTGTGTGTGTGTGTGTTAGTAAAAGTGCCTTCCCTCAAGAAGAGGAAAGAGAAGCTCTCACCCTTAAATTTACAAGTCTTTTACATTTTTCTGTGCCATGCATTCACTGAAGTGTGGAGCAGGTCTTTCCCCTGCTACCCATTTACGCATGTTCTGCTGAACATGACAAAAGGGCCCCTGCACATGTACAGCTGTGCATATGTAGGAACCTTTTCCTATGCTGGGGCAGCGATGGCTGGTAAGGACGTAAGACACAGAGACCAAACAGCAGCTGGAGCCAATGACAGGCAGAGCTAACTAATTCTAATTTGACCCCCAGCTAAGTTCCAAAGTAGCTGCACTCAGTCTAAGGAAGAGGAATTGGGCAGCCAGTGCCAGCCCCTGAACTGGTTGCAATTTAGATGGCAGGCAGGTGGGGGCTGACGGAGGTTGGTAGGGCATTGCCCTGCTCGCTGTAATGGACTAGTCATTGGCTTGGGGGCATAGAGTGCGGGTTCAGTTGCCCCATTTTCCACACTTCCTCTTAATGCTTAGAATGCAGGGGCTGCCTGTCTCGTTTCGCCACCCGAGGCAAAACAGGAACATGCTGTCCTCACTGAAGCATCCCTTACCTGGGTTGTGCAGCGGAGGTCATGAAGCAGTGGCAGCAGCGCTGACTTCCATTGAGATCTTGCTGGCGTCAGAGTCCACTGGCTGCTGCCGCCCAAGGTAGCTGGTTCATCCTGCCTCACGGAAGGGCCGGCCCTGTTAGAATGCACTGAATGGAAAGGGCTAGAGTCATTCAGGTATCCAGCGACAAGAGACTTTTTGTATTACTAGCAGTCACACCACTATCGAAGACTTCCATTGGAGATAAGGTTCACTCACCTTATCTCAGTCGGTAGAGCTCAAGACTCTTGATCTCAGGTTCGTTGGTTCAAGCCCCACATTGGGTGAAAGATTCCTATATGGCAGGAGATTTGACAAGATGACCCTCCTGGTTCCTTCCAACTCTATGATCTGTGGGCAGTGGATGGAGGTCTTTCTATGTTTAGGTATGGCTTAGTAGCTTGGATGGGAATTCACTTCATGGTTTTTAAGGGCTTGTTCTAGTGGTGGTGTAGTGGTTAGAGCATCAGACTAGAACTTGGGAGACCAGGGTCCAGATTCCCATTTGGCTACTAAGCTCACTGGGTGACCCTGGGCCAGTCACTGCCTCACAGCCTAACCTACCTCACAGGGTTGTTGTGTGGATTAAATGAGGAGAGGGAGAATCATGTATACCACCTGGTGCTCCGGGGTGGGTGGGATCTATATAATATATAAAAATAATAATACTAAGTTATTTAGCAGCGGCAGGCCTCCAATTGTACTAGCACAAGGGTAGCCATTGTTGGACTCCATCTCCTTTCAGCCCCAATCAGCCTGGCCCCAGTGTTCAGGGATGATGGAAATTTTGTCCATCAGCATCTATCATTTATCACATTGGGTATCCCTCTTGTAACAGCAATTGCAGGGAGTGGGCCCTCATTAAATCATTTTGGATTTTTAAAAATTTATTGGAGGTGAAGAGAGTAATAGTAAAAGTTTTAAAGAAATGAAAGCCACCTAAAATATTCTGGCAAATGAGATTCTACTCTGCAAATCAGCTGGAGGAAAACAAGAAAGGAAAATGAGTTGCTATTGTTGTCAAGATTTCACTGTCTCAGAGACTGTCCAAAACCAGGTGGTTGGACCAGCTGTAGGTTTTTGTATGATTGGGGATGTTTTGAGTTTAAATACCATTCCCCTAACCCAGGAGCCACAGTCTATTCAGCCTTACACAGGATTGTACACACATCACATTTGCATGTTGTGAAAACCATGAGAAAATAAATTGGGAAATGTTATACCCTAATTTAATGCTGCTGGTGGTATATTTCTAAGCAACGCCTGTGTTGATTCAATACTTTCCCCACTTCAGTGTTTGTAAGTCTTGCTTTTAAGTGGTGAAAATAAATCGTCTTGCTGTATTAGGTTCTTAAAAATTATTTTTATTCATCCTTTTATCACAGTGGCTTTCAGAAAAGTCACACACACTTCTCGTGGAGATGCATATGGAAAATTAGATGTAACTACTACCTTCCATTTCAGGTTGGAATCGTGTACTGAGGTGAAGAGAAATCGGTGTACCTTAGTGCCCAGTGTCTAAACTGCTTCCGAGTACAGATTGTCCTCTGAATTTGGCCCTCCTTACATTGCATTTCATGGTTCTCTATTGTATATTGGCTTTAATATGTTGTTCACCACTCTGGGGGTGTAGGGTACAGATCCAGAATCCAGGACCGCATAATAGTGCCCCTTCGTGGAAAAAGACCACATACCAGGCATGAAATGCCAATTAGATACCTTGGAAGTCGAACAGAATCCGTTCCAGAAATCTGTTCGACTTCCAAAACATTCAGAAACCAAAGCATGGCTTCTGATTGGCTGCAGGAAGCTCCTGCAGCCAATCGGAAGCCGTGGAAGCCCCATCAGACATTCGGGTTCCAAAGAACATTCGCAAACCAGAACACTCACTTCTGGTTTGTGGCGTTCAGGAGTCAAAACATTCAACTTGCAAGGCGTTCAGGATCCAAGGTACGACTGTACTGTACCTCCCTGGGAAACAGATCAGACTGATTCCAGCCACCTCTTTCCCTCTAATCCCCACTCGCTATCCAACTAATATGCCTTCATAAACCAAAGTGCAAGGGTGATGACAGCGATTCCTGTGTGCACACAGAACTCCGTACATACCGAAGCTCCCTGCTCCCTTCAGTGTCAGGGTGCTTGATTTATCTATTTCAAAGTCTGAACTTTTGATGTGAAAGTGCTGTACGGCCTTTGCTCATCCCTGTTCATCAGCAGACCCATTATGCATATGGGGAAATTGAGCTGAGAGATAATACGGGACTGGAGAAGGAGTAAAGTAGATCTCGCTATGTTCAAATGCCAAGCTAACTAATAGAGTTGCAGCCAAACAAGCTCCAGTTAATAACAAATAGGATTGGGAAAAGTTGGGCTGTCTTTGATATTATCCAGCTCCCGAAAGGACTCTTGATTTACACTTTTCTGCTTCGCTGACTATGGAAATTTCAGCGCTTCTTTGAACCTGGGACATAAATTTCCAGCGCATTGTTTTGTATTAAATGAGTGAGCTGATCACTTTGTTTGTCCCTGTTTGATCTCTAAGGCTCTTTTGAGCCGATTTTCTTTTAAGCGCTCGTCTGACTCTGCAAAACCTGGCCTCTGAGAAGATGTACCCCTCCATCTGGAACCCTTTCCCCCCCCCCCTTGAAAGGCAACGTTTACTGCCCTCTTGGGTGTAAAGCAGCTCAGATCTTTTGAGCTCTGCATAAGGCCCATTTCATTAGCCCAATGGGGTGGGGGGACACCATAACAACTGTTGCTTTCAGGAAAGTAGTCAGTGTGATCTTTCCTCATTTCAAATAAAGCAAAGCTGCTGACTTGGCACTTTTTGCCATTTCAATTCTTACATTTCTTTTAAAATATCTGATCTCAGAGGTATGTGCAAAAACGTTATATAAATTAAAATAAAACACAGTATGGAAATGGGGAGGGGCATTCAACTACATTTTACTCAGGCACATTGAAATTAATGAACAGGACTAAGATCCATTGATTTCAGTTGCTCTGCTGTGAGTGGAATGTGGCTAAATATCCCTCATTATAAACAAGATAGCAATTCCCTTATGTTGAGTTACACCATTTAGCTGCCATAACAGGTCAGCATCCAGCCTCTTAATATAAATCATGGATTTAAGAGTTTGATAAATTACGCCTCTAAATCTCACAAGAATTAACCCTGCACACGATACATAACTCAAGTCCACCTTAATGCAGTGGCTCAAGACACACATTTATCATTGTAATTGCAAAATTTCATCATTGCATTTTAATTATTTTACTTAAAAGGTGCACAGGTGAATTTGTAGGGCGGAAATACGCTGTTTTCTAAATACTGTCTATTTAGAGAAAGGGTATTATTGAAAGGCAGCTCCTTTTAATGTCCCACTTACTGGAATGTATAAACACAGTTCAGAATGGTTCCTATGTCAGCTTCATGCTGTTTAAGCCCTCTGTTAATGTCTTCTGTAGCAAGTATGTCTCTTCTCCTCTCCAAGGGTGATATGCGTTGTCCCTAACAGTAACAGCTGGGAGTTTATGGCATTCCAGCTGGAACCCATATCTGACACAGGCTGCAGTCTGGGCATGGCTGTGATGATTCCCATTTCTAGTAATGTTTAGATTAGGTCTGTCTTTCTAAAGTCTTTGGGAAACAAAAATGAAACCACAAATGGCTGTAATCTGCACAGGACCTCACACGATACGACTCTGCTCTTAATCATGTGTCGATGTCAGGCGAAGCATTTCATCCGGTTCCAAAAACCTACTTCTTTAAAACGAGCAACACAAATATATTCTGAATAAGACAGAGGATGTATAAGATTTGAAGCTCAGCAGAACTTAATCCAGTGTCTGGTGCAAATGTGACCACTGAAAGCTCTGTGCGCTACTGTGCAGATGACACATCTGAGAACAATTTCTTCAGCATGAAAATGCCTGATGCTGTGAACCACTGGACTAACATAAAAGTATTTAAAAGAGAGTACTGTACAGTTGCTTTTGCACTGAGACATTGCTGCAGCCTATAGCCGGGTTCTGGCAACCCAGAACATCATACCAGTTCCAGTGAATGGGTTGATGCGCCAACACTGCCACCAGTCTCCAGTGCTGTGTAGCTGCATCGTAATGACCTGTAGCACTACACAGAACTGGGCAACGATAATGAAAACAGCATATTGCTGTGCTATTTCAAATGGTCAGAGCACTTTCCATTATTGGAGAGCTGGTCCAGATCCCTGTGGTGTGTTTCCTATTCCACCATATTGCTTATAAATGTCACCATGCAAATTCTGCCCACGATGTAGTGCGCTTCTGATCACAAGTGCACACACACACACACAAAGGTCCAAGCATTATCTAGGCTGGAATGCGGCTGGCAGAATTAACATAGCAAGTTATATTAAATGATATGTGGGGGGGGGGGGCTGGGAAGAAAAATGCTGACTCTTGTAACATCTAGACTGGATAAAAGAGAAAACCTGGTGTTTACCCTTTCTAAAAAAAGGGTAGTCAATATGGGGCTCTCCAGATATTGGACCCCAACCCCCAATTGTCCCAGGCATCATGACCAATGGTCAGCACCACATTGGTGATCCCTGTTCTAGAGACTTCTCAGCCACAATAAGACACAGCTCTTGTTGTATGGGCTTCTTGCTCAGACCCTTCCATATCTAGCACAAACTCCATGTCCCTTCTAAAGCTATCTGTAGCCTTGCGTCAATCTCTTCTTTCAGCTTTTGTTTTTAAGCTGCTTCCCGTTCTGCTCTGCAATTGCTGCTGTCCTCATCCAACGGAAGATCTCTTGAATTCTTCAAACAACTGTTGCCCATTCTGCTTTGCCGCCTCCTGTTCAGGGAACTCCATCCCAGAACATATACATAGCGCCACCCATAGGTGCCAATTCTATGGGACTGAGGAGAGTTCAGCCCCCAACCCAAAGTATGCAGGGACAGGGCTGACCACCCCCCCAACTTGAGGGGTTGGTCCCCGCTGGGCCTTCCCGCAGTGGTGGTGAGCCTCCCCGTGCCTCATGGCCTCATCTTGACATGTATGACATCACATGTGTGATGTCACACACATGTGACACCCCTCCCCAATGTAGCATGCAACTTGGCGCCTCTGGCACCACCAGCCTGTTGTCTTTATTCCCAACTATAATGACACTTGTCCACTTTCTTCTCTCTCTGTTCTTGGCTTTAGCTTTCCTGTTTCAATCGTTAAACTTCTTAAGAGCAAGGAGCCTAAATTTCTTTGTCTTGAAAGAACCACTAAACTCTTTGTTATTGATGGCGCTGTGTACGCTGTAGGGGCAGCACAAATAAATAGTAACATGCCAATGGTGCTTGGCACACTTGATATGCTTAGTATCAGGAATCACAAGTGACTGACAGTTTAGCATAGTGAATTTGCCTTGCATATGATACGATTGTTTACTACACCCATGCAAGTCGCTCCTGTGTGATATTGAAACAGCTTGTATCTATAGAATCAGAATGAAAGTGTGGGAAGCTGGCCAAGCAAAACTGCATGTATTTCCATAGTAGACCATCCTGCCGTAAAAAGCCTTATACGATGCCTCCTGACTAAACTATAAGTTTCTTTCCCATTTTGGCTTAATCGGAATCTAAGCATCAGATGTGGAAGATTAAGCAGCTCAGTTCCTTGCAAACAACATCCAGCTGCTTATAGACTCATTTCCCTTGACCGACTTTTCATTTCCGGAGAACTGATTTCACATTGATTGTGATGATGCAACTTTTGAGGGTTGGGGAATGAGTGGTTGGGAGATTCCAGTTCCTGACTCAGCAACAATGTCTTTACTGGGTCATTCCTAACTAAGAGAGAAAGGAGACAGTGGCAGCAGGAAATTTTAAGCACCAAAACGTCTCCATGAACTGTTTTCTCTGAAGTTTACCTCTCAATATCTTTCATTACATCTGTAGTTGTGCTATTATTAGTTTTGCTTCCACCTCAGTTTCCACACAGCATTATTGACTGTGCTCACACTTTGTTTTTTCACCAATATTTTTGGAGCTTCTGAAACCAGCCTGCCTCAGTATGGGACACTTCATAGACTGCCCAATTCAGTTCACAGTGTCTTGAGTCTGCTTCATTTCCTCCCACCCTCCCCAATTCACGACTGAAAACTCTTTTCCAGGATACTGAGATACCCAGAAGAAAGGAAAGAAGAAAGAGACCTGGTTTCCTTCAATGATTTCTTCTGTTAAATCACCTCCAAGTCATATCCCAAATTCTATTAGGGCTCACTGTAGTTGATGGGAAATCTAAAAAGGGCTGAATGTTTTTGATTGTGGATGTAATATGCAGGAATACTAGTCCCTCCAGAATAGATAATATATGCTGAACTTAGTCAAATTAGTCCAAGGACTTTTGTGTTTTACTTTTAAGGACATCTATAACTTTCCCCCCCCAGCAGAACTGGATTAAATTGGCAGACAAGGCCTCCTCTTCTCAGTGTCTAAATCCTGCCAATTTTTAAAAGGATAGCTGCAGTGATTTTCCTGCAGGGGCAACTATTACAATATTAAAGGTAAAGGGACCCCTGACCATTAGGTCCAGTCGTGCCCAACTTTGGGGTTGCGGTGCTCATCTCGCTTTATTGGCCAAGGGAGCTGGCGTACAGCTTCCGGGTCATGTGGCCAGCATGACTAAGCCGCTTCTGGTGAACCAGAGCAGCGCACAGAAACACTGTTTACCTTCCCGCCGGAGCGGTACCTATTTATCTACTTGCACTTGGACGTGCTTTCGAACTGCTAGGTTGGCAGGAGCAGGGACCGAGCAACGGGAGCTCACCCTGTCATGGGGATTCGAACAGCCAACCTTCTGATCGGCAAGTCCTAGGCTCTATGGTTTAACCCACAGCGCCACCCGCGTCCAGTGATTACAATATTAGAGTGAGTTAAAAAAAGAAAGAAATCGCCTAGTCTTTCCTAGAGTTTTGAGGGCAATTAGCCTGAAAATTGCAGATATAGGAGAGGTGCCCTTGGATAAATATTTGTCTGCTCACTTGCAGACAAGCAGATCTTTAAACTTGATTTGGGGGTAAGAAGAACTAAAAGGGATGATTTTTGGATAAACTATTTCCTCGGATTACACCCACCTTCTGAACTAATAGAAATTTATCCCTAAGGTATAATAAAGAGGTGGTTAATAAAAGGGACCTTCCAGTAACGTTTTGCTTGCCTGTGTTCAGAACCCATGGATCCAGTTTTCAGTGATGCTATCCTTGAACATACAGTGCCGTTCAGCCTGATGGTCCACCAAGTAGGAATTAGTGCGGGCGTGATCTAAGCAAGTTAAATACTTGTGGATTTCAGCAGAAGAGTAAAGCACTTGCTTAATATTGCAAGATAGAGCAAGTAACTTCACACAACCGACTTTGGAAAGCTGCCGCACGTTGGCTGTTGTTGTTCTTAACACTATTGCTAGTTCCGTAAACCTAGCAAAATAAATTCCAAGCTAAGTAGTGCTGTCACTCCCACTGCTGTCCCCCCCACCCACACATTTCTCTTTTAAATCCCGTTTTTGTATTGAGAGCTGCCATCTGTCCCTCTTTGAACAATCACTGAAGCAGCTGTGCGTGTTGTGCCATTGATAACAAAGGACCCCACTTCGTACCAGAGGTAGCAGACTGGAGGTTGCTGGAAGCTGTAAAGGATACTTAAGGTCAGCTGACACCTGATGCTGTGGAGCATAGGAACACAGTTAGTCGGCATCTGTGTTGCTTTCCGTAGATTTATCTTAGCAACCAGGAGGGACCCACCCTTATGGGAAAACTATACAAGTTGAATAAACTATGTCAATAAAACATATGTATTAAACCATCCTCCACTTCCAAAGACTACCTACTCCTCTTAGAATAGCAGTCGTAATATGGGGTGGAACGATTTATGGACTCTTAAGCACTGCCATTATTTTATGCAGGTGTGTCAAAAGCAGATGTGCTGAACAAATGTTAAAGATCAGGGCATCGTGCTGTTTTTAAAAGTTAGATATGCGTTATGTGAAATTAAAAACCATCAATTCTAATGCCTAAATAAATAAACCTGATTTTGTGACGGCATCTGTAGGATTCTGCTTATTACAGTGGTACCTCGGGTTACAGACGCTTCAGGTTACATACGCTTCGGGTTACAGACTCCGCTAACCCAGAAATAGTACCTCGGGTTAAGAACTTTGCTTCAGGATGAGAACAGAAATCGCACAGTGTCGGCGCAGCGGAAGGCCCCATTAGCTAAAGTGGTACCTCAGGTTAAGAAAGAGTTTCAGGTTAAGAACAGACCTCCAGAACGAATTAAGTTCTTAACCAGAGGTACCACTGTATTTGTGTCCATACTAATAGGAAACCAGGTCCAGAGCCTGAATGTAATGAATGAACGGCACACTGGACATGCCTAAATAGAACTGACCGCATGCTTGAAGATTTGTTTTAAGCTACTGCTGTGTAACACACCTAATCCAAAGTAACTCCCATTGAGTTCAGTGGAGCTTACTCCCAGGTAAGTAGAAAGGTGATTGCAGCCTGTGGCTTGAGTGCACTTCACAAGGAGAAGCCCCACAGAGCACAAGTGAGACTTTAGACACACATAGCATTGCTTTTGCAAACAATTCTTAATGTTTCAAGCATTTGAGGGTCTTCCTTCAAAGTATACTTCTGGGGCTTCTGGTGCAAGAATACCCCAAAAAAAGTTTACAAAAGTGAGGACCTATGCAAGTCATCTTATGTTTTACTGTTAACTGCAGCCCCACAACCTGAGTTGGTTGCTCAGTTCAAATACTAATTCAGCCATCCTCTTCCATGCCTTCTTGCCCTGGAACCCGTCACTGCCATAGATCCATTCATCTCCATGGAATGCTAGTGTTCTTTCCTTCCCTTAGAGATCCTGATGTGTTTATTATTTATTATTTTGTAGCCCCACTTCCTCCATCCTTTCTGAAATTCTGTTTCCTTTCCTTCTCCCCGCCCCCACTCTTTCATAACATTCTTCATACAGTACTTGCATTCATCATTCCTTCAAGCCCCTGGCTCCTGTTTTTTTTAGCCTTTTTCATAGTTCACTTCTTTCAGGGCAGTTGCATCATTTGATGCAGATCACTTCCCTGTGAGCAGTTCAAATATTTGTGAATGTTCCATGACACCAGAGCACTAAAGTAGAGAGTAGTTGCAGGACAGAATCCTTATTTACCAGATTCGCTGGAAGCCCACAAGCTGATAAGGTTAGTGTTTCCCAGATCTGGAGAAGTTTGCTTGTGACGTTGTGGTATTTTGATTGGCCTTAATAAAGCTATTACCGTACTGTGGCTTTTATATATTCACTCTGTGGCCTAATAGAGCCTGCTGCAGGGTAGCTATGCCCACGGTCACTCATTCCAAATGTACCATGCCTTAGCTCCAAGGCAGGACTGAAAAATGGAGTAGGCCATTACAAATATTATTTGTAATGAGAGTCCTCTCAAGTGAATTATCTAATAACAATTATATGGTAAATTTATCTTGCCAAAATGGCTCTTATTTAATTACTACATTTAGCTTTCAAATGGGTTGTATACTTGCATGCAGTTATAAACCCAGTGAAAGTATGTTTTAGAGAGCTGCAGTTGTTGTTTTTTAAATGACTGCTTATTGCAAATCTGTATGAGAAATTCACATACACACCCCTTATCTCTCTGAACTGCCTGCCTTCTTGGCTTCCTTCTCTATGCTGGTTGGGACTGACGGAAAAGCCACAGGTCCCCAGAATTCTGGGGGCATTGTGGGGTGTCTGATGTGCACATCAATGTCATGTCTTCTTCTTTGGCGATCACTCGTAACTGAGTAAGACTGTCTTCCATAAACACGATTTTAACAATGAGTCTGTAAGTGACTGTGAGGCCAGTTTTGGATCCACACATCCTTCCACAGTGGGAACATAGGTTTCTGGGCAGGAGTTGATCACGGTTTGGAATTGCCAAGTGTGCCTTCCTCTTGGCACGTTTCTCCCTTGCGTCCTGAGTTCGAGTGTCTTCAAAGCCCACGAAACCTTTGGCAAAGGCTGTTCTCCAACTGGAGCTCTCGCAGGCAAGTGTTTCCCAATTGTTGGTGTTTATAAGCACAAAAGCATAATTACATAATGCCTCACATTTCAGACTTCCCAACTACTGAAGTGGTGAGAGCATATTGTAGGGCCATTAGATATTTGTAATATGACTTTCACTAAAACACACACCATATTGCCTTTTTAAGCAACGTAGAACAAATGGATGCAGCACACAGCTGGCAGAGCAGAGCTTTCTCCAGGGCCACATGGCAGACTGAGGCAGCTGCCTCAGGTGGCAGAATTCAAGGGCTGCCTCTGCAGACACATGGCCACCAAAACGAAGAGAAGTGGTTGTTTTGGCTTCTGATGAGAACCCTGTGAAATTGCACAGAAGCCTCGTGCGCAGTCTTGCAGGGCTCCCATAATCTCTCTCCAGAACCCAGAAACAGGCCGTGCAACCTCAATAAGTGAGGCTGTGGCAGAGGCGGCAAAGGGAGCGGCGGCGGCACCTTCCCATTTCTCCTCAGGTGGCAAAACAGGATGGGCCGCCCCGGGCCTTCACTAACCTGTAATCTCAGGTAATGATGCTTCTTACAAAAATGGGGGTCTTACAAGCAAGTCCTTAGTCTGTGAAAAACTGAAAGAGTTTGCTGTTAATCACCTAGGAAAATCACCTAATAAACATCTTCCTTTGGATACAAACAGATGTATGTGGTTGGTGCATGTAGATCAAAGGAAAGCTCGGACAAAATTTCACATTAATTTCATATGCATTTGTTTCAGCGCAACAAATTTTCATAGAGCAGATTTATCCATTTGCCGGAGAGGAAGTGAACACTCCTATATATTTGTGTTTTTCAAAGCACTCTGCATAAAACATAAAACACAGGGTTTGAAAAAAAAGTGGAGGGTGGTTTCTGAGGGGACATATGTCTTTTGTTTTAAGCTAGAGCAGTGTTTCCCAACCTTTTTTGGGCAAAGGCACACTTGTTTCATGAAAAAAATCTTGAGGCACACCACCATTACAGCCCCGTGACGTCAGCGCGCAGCGTCACGCCGGGAGGGACGCACGAAAGTGTAAGATTCAATTTTTTCCCCTCCCCCTTGCCTTCCTTCTGTGCCAACCGCCAAAAAGCCAAGAATCGCGGGACCGCCGGCGGAGGGGGGGAGGGCGAGCGGAGGCAGCGGCGAGCCCCGTTCCTCCCCATCCGCCCCATTCCGTGCAAGGAGCGCGAACAGGTGTGAGAAGGGGGTCAAACCTGCGGGTCGGTGCCGGGGAACCTCCAAGCTTTGGGGGTGGGGGGGAGGAGGCAACAAAGCGAGGCAGGAAGGAGAGCGCGGCTTGGCGAAGTACTCGGCGGCGAAGGCCAGCAGGTCCGGCGGCCGGTGCCGCAGCACCTCCACCGTGTAGCCCTGCAGCAGCTCAGTCAGACCCGGCGGGATCTCGATGCTAATCTTGTAGCCGAGGCGCGCGGGAGACTCAACGGACGGGCCCGGGGGAGAGAGAGAGAGAGAGAGAGACAGAGAGAGAGCGGGAGTCCCTGCTCGCCGTCGCCACCGCTACAACTACTGTGGCGGTTGGTCGTGGTCGCCGCCGCCGCCGCCGCCCACCTCTATCTATCTCTCCCCCTCAGCTTTCTACGCGGGCCTTGAGCCGGAGGTGGGGGGTGGCCGCCGCCGCTTTCTCCGCCTCCACGTCCTGCCTCCTCCTCCTCGAGCCCTCCGTCAGCCCTGTTTGAACCGCCGCGCTCGCGCCGCCGCTCTCTGACACGCGAGAAAGAGAAAGGAACGGAGCGGCGGGGTAGTCGGGGGAAGGAGGGGTCGGAATGGAAGCGCGAGGCGAGCTGCGCATGCCCAGCAGGAAGCGGCGGAGAACGCCACAGAGAGAGAGAGAGAGAGAGAAGCAAGGGAGGGCGGGGAGTGGGCGGGAACACGCTTCATGCGTCACAATAACGGACAAGAGGCGCTCGAGGGATAGATTAGGACCTAATTTGACTTTTACAAAAAAAAAAAAATCTTTCGAATTTTCCCCACGGCACACCAGGCAACATCTCGCGGCACACTAGTGTGCCGCGGAACAGTGGTTGGGAAACACTGAGCTAGAGGTAGTCGTGCTGTTGTATTTTTTCAATCTTCTTTGAAACTGTGGCACACAAAAACCATTAAAAAAACCACAACCTGATTCTGAGAAAAGAGAGTTAGTGAGAGGGACTCTCACAAGGCACTTAAAAAAAAAATCATCATAGGCCTGTGGATCATGTGATATCCTATGTCTGTTTGTAATAGGAGGTTATTCATTGTAGAGCATTGCAAATTTAAATTCAGCAATTAGTTTAGCCTTTGATTTAGCAGGTAACCTTAAAATTCACTCACCTTGTGCTACTTTGCTTGCCTGCCGGGGTGGCGGCGGAGAGGATCATGGGAATATGTGTTTTTCGTTCCAGAGAATGCCACAACGAGCTTTTCATTCTGGCAGCTCTGCCTGAAGTTGCTTATACAATACTTTTAGAGGTCAGCGGTTGGTGGCTCAGAACATAACTGCTATTTATGTCTGGTTCTATGATTTCTGGGAAATGTCTCTGAGAAACTATCGCCCTCCACATTTGGTCATAATCCCAAAGGGACTGGATGTTATATGCTCTCAACATGAACACCAGCGTTAACTTTGGTATGCATGGTTTGAAAGGAGTACATAGCAAGACTGCTGATTTGTGGCTCATCTTGAAGGAAACTTCATCACACAGTATCCAAAGTGATACGTTGCTTTTGGAACATAGGAAGCTGCCCCATACCCAGTCAGACTTCCCAGACTTGGGTCTCCAGATCGTTTTGGACTACAACTCCCATCATCCCTGACGACTGGTCCTGATAACTAGGGATGATGGGATTTGTAGTCCAAAAACAGCTGGAGTCCCAAGTTTGGGAAATTGCTCTCAGGTCTAGATTTGACTGTGAGCTACCAGTTCATGATTCCTAAGAAAGAGTGAGAAAGTGAAAAAGAAAAAGAATCTCGGCTGAAGAAATGTACATTTTAAATTGAACTGGAATTGAAGCAGCCTGCTGCTTTAAAGGCACGTGTAACAGTCAGATAGCAAAAACCTCTGGGGGTATTATACTGCTTGGGAAAGAGGAATGAGAATTAGCTTTTGATCTATAAAATAGTTGGGGGACGGGGGTTGGCAAATTGCTCTGGTGCCTTTTAGTCTCGGGGGGGGGGGGGTATTACGAAACGTGGTTTGATCACACAGGCCTTGAAACAATTAGGATGACACATTTAACTACATTCCAGATTTTTATTACTAATGAAATCATAACATGTTTTAGAATGAGGTTTTAAACAGCACCTAAGTGTCTCTGCGATGTAAATTTTATTTTGTTTCCATAAAAATCTTGGAATTCCCCCCCCCCTTGTATCCTAATGAAGAGATGTGGGTTTCCAAGCTGGGTTGGGGTGTGTGTGTGTGTGTGTGTGTGTGTGTGTGTGTGTTTTCCATCAGTGTTGAGTCATGTTTGGGATCCAAGGATTCTGATGACGATCACAATACTTCTGCCTCTGCTCACTTCTGGTTAAGGTCGCTGCCTCTTATCTCCCTAATAAGCCTGTAGTTTGTGGGTGTTTGCCAGAAATGACCGTGATGATTTCTCACATTGCACTTTTACGCAGTTAATGGCTGCATTCCAATGCACAATCTACCTGGAATTAAGTCCCACTGAGCTCAATGGACTTATTTCCAAGTAGACATGCATAGGATTCTGCATCAAACAGCCATGTGAAAACAGCAGTTCTCACATAATTAATAAGATGTACAAATGCACCATTTTTGTCACACTCCAGGAACCATTTCCTCCTTGTTACACTGGAATCCTTCCCAAACTTGTCCTTGTAAGAAGTGGTATGACTTACTTGACCATGCATTCTTTTTTCTCATTATTTCCCAAACTAGTTAGAAGCCTTTTGTTTATCCCTGTTCTCCTCATATAGAACAGTATTGCCCAGAAAATGTGAATTAATCTGTGTGGATCTTCAGATGTAGTGTAGTTTAATTTAAGGTTACCAGATTTTTTTCAATGAATCCGGGGACACTTTTCAACTTCAGTAGGAATGATAGGATGTTGTCAGGGGGCTGATTTGTAAATCTGGGGACTGTCCCCGGGAAACAGGGACATCTGGCAACCTTAGTTTAATTAGCACAGAGAGAACACTACCTGGATGAAAAGTGGGATTGGTTTGCATTGTCTTTAGACTATCTAGACAAGTGACTTGTAAGTAAAGACCTTTTCACTTGAATTTGAATGCCTGCTATCAGATAAAAAGCTGTGACAGCAAGCTATGAAGGTATCTACACCAGTGTGGTGTAGTGGTTAAGAGTGGTAGACTCGTAATCTGGTGAACCGGGTTCGCTTCCCCGCTCCTCCACTTGCAGCTGCTGGGTGACCTTGGGCCAGTCACACTTCTCTGAAGTCTCTCAGCCCCACTCACCTCACAGAGTGTTTGTTGTGGGGGAGGAAGGGAAAGGAGAATGTTAGCCACTTTGAGACTCCTTCGGGTAGTGATAAAGCGGGATATCAAATCCAAACTCCTCCTCCTCCTCTTCTTCTTCTTCTTCTTCTTCTTCTTCTTCTTCTTCTTCTTCTTCCTACCCTATAACCACCCTGACAGTGAATACAAAAAATGGATTTAAAATAAACAAATTCACATCAATTGATCCTATGTCTGAAATATCTACCTACTGATCCTGAATTTATCACAAATTACAGAGTTCAACAGAGAGAACCCACATATTATGTTGGGAGAATTTGTAACTAAACAATTTTAATTTACTAAGCTTGTGGTCTTATTCTATGCTAGGGGAAGAGGCGACTATTTTGGAATTCATTTGAAAGGGCATATTTTAAAGGTCTAACAGCTTTATTTCCATGTTTTATGCTGCTGCATATTTTGTGGTTTTAAATCTCTGCTGGGGTTCTCTCACCAAAAAGTGTTGGCTTCATACTTGGATCCTGGGAGTTCTCCCGAGGGAATTCTCCTTTTATATCTATTTTTCTTTGGACCAACACAAAGGAAAAACAAAATGGGGGGAAAGACAGTCAACTGATATTAGGGAAAGAAAGGATGACAAGGCAGGATTACTCCTCCGGAGTGTCTATTACCCACTGTTTAGAGCAGGGGTCATCAAACTTTTCCAGCAGGGGGCCGGTCCACTGTCCCTCAGACCTTGTGGGGGGCCGGACTATATTTTTTTTTTGGGCGGGGGGGAATGATAGAATTCCTATGCCGCACAAATAACCCAGAGATGCATTTTAAATAAAAGGACACTTCTACTCATGTAAAAACACGCTGATTCAATATATGAAAATAACAACAAGAGATGTGGAAAAACAATAAAAAAAGGACTGGATTGTACTGTGAACATCATAAGGTTAGATTTGTGGACATTAAAACAGCAGTAAGAAGCAAGAAGTTGATTGGATCCCCTTCGGAACTTGAAATATGGGTACCCCCAACAAAAATTTAAAATTCGGCTGTGTAATTTGGAATTTATGTAATTTGGTTTGATTTGATGTGATTGGTCGGTGAATAAAAAATTATTCTTAAAAAACCACGCTGATTCCTGGACTGTCCACGGGCTGGATTTAGAAGGCGATTGGGCCAGATCCGGCCCCCGGCCTTAGTTTGCCTACCCATGGTTTAGACCAAGATATTTTGGGTAGCTACTCACAGAATTAGCAGTCTTACTTATACAGAAAACTGGTTTCAAAGGCACTACTCTGTGATTCAGAATTACTTACAAGAACGAGATTCTTATCTATTCTTTTCTTTGGTGAAACTATGACTGCTTAAAGTGCCATGATACCCCATTTATGTGTGTTCAGTCATAGGTTTGGTCCTTGTTGCCCATGGTTTGTTTATGGTGCAACAAAGGTCTTTCATATGGAATCTGCGCACCATTCAGGGTGCTAACTCATAATTCTCTCTGTTGGTCCCACTCACTTGATCATGTTATTCACCACCACCCCCTGCAGTGAAGGATTGCAACATTCCTGAGAAGCTCCTACGCTGCTGGGCATGCATGTGAAGGTCACTGTACTCATCTGCCAAAAAGAATAGCTGTATTAGTCTGTAACAGGGGGGAAATAAAGCCCAGCCAACACAAATCAGTGCTCTAAGGGTGCTCTGATGTACATACCAAGCTCCCACTCGTGAACTTTCTGATTCATTCCAATGAAAGGGGCAGCTCCAAACACACAAATAACCTAGCATAGGAAGTTACATCCCCAATTAAAATGAATGATGACCACCTTATATCGATAGGCACTCTGTTTTTGATGCTCTCTTGCAGATAAGGATATGCTTTATGAGAGCAACAGTGTGGTCTTGCCCTTTAAAAACTAGCTGGTTTATTATGAAAAGTGTGTGTGTGTGTGTGTGTGTGTGTGTGTGTGTGTGTGTGTGTGTGTTTTAAGCAACAGATTACAAAGACATGTCCCTTCAGTTTCAGCAGTCAGGGAAGTAGGAAAAAAGGAGAGACGAGGGCAACTATATACTTCCTTTTATTTAGATTTCTCCTTAATAACAATTATTCGAACTTCAGCTGGAAATTTGCTGTCAAGTGTGTCTAGTTGATGGATGTTGTAGATATGCTCTAAATATAGGTGCATTCTATCTTGGGCATCCGTTTTTTAAAAACACTTCAGACATTTGTTTCAAGCTCAAAAACGGCCTCAGCTGTCACGTAAGAGGCATGTTAAACTTAGCAGCAAATATACTTCGTATTAGCAGGCCTGTGGCTGGATCCACAACCCAGCTGAGCTGCGGTTCTTGGATTAAACTGGAATTCTAAACATGCTGACTTCAAAATAAGTTCCACTGAAATCAGTGGAGATGCATCTCGTGTCAATTGGTCCACCTGAGCAAAGTAGATTCCTGCGCAGAAATAGACATCCATACACATAACTGATGTGGATGTGGGGGCACATGTGCAATGGAATGTTGATCTGCACCCCATTGAACTCGCCAGGATACTTCTTTTGATGTGGCTTTGGGTACCCATTCACTGGCCTTGGCCCAGTATACCTGAAGGAGCATCTCTAACCCCATCATTCAGCCCGGACACTGAGGTCCAGCACCAAGGGCCTTCTGGCGGTTCCCTCACTGCGAGAAGTGAGGTTACAGGAAACCAGGCTGAGGGCCTTCTTGATATTGGCACCCGCCCTCCCATCAGATGTCAAGGAAATGAACAACTATCTGACTTTTAGAAGACATCTGAAGGCAGCCCTGTTTAGGGAAGTTTTTAATGTTTGACGTTTTATTGTGCTTTTAGTATTCTGTTGGGAGCTGCCCAGAGTGGCTGGGGAAACCCAGCCAGATGGGCGGGGTACAAATAATATATTATGATTATGATTATCATCATATGGGAACACCAGTTCTTATACAAAATTAAAGATAGATCCAGACAAATAGGTTTGCCGTTGTGGTGCCAGCTATTTAATTTTAGCTGGATTGTGGAAAATTCAGTTTGAAATCATATTGAGAGTTTCAAGTTATTATCGTGATAAAAGAACCAGTTAATTTCTCTTATGTTTTTATTTATGAAGCCTGGTTTTCTAAAGTTACTAAGACCCTGTATACATGAACGTACAACACATATGTAGCAAGAATTCCACTGTTCCTTCATGCAATTCAGCCCATTAAAGAACCACATTTATTATATGCCTATCTATAGACACCCTTTGTAGGAACCCTGACAAATAACACAATATGATTGACAAAGGAACCTAGGTGAATGAATGGAATTTCAGGTATAATATGTGTAGCAAATGCCAGCCTACCCCTGTTATCAGAGTCACACGGCTGAATTCTCCCTCCTTTATTGGCTACATGTTTTAACAATGCTACAAAAGAGGTTGCAGTTTTTTCTCATTTCTGGAAATTTGTCCCTAAGATGACACTGTTAATAAGTATTCTAAAAAGATGTCCGGGATTGTTGGCATAATCTGTAGTTCCGAACACCGTATCTGATGTATTATATAATGATGTTCCTTATGTAATAGGATTTTCATCAATAATACAAATGCCATTGAATTACTATAAAATTGACCTCTCGTGGCTTGGGTTCACTGCCACTAAAAATAATACCAATTACATAGCAAGATGTATCTATGCCAGGAATTCAAAGAGGTGCTTAGCACTTAAAAAAAAAGTTTGTAATATAAGACAGTATAATGTCATATCATTCTGACTGTAGGGCTTCTAGAAAATATATACAATGACTGAAAATGATAGAAGTATTTCAAACAAAAGGGGTTTTTTTCTGTCCACGTCATCCATTTAACTCGGCTCCTCTGGAGTATACAACTTACAGATGTACATAATATGGTTATCCTCTTAGATGTAAACAACAGACGCATCTATCTCTTTATTCAGTGCTAGCTTGATGTTGTGAGACAGTTGGGGAGGTTGGGTTTTCAGCCATCAAACAGCACAGTCTGTTCTAAAACACTTACCGTCTGATTAAAGGCTGATCCATAAGTGCAGGAACAGAAGATTGTTTAGGGCTTGCTGTTCTGATTGCTGAGCTGCCAAAGGAGTTGATACACTAATGGCATGATGATGATGATTCACAGAATAGCACCAAAACATCAGGCCCTGGGGAGACCCATATCTGTGTGTTGTGTTTGAAACTCCCTGCTTAATAGCAGTCTTTATCAGCTGGGAAATATGATTTATTTTGCAACAGGGCTCAGAAATTATTTAAAGGGGAGAGAAGAGAGAGCTGGGAAAGAACACTGCGATCTACCTGAAAGAATAAATAGATTCAGCTTTGCATGCGTGTCTGAAAAGCCAGTCTTGACAATTTACTGAACTTGCAGAATGTTACAAGTAAATAACACTCGATAGAAAATTGCACCACCAGATCTGATTGTGGTTGTCCATGTGTGTCTGCAAGTTTTCAAATCAGGCCGTGATCATTCACATGCTCTAAGTCGTTGTATGTTTGTTTTTTGCTTTTATGTTTGTAAAGCAAGGGTTTCTCTCAAAGGGTTTTGAGCAGACTTCCTCAACCTCAGCCCTCCAAATGTTTTTGGCCTACAACTCCCATGCTAGCAGGACCAGTGGTCAGGGATGTTGGGAATTGTAGTCTCAAAACATCTGGAGGGCCAAGGTTGAGGAAGCCTGGATTTAAAGATTAGGGATAAGCAGTAGAGTGACTGTGAAGTGACCCAAAGGCTGCAATGTTATACCGTGTCAGCAGATAAAACACAAATAAAGAAATAAAGGCAATGGACATAAAAAAAATTAACAGTATTGTGACCTCCATTCCTAAATGTCTGGTGGAATGTTTGGACCTATTTCCAAAAAGAAGCAAGGAGAAAAGACAAGTAAGCTTTTTAAAGGAGTGCATTCCAAAGTTTTGGAACCACTATGGAGAAGGCCCTGATCCTGAGAGGTGAGGATCTTCTCATCTTCTAGAGTAGAATCTGATGGTGGGCAGCACAGACAGCTCTTAAAAACCTGGGAAGAAATCATATGGGAGAAGTTGCTCCTTGAGATATTTGGGGCCTACCAAGGTCACCAAATTTCAGGTGGTTGGAAAAGCCAAAATGGACAAAACAACAGGAGCAGGGAAGCCCTCTGCAATAGGTGAGACCTCTGGAAAGAACTGTCTGCCCCTCCCCCAGCATCCATCTGGGCAAGGAGGAAGGGGCCGGGGCCGCAGAGATCCCTGCCAAAAGCGGGGCTTGCTGCAGGCACTGAATTTAAATTCGGTGCCAATTGAAAGCTCCACTTTTGGCAGGGAGAAGTTCTACCTGGGGGCTCCAGAGTGGAGCTGCTCCCAGTGGGCCTGGCACTGGATGCCAATTTTAAAAGGCAGCAGATGTAAAAAGCCCGCTTGCAGATGAACAATTGGAATTGTTTTCTCCATTGTTGCGTTCAAGCTGTGACTCTACCACCCCCACACCTGATACCATATGATTACTTTCACTTGCTTTCCACCGTAGAAGCTGTGTTGGTCTTTTATACCAAAGGGGGGGGGGGAGAGAGATTCTCTGTAGACCCATTTGAGAGCAGCCACATTACTCAATGCCAATGGGGCTTATTCTGAGCAGAACTGCATAGGATTGGTAACTCTAATGTGAGGAAACCGTGGATAAAACGGAAATCTTGATTCGGATTAGTTAATGTGGAACAGCTTGAGGCCTCAAATAGATTATCCCAACCGAAATGTGGCCCTCATAATTTTTTTAAAAAAAGCTATATTAACTGACAGTGACCTCATTTTTCATGTGCTGATCATTTTGTAGCCAAAATGGTATCATGAGAGGGAAGAATCAGGTTTGGGAGCACAAAGGTTTGCAGTACAGTAGTACCTCGGGTTAAGTACTTAATTCATTCTGGAGGTCCGTTCTTAACCTGAAACTGTTCTTAACCTGAAGCACCACTTTAGCTAATGGGGCCTCCTGCTGCCGCTGCGCCGCCGGAGCACAATTTCTGTTCTCATCCTGAAGCAAAGTTCTTAACCCGAGGTACTATTTCTGGGTTAGCGGAGTCTGTAACCTGAAGCGTCTGTAACCTGAAGCGTAAGTAACCCGAGGTACCACTGTACAGTCGTACCTGGATCCCAAACGCCTTGGTACTCAGACATTTTTCCTCCCGAATGCTGCAAACTCGGAAGTGTGTGTTCCGGTTTGCGAACGTTCTTTGGAACCTGAACGTCTGACTGGGCTTTCACGGCTTCTGGTTGGTTGCAGGAGCTTCCTGCAGCCAATCAGAAGCTGCGCCTTGGTTTCCGAACATTTTGGACTTCCGGAACGCATTCCGTTCGACTTCCAAGGTACAACTGTAGTACAGTTTTTTAAGGAAGAACGCCAAAATTAGCCCAGTGAGGGCTAAGCATGCCCAATGGCCAATCTCTTTTGGGGTGAGCAGAATGGAATGGAATGGAATGGAATGGAATGGAATGGAATGGAATGGAATGGAATGACACATCCTGGGAAACAGAAGCACTCCACACATTTTGTTGCCTATGGGTCCCCATTGCATATAACATGACTGCTGTAACAACCATATGAAGGAGAAAAACAGGAAAATTGCTGTCCTACTTGTACTGTATTGGACTAGGTGAGTCCTTAATGCATCAGTGAATCTGTTACTCTCGGTATTTTCTAGGTAAATCAAATTATAGACGGGATCCGTAGCTAGCCCCTTACACCGAAGTAATCCGCAGGCATACTGAAATAATTTAATTACTTCGCTTATTCTAAAGCCAGTGTGCACTAAAAAAAAACCCCACGTTATTAATTTAATGCATTGCAAAGAGCCGCCGCTAATCCTTGAAGTGCTACCAGATTTTCACTTATACAGGATATGAAAAAGAGGAGGTTTTTTAGCCCTGCAAGATTAAACAATCACTAGGGTTTAAAGGCTTAATCTGCCGGTGTTTGTATTGGAATAGCACACAAGTCCCCAGCTCTGAGTGCAAGTGGAGGCAGCGCCGGGAGTCGTTTATGAAAGGAGGGGGGGGGATGCTCCCAAGTAGAAGCGATCTCTCCTTTGAAATGTGTTGTAGTGTGAATCTGTGAAGCTGCCCCGGCTGCCTGTACTTCTTTCTACTGCTGCTGCCGGAGGCGAGGAGGAGGAGGAGGGGAGTCGCTTCACTGCATGAATCCAGGCTATTGTTTCAGGCACACGTCTGCTTTAAAGAGAAGTATCACAAAGCAGACCCGTTACTCATTCAGATGCACAAGCTCCTTCCATCACACAAGACAGCCCATTCAAGTCACATGCCAGAGGTCTCGGCAGAATGGGCTGCTGCAGCTGCTTCGAATCTGCTGTCCAACATTAGAAGCAGTTGGACAAACCTGACAGCAGTCAGCCTCCCGGCCTCTGAGGAAGGAGGAGGAGGAGGAGAAGAAGAAGACAGGGAGAATCTCTGGGATCCCAGCTGCACCATGTTTGCAGAGGAGTTGTGGCTTGAAAATGAGAAAGCCTGCGCCGCCGTGGTTCACAAATCTAAACGAGGAAGGAACCGCCAGGAGCTGCTGGCAGTGGCTTTGGGGGTGAAAATGGGAGTCAAGGGAGCGCTCTTGTGGCAACCTCTCAAACTCTTTGCCTATTCACAGATCACCTCTTTGGTCCGAAGAGCGGCGTTAACGCAAAACGACAACCATTTCAACTATGAAAAAGCACACAATTTTAAGGTAAGAACATCTTATGTATGTTTTTTTACTCGTGTTTTTGCTTATATTGTCAGTACGCTCTCTGTGTGTGTCTTTTTATCTATATTTCTCTCTTGGAAAGGTAATATTGATTGGTTTTAAGCAGTACTAAAGAACCGTTAAGAGAATAAAACTTGGGATACAACCAAGGGGCTTCCTGGGAAGGAGGGAAGGAAGGAAGGAAGGAAGGAAGGAAGGAAGGAAGGAAGGAAGGAAGGAACAAAGAAAGACAGACAGACAGGCTGAATACTCAAAACGAGCTCACTGGACCTTGCTGGAATAAAAATGTGGGTTGTGTTCCTGACAAAACTAACTTAAATCTCATTGAAAACAATGGGGGTGGCAAAACAAAGTGTATGTACATGTAACTCAGGCTGCAATCCTATACGCATTTTCCTGAGAACTCAGTGGGTCTTTTCTGACATGTATAGGAACCACACCATTAAGTCTTATAAGAAAAGAGCTGGATCTGTTAAAAGTAAACATGGGTAGAACGAGACTCAGGACAGCAGTCTTTATGCTTTTAAACCAGCTCACTGGATTCACAATTCCTCTGTGGCAGTTCTCATCAAGCTCTCTCTGAAATGGATAAAAATGTGTTTGCCCTATCTTAAATTTTGCCCGTGAAGCCCGTTCTTAACGTTAATCATCCATGTCAACCGCAAAGTCGACTACAGCAGCCCCAGCACCTAACCAGAATGGTGTGATGGCATTGTCTAATCTCTTTTGTTGGGTCAATGTGCCAAGGAAGCATTCTTGGAGTGAAGCGTCAACAGCTGAAGTTCTACAGTATAGGTTTATATCTAGAGAGTCTTTCCATCCCTCAGACAGTGTTTGAGAGAGTATACGTACATAGAAGAGGTGACTCATCTTTAGAAACTTGGCTTCCCGGCATCTTGTTCAATGTCTTTTTTTTTTGTGGGAAGAGCTGCATTTGTTCCAGGCTGAGACACACTCCTGCTATCACAGTTCAAAATCTCCAAACTCCTGTTTGATGTTTACTGGGAATGGAGAACAATGATTTTTATTCATAAGGCCTTGGGCACATGTTCTGTTTTCCTCTGGTGCTTGCTTTGCTGGGAAGTTTAGGTTGTCTTTTACCACTATCTATAAACAAGCCCATCTCTAGCAGTTGCTAGGGGGAATTCACAAAAGAGAATCAAGGATCTATTCCCAGGTGGGGGAGGGTTGAAACTACAGTCTTCCTTGAGGGACAGATGGCACAGCTCTTGCAAACTAGAGCACAGATATCTGATGAGTGCATATGTCATACATGCTGGAAATAGTACTTTTCAAATGTATTAACTAGTCTGTCACCTCCCAGTGCAAAAAAAGGGAAAAGGAATTATTGTATGTATGCTTTGTACACTTACACTGTTTTTAAACTCCTATAATGTGGGTTTCTCTTTTCATGCACTATATAAAAACACTTAGAAATAAGATCTAGGTTATCTTAGAAATATCCCCCCAAATATATTTCTGGACCATTCCAAAGGGGGAAAGGGGATTCTTCTTTGTTGTTTAAAGCATCTTTAATGCTCGCAGATTCCCCATAATCATCATTTTAGATGAAAAATGGTTTCACTTTAGCCAGAAAAATATTTTCTCATGACTCGGGGCATATTTTCCACGTTGACCTATACATTCTTTCTTTCCTCTTCAAAATTCCCCTTGTTTGGTCTTTGATTTAAAACTGGATGTGTGCCCAGAACCTTTTATTTGCTCACTCTAGCTGTTCTGCATGCCCTCTTGCTTCCTGTTTGAAAAGGGCTATAATTTAACTTGGTAAATCATATGATTCTCTTTTCAAAACTTTAAATGCAGGACTTGAAACTGGGTTTTTTTTTTAAAAAAAATATCTCAGTGTGGGTTTTAAGAAGTACTTTGAAAATGTCAACCGGCCAACAAAAAAGGTGTAATGCTTTAGAAAAATACCTTATTTGTTATTTATTTATTACCATGATTTATAGCCAACCTTTTAAGAGGAGTGCATGCAGGACAGTTCACAGTTAATAAAACAACATAATCACAAGTATAATTAAACAGAAATCTTTAAAAAGAAATCAGTAGCAGCTTAAAATGAGAGTGAATGTTTAATTAAAGGTATGCCAAAATCAAAGTGTCAGTGGACAGTGATGGATTGTGGCTTCCCAGGAAGAGTCTTCCACAGGCTGGGCACTCCAAGAGAGAAGGCCCTCTGTCACCAGCCCTCCCATTGGACCATGGATAACAAAGGCGACACAGGCAAGAACTTCTGTAGTGGACTAAGAGTTCTTGAGCATATTCATATGGAAGGAGACAATTCTGTAGATACCCAGGTGCCCAGGACATTGAGGGCTTTAAAGCTCAATGCCAACACTTCCAAGTTGAGCCTCGAAACAAATTGGTAATATGTTCACTTAGTAAAGGATTGGAGTAATATGCCCTTGTCTTCTGGCTCCAGCCAAACCCCTGGTGGCTGCATTTGGGGCCATTTAGAGATTCCAACCTGTCTACAGGGACAGCCCTACCCAGAATACCTTGCACAGAGGCTTACCTAGGGTCCCTTGCACCCTTGGCAAGGAGCTATATTGGTTCCCCCTCCACCCACCCACACACAAAAAACTTTATGCCACAGTGCAAGAAGGACAGAAAGCTTCTCTTGTGTTTGATCTTGCTGTGACAGCAGTGTTTTATCGCCCCATACGTATACATCATACACTCCATAGTCCGATACAGTGATTTTTGCGCGCGCACACACACACATCCTGAGCCTGTGTGCCCGGTAGGGACCAGTTTTGTCACCTCTGACTTTGCAGTAGTTTAAGGCAGTGTTTCCCAACCTTGTGCCTCCAGATGTTTTTGGCCTACAACTCCCATCATCCCTGACTAGCAAGACCAGTGGCAAGGGATGATGGGAATTGTAGGCCAAAAACAGCTGGAGGCACAAGGTTGGGAAACACTGGTTTAAGGTGCTAATGACTGACACCAGGCCTGACCTCTAGATAAGGACAAGGCTGCCATTTTAACACCATGAATACCAAATCTATGGCCATTTCCCTTTGGTCAAAAGCTGTGGTTACAGCCATATAAATAGGTGCATTTGAAAACTATACCGATCACCAGCTCCTGTTAGATCAAGCCTATTTACTCTAGCCAGGGTGACACTACACACAAGGAAGAAACCTTCTGCCTATCTCTTCCCAGGTGAATGAATTAATGCATACACTAATGGGCCTCATACAGTTGGTTCCTTTTCCAATGCAGTGCATCTATGGAGCCATTTTCAGAATAGTCTTCCTATTGGCTCTTTGGGAATATGGCTCTATTAAGCCTCCATGCCTCATTTGCTGTTGAATACCATTGGCAGGATTGTAGCTGTTTTGAAAGAACTCTTGAGTAATCTGTATGTAGTTCTTCAGATAGCACGCCTGTCATGATGGGATTCGGAGCTCATGTTTGTGTAAATATCACAATAAGTTAAAATAGTTTTCATGCTTTATCTTAATTTAGCAATGGCAGAGATAAAAATAGACCTAAAAACTAGCTCTCCCGTGACACTACAAAAGTTGATTTAAGTAGCATGTTATGCCACAGAACGTTCTCATAACACCAGAACTCATGGACATTCTATGAAGCTAAATATTAAAATATTCAAAACAGATAAAAGATAGTACTTCTTCATGCAGCTCATAATTTAAACTATGGAACTCCCTCCGGAGGCAGTGATGGCCACCAAGCTGGATGACTTTAAAAGGTGATTAGACAATATCAGTGGCTACTAGTCAGAAGCAATGTGGTTCTGAATACCAGTTAATAGAAACCACAGGAGAGGAGATTGCTGTTCTGCTTCGGTCCTACTTACGGGTTTCTCACGGGCATCTGGTTGGCCACTGTGAAGACAGGAAGTTGAACTAAATAATAAATAAAATTATAACTAAAATGAACCATTGGTCTGATCCAGCAGGCTCTTCTTATGCTCTTATCCTGGCCACTTGTTATAGAACAGTTTAGGATAATATTCTATAGGACTGAATGCATGTAAGAAGAGCGTGTTAATGGCATAGAAGTTCATCAGAATTTTTGGCGTATGCTGTCGTCAATGAATCACAATAAAAAGTATTCACTTGCATTAAAACCATCCTTTAAAACCATGCCATTAAAAACTTCCTTTTGATTGGGTTGAAACTTGCTCTGAGTTCATTTTCTGACACTAACAGATTCTACAAAATCAAGCTGTCAAACCAAAGCTTTTTAAAATGCTGTGCAATCATTTGTTTGCAAATTTAGTCCGAATCTAGAACATAAAATCAAGTCCATCTTATGCAAGTTTATATTTACTCTGATCCCACAGAAGGGAAAACAGAATCATAGATGAACATGAGAGGGATGTAGTAAAAGAAGTTGTTGGACTTGCATTCCTTGAGCAAAATAATCACTCTTTTAATTATTAGGCTATGAATGAACCAGGAATGAACAATAGACTCATCATACTGTTAATGTTGTTTTAGATGAGTTAATAAATTGTTCTAGAGAAAGAGTGCTGTCCTGTGAAAATTGGAACATGGATTCTAATTAATTAATGGAAACTTTGCTTTCAGTGGACAAAATATCAGGCTCTCAAGGTTACAGAACTCAACACAAGCTTTCATTTGACCTTTTTCGTTTTCACACAAAAGAACTAAAGACTCAGAAAGATGCAAGAAAATCTACTACCAAGCTAAGGGTCACCACATGTTATGCAATGATAATTGTTTATTTTGTTAATGTGGTAATTGCTTTACTGTGCAACATGAGTTACTGAAGTTCCTGGTTTGAAATGTATAGCACTAAACAATGCTCACAAACAGCAGATGAAATAGCAAAGCTGTGTCTGGACTGGAGAGAAGACTAAATACCGGTAATCTGGCCCAAGGTGACTGTAGACCTGGGGTTGTCAACCTGGTCCCTACCGCCCACTAGTGGGCGTTTCAGTATTCTAGGTGGGCAGTAGGGGGTTCTATGGCACAAGCCGAATCCTCCTTCCATCGAGCACTGGTGGGCGGTAAGGAAATTTTACCATCAAGAAAGATGCATTAGTGGGCGGTAGGTACAAAAAGGTTGACTACCCCTGCTGTAGACAGATTGAATGAGTGGTTCTTTCAAAGCATGTCATATCTTTCTTGAAAATATCCATGATGCTAAGATACCACATCTCTCTCTTTGCTCATAGATGCACCAATATTAGTTCATCTGTCAACTGTGATTAAAATGGCTTTGTCACATACAGCTATATCACAGACAGTGCCTGGAGAACTTCAAAAAATATTAATTATTGCAAGCATCGCAATTGTATGCTAGCTGTTTTATCATTACACATAGAGAAGGCTTTTGGTTGACTGGAGGAGCTTTCTCCCTTTACTTCCTTCTGCACTTAAAAACCAACAATTTTAGCTAACTTTCTGATTTGACAAGGAACTTGCTAGGTGCTTTCTTCTTCCCTGGCTCTCCATTCTGTCCACTGAACCTTTTGTAAAAGGGACACAGAAGGCTGCCTTATGCTGAATCAGACCATTGGTCTAGCTGACAAAGTATTATTGACGCTGGCAGTGGCTTTCCAATATTTCAGACATTCCTGTTTCTTCCTGGAGATGCTAGGGATTGAATGTGAGATCTTTTGCATAAAAAGCATGTGCTTATTGCTTGTTTGTTTTACAAATTTTCAGTCTATGAGAACTGAATCCACACTTCACATTGTAGGCATCAAATGAATAAGAACTTTGCTTTCCTGGTAATACAAAGGAGAGAAGGAATAATTGTCACACACAAAAACCCTGGTCACCTGCCCCCAGCCTTTCTCTAAGCCAGGGGTTGTCAACCTGGTCCCTACCGCCCACTAGTGGGCGTTTCAGGGTTCTAGGTGGGCAGTAGGGGGTTCTATGGCACAAGCTGAATCCTCCTTCCATCGAGCACTGGTGGGCAGTAAGGAAATTTTACCATCAAGAAAGATGCATTATTGGGCAGTAGGTATAAAAAGGTTGACTACCCCTGCTCTAAGCCAGGCATAGGCAAACTCCAGACCTCCAGATGTTTTGGAACTACAACTCCCATCATCCATGGCTAACAGGACCAGTGGTCAGGGATGATGGGAACTGTAGTCTCAAAACATCTGCAGGGCCAGAGTTTGCCTATTCCTGCTCTAAGCCACGCAATCATGTATCTCCTGCTAGTTCTATTCAAATGCACAAGGGTAGTTAGGATCTCTGCCTGGAAAATGCGGCATACCTGAATGTGGGTTTTATTGATCAGAAAGAACCAGGGGGCATGAAAGGGTACTTAAAAGCTGGGTTGCCCTTGCAGTTTTGTCCCCTCGCACCATCTCCAGACTAGATCTTCCCAGGTCTAATAGTTAATTGGGCATCCACAGTTTCCCCCTTTTCTGGGGCTGAAAGCGACCTTAGAAAAAGGGGTGGTGGCAGAAACTATTAGACAGGGAAGCACCGCAAAGCTTGTGTGCAGCAGTGGCGCCAAGAAGGGAGGGGGAGACTCTTATGAGCACCCCCGCTTTTCTAAAATAATCAGCTGCAGTTAGCTAAATAATCTCCAGCAAAATTACTATTCTGTGTGATGTCACAAGCAGACCTAAAATATCCCTGTCACTTGCGTAGAGCAGCTTAAGGAGATTAGGAAACTACTGTTTTAATAATGAACTCAAATGCATTTAACTTTGATAAACATTTTGGTTAGTACTTTCACTGACCTCATCTGCACATAACCCTAAGCCAATTCGTGGCTTAGCATGAACGTGCAAATGTGAAGGCTCCTAATGAGAAGGTTGAAACTGCTTTGCTCCTGCTCCAGTCGTTCTGCTGAGCCATGGTTTGACTTAGTGTGCCTTCCAAACCCAAGGCCCTGGTTTAGCTCTCCAAGACAAACCATGCAGCCAAGATTCACCTCATAGTTTTTCCAGCTTGTGGTTTGCCTGGTAGATCTAAACCACAAGCCTGGGTTTGGAAGACACACTAAGCCAAACCACTGCTTAGCTCAACACAGCACATCAGCAGAATGACAGAAAGGGGAGCGAAGCATGTGTGATCTCTCTGGGAGCCCGCAAGTTTGCTCATTCATGGTTTGACTTAGCATTACGCATGAAATGGGTCATTGTGAAGCTGGACAAAAAAAAAAATCCCACTCTTCCCATATCCTTCTCTCATCTTGGACCCATATCTGTAGATTCAATGGGTCAATCAAACAGCATATTTAACTCCACTAAATTTTGGATAACAATCCCAATGTCTTTTTAGCGGACGGTGCAAAAATTGAACAAACATAGCTTTCATCTTTGCAAAAAATGAGTAGCGTTTCCCTCTTTTCTCCCTAACTATCCAAGTATATTTTCATCAGCTACACACATGATTGGAAGGGCTTGGAACGTCTTAGTAGCACACCACATTTCCAACACTTGCCAAACTTCAAACTAATTATACATTACATTTCTCTGAAAAATGTCAAAATATGCAACTACAATGCTGGTATCACCTTTGATCCCTACCTCTGATACGCCTACATGCTTCAGACTTCCAGATCATGATAAGACTCATGTGTAAAGGCCACGCAGGCTGAACCAACTCTGGATCATCCAGAAGAAACTTGGAGAAACTGGTCTTAAAATTTTGTATATCATGACCATGTTTCAGATTTCAAAAGATTTCTGTGTTCATTTGCTTCATTAATGCAGGATTTGAGACTAGTATTTTCTGTAAAATAGTCTTTTCATCTATCTTATGCTGTTCATTGTCATGGCTTGTATGGAGATTGGTAGCAAAATGGCACATACTGTATTTTTCTTTCAATAGGGATCTGTTTAGATTTTGGTGGTCTCCATAAAACAAGTTTACTTATTTAACTTGGAGAGGAGAAGGAGACAAAAATAGTTTGCCTGTGCCTGTAGTTGACTCAAACATGCAAAAGTCTGTAATTGCCTACAGCGTCTACACAAACATCTCGTTATTCCTTTTGAGTCAATGATCCCTTTTGTTTAGTGAAGGTTCATGCAACAGTTACATTCTAATTATGATCCATTATGACTAATTAAATATTGAAAATTAGATGAAACTTACATAAATTATCAAGTGCTGTCCTGCAACAACACAGAAGGGTGGCACCAATAGAGCAGAACCATGAGAAAAATCAAAATGGTCCAAACCAATATTTATGGAGGAATCTCAATGCATTTAGTGTTCACATGCCAAGGAAGCAAATCTGTCTTTGCACAAATATTACTTTCCTGAGATGGAACTGAAGGTTTGAAATGTGTCATGATCCTTTCATACATTGGTTACACCCTTTTTAGATTTTGTCCAAACATTGTCCTCAATAAGATGCCAGAAAGCCCTCCTGGAAGTCAAGCAGGAAGAATGTACGCTGTTAGGAAGCAGGAAGAAATTACCAGATTCTTATTCTAATGTGTGATGAACGGATGCAGAGTTTTCAGACCCTTGCCCTTTTGTTTTGTCTTTAATGGGCTGCTTCAAAAGGTCCTCTACAATTCAGCGAATTGTTTCTTTTACTAAAAGAGTTTTCAGTCCAATCTGCAGCCTGGTACCACAATCTGAAACACACAGTGCTGCCACCCAGAGAGCCTGGGCTCAGAGGCATCCCTTATTTTTTCCCCTGAGAAATAAGTCTTTGGTATGCATGGAAGAGAATGCCAGTATCTGGGCTTCCCAGAAAGGTGGAAAACCTCTGCCCATATGGTCCAGATCACAACCATTTCAAGCAAGTAAGAGATAGATTTCTACATGTTGCAGCCACCACATGAAATACACTGTTTTCCATTCTACCATCTTTGAACTCTACAACAGTATATTTCATACTGTTCACGGGGAAAACTACACCAAATGCTGCACTACGTTAAAAGACAGACAGACAGACAGACAGACAGACAGACAGACAGAGAGCAAACTGCACCAGAACCTTTCTACCTGATGGCCTAGTCCACTTGCCATTTATTTTCAACTAGTTTTTCTTTTCTTTTTGAAAGCTTTGATAGTTTTTAAAATGCATCCCCATCACAGTCTGAACTAGTGCTGTCATCCTCACCACCTCATTCTGCTGACCCCCACTGCTCCATGTGAAGGCTGTTTACTAACAGCAAACCCCACAGATCATGCAATTTTTCACAAAACCATCACAAACACCTTTTAAAAGAGTAGATCTGATGCATGCGAGCATAATGGCTGTTTGGCTATTTATTTTTTTATACCTCTTAATGTATTAAAAGATATATCTCTCTAAGCTGTGCACAAGAAACGAAAGCAGCAACAGACAACTTAAAAATACAGTGGTACCTCGGTTTTTGAACGTCTCAGAAGTCGAACGTTTCAGTTTTCGAACGCCAAAAACCCGGAAGTAAATGCTTCCATTTTCGAATGCGCCTCAGAAGTCAAACAGCTTCTGCTGAGTTTTTTCAATTTTTCTCGCTTAAATTTGCAGACCGCCATTTGCGCCTCGGTTTTCGAACGTTTTGGAACTCGAACGGGCTTCCGGAATGGATTACGTTCGAAAACCGTGGTACCACTGTATTACAAAACACAAGTTACATATAGGTCCACAGTTATATATACAGACACAGTTACATTAATACAAAGTTTCTAATATATAAACATGAATATCAATTCATTTTCCTTCTGACACACCCTCTCTCTCAGTCTCCAGATTCTCACCCAGGGTCCAAACAAACTCTAGCTTACCCACAAAAATCTCACAATGTGAGGAGCACCTGGAAAGAGTGGACATCACTCTAGTCTCTCACTTTTGACTTGCTTTTTATGGGCAGGCCCAAGGTGGATAGCCTTCCTTAGGCTGCCTTCATGTGTTCCATTCAGCTACACTCAGTTCTAGAAGCAGCGGATTTGTTGAGTTTCCCAGGTGGTTCAAAGAACGCAAAAAGGGGGCCCTCTCCACTCGCAGCTCTTCCTTCACCCTCTGTCATCTCCTCCTCCTCCTCCATCTTCTTCCATACACCATGTAGTAACAGCAACCATAAAGGTAAAGGGTAAAGGGACCCCTGACCATTAGGTTCAGTCGTGACCGACTCTGGGGTTGCGGCGCTCATCTCACTTTATTGGCCAAGGGAGCCGGCGTACAGCTTCTGGGTCATGTGGCCCGCATGACTAAGCCCTTTCTGGCGAACCAGAGCAGCGCACAGAAACGCCGTTTACCTTTTGCTGGAGCGGTACCTATTTATCTACTTGCACTTTGATGTGCTTTCGAACTGCTGGGTTGACAGGAGCAGGGATCAAGCAACGGGAGCTCACCCCGTCGCGGGTATTCGAACCACCGACCTTCTGATCGGCAAGTCCTAGGCTCTGTGGTTTAACCCACAGCGCCACCCGTGTCCAACAGCAACCATACACAGACATTTAAAATGTCATCTACAAAGTGGCTGTAACATGCCAGCCAGTCGCACTAGAATTACTTTCACCTTATGTTTTTAGTATGAGGCTTCAAACAGGTGGCCATATGAAACTGCCTTGTTCTGAGTTCAGCGTATTGTCTGCTGCACTGGTGTGCCTCTCCAGGGTCTCGGACAAAGGATGCTTTCCTACCTGTCCTGCCAATGCCAGGGATGAAACCTGGGACCTTTCGCATGCAAAGCACGTGCTTTAGTACTGACACTTTCACGTTGCACTTCACTAGCATATGACAGGCATAGTCTTTGTTTCTAACAAGCTTTGATGGTATTAAGGAATTAGCTTTCAAATTGCAATATTGGGAACTAAAAGCACAAAAAAGCATACCCCCAAATTTGGAATAACTAGGCATCAGGTCACTAAAGAAAATGCACCAAATCCCAAAGTTGGTAAGGTTCCAAGGAAATTCATATTGCACGAGGCACGTCCAACAGGTAGATCGTGATCTACTGGTAGATCACTGGACGTCTCTGGTAGATCACTGGTAGATCACTGGCTCCCCCCCCCCCCCAAAAAAAAGAGCCCAAGAACTCTGGCTCCCCTAAAAAAAGCTCAGCAACTTTGATCTGAACCCCTAAAAAACGGGGGTAGATCACTGCCAGTTTTTAACTCTGCGTAGATCACAGTCTCCTTGGGAGTTGGCCACCCCTGGCATATGAGAAACAATAAACCCATTAAAAGAGTTTACATAGATTGATTTCAATGCCCTATAGTGTGATTAGGTTTTGTTTGTTTTGCCTTGCGAAATGAAGAGGACCCTGAGACCAACGGCAGCTTTCTTTTCCCCGGGCTTCTTATTACCCTCAGTATTTGGGATGCAGCTGTCAGTGAGGAAGACTTGTTCTTTTAACTGAGTCGTTTGTTGCTTGTCTCTTTCTTCTGCTTGTTCCATCTGTCAGGCCATCTGCCTCCCAATGACTCTGGACTGCTTTCCATTCTGTATTACAGGTCCACACGTTCCGAGGTCCACATTGGTGTGAATACTGTGCCAACTTCATGTGGGGACTCATTGCTCAGGGAGTCAGGTGCTCAGGTAATCTTGAAAATCTTATTGACCAGGCCCTTAACCCCTGAAAAACAAAACTGTAAATCTCTTTCAAGGGAAGATGCAGAGTGACAATGCCCTCCTAAATTAGACAAAGCATTCTACAGTTTAATCCTCTTCTAAAGCAATACACACACACACACACACACACACACACACACACAATAATAATAATAATAATAATAATAATAATAATAATAATAATAGTAACTGGTTTAAAGTGGATGTCTCCATTTCACTCAGTGAAGTCAACAACTGGTGTTTCTATTTTTTTTCTTTAATGAAGTTCAAAACTGGGAAAGAGTGGAACTTTTGCTATGGGAGATCCTGGCTAAAATTTGAATTCCAAGCTTAAAATATATGAGTAACTATTGAGCCTTTTGGGGGATTATAATGGACCTGATAATCCGGCAACTAAACTGCTCAACTGGACTGGACTGGACTGGACACCTTTTCTAACCTCATGGACCTATGGTTAATGGGCACTAGTCATATTGCTATTATTGGTTGGTGGCATTTAATATATGTTAGATACCAGTTGCCAACGGGGTTGTTAACTGTCCAAAAGAATTTAACAGTGCACGTTCTGAGCCTTTAACAGAGATTTGATATAAAGAAATAGGTAATCATAGCTTTCATGTGATGAAGTCAAAAAAAATATTGCCTGCTGATTCATGGGTTAGGCACCTCTGGTCCTGCAGATATTGTGGGGATTGCAACTCCTGTCCCTCCTGACTAATGGACATATTGTCGGGGGTTGATGAAGCTTGATAGACAGCCACGGCTGAATTAGCTGGTGTAGTTCTATGAATGTGCGACCCAGAAAATAGGCGCAGTTGCAATTTAACATGGCAGAGGGTAAGGTGAGTTAGGTGGGGAAGATCTGTTATGCCCCAGAGCTCTTGGATTTGTGGTGGGGGCATCATACTGCCATTTTATATTATGGTGCCTAAAGCTGGTTTCTTTTCTCGGTCAACCATACACAATATAATTATATGACTTAAATGACCGTTCTTGGTAATTTCTTGTCAGTTGTCATACTTAAGCAGGTATGGGTTCTTGCCAACAACACTGTAACTTGACTCCCAACTCCCATCAGCCCCAGCCAGCATGTCCAATCATTTTAGCCCCTATAAAGAGCTACACACAGGTCTCTGTGGCTGAGATGTCCATGCTAAACACAGGAGACCTGTGTGACTTCAGGGTCACTGCCAATCCCTTTAAGCTCACAGACTCCCTTTGCAGAAGTAACACAAGAGGTCAAGTTGACATATAACTAATTATTCTTATAAGAACTGTACGTTTAAACATAATATGTCTGGCTGGATTTGTTTTCATTCTCTTTAAGTATTTAACCTGTGGAAAAAAGTATGTTTATTTAGTCCAAAGCTTAACGTTCTGCTTCATTAGGTTACCAATATTTAACTCTAAGCAGACAAACAAGTTTTTAACTACACAGGAAATGTTTAGCAAGAACTAAAAAAAAAACCTAAAGGGAGTATCTTAAGTACAGCTGGCTGGGTTTGTTTAGATTTCACTGAACAATACTGTATTATGCATTTAGTTTCTGTCTGAACGAGCCCAATAAACCAAACAGATTTAGTTAAAGGCACAGAGGTCCTTTACCTGTGGGTATCAAATATTACGTGGGATGCGGGTGGCGCTGTGGGTTAAAGCCTCAGCGCCTAGGACTTGCCGATCGAAAGGTCGGCGGTTCAAATCCCCGCGGCGGGGTGCGCTCCCGTCGCTCGGTCCCAGCGCCTGCCAACCTAGCAGTTCGAAAGCACCCTCGGGTGCAAGTAGATAAATAGGGACCGCTTACTAGCGGGAAGGTAAACAGCGTTTCCGTGTGCGGCTCTGGCTCGCCAGAGCAGCTTCGTCATGCTGGCCACGTGACCCGGAAGTGTCTCCGGACAGCGCTGGCCCCCGGCCTCTTGAGTGAGATGGGCGCACAACCCTAGAGTCTGTCAAGACTGGCCCATACGGGCAGGGGTACCTTTACCTTTATCAAATATTACAAGGAAAGAAATTGTTCATGTTTAGCAGTGGAGTCAAGAATACTTTATGTTGATGGCTGAAAGGGACAGTGATGATTCTGAATCACACTGTGTACTTGTGAGAGTTAATTTTTATAAGAAGTGCAGAAGTCTAAGCCTGCCCAGAATCCCTAATCTCGGTGTTTGAAGCCCTGCTTAATGAATGAGGCAAGCTCTGGTTAGTCATCTGACTCTGCAGATGCATAGAGACACACTTTTATTATTACTTCACGTGTTCCAATGAAAGAGCAATAAATCCAGTTTTCTAGCAAATGAGTACAAAGGTTATCTAATAAACGACAAGCTTATATTTTAAACACGTATTCATTTTTTTACTGTTCTCAAGCTTCCCCAAACTAGCGCTTAGTACCAGCCAGATATTGCAGACTACATCGCCTGTCACTCCAGCATGGCCAATGGGTCAGGGATGATGGTCAGATGAGAGTACATCTGGAGGGCTCTGGCATGGGGTTAGCCCTTCCCTACCCAGATACAAGAGAAGGCTTATTTTCTCTTGGCTAGAATAGCTGGTTTCTTTGAAGCCCAATTGCACACAGGGAGATGGAGTTGGCAGCCTCCCTCTCCTAGAACATCACTCCACCTCTGTTGCAACTAGGCTTCCGTTAGGGGCCATGGGGCAGAAACTACACTTTGGCTGCAATCTAGGAGTAAGTCCCACTGGTATATGCGGGGGGTGCTGTGGCCTAAACCACTGAGCCTCTTGGGCTTGCCGATCAGAAGGTTGGCTGTTCAGAAGGTTGGTGAGCTCCCGTTGCTCTGTCCCAGCTCCTGCCAACCTAGCAGTTCAAAAGCACGCCAGTGCAAGTAGATAAATAGGTACCACTGTGACAGGAAGGTAAATGGCGTTTCCATGCGCTGTGGCTTCCGTCACAGTGTCCCGTTGCACCAGAAGCGGTTTAGTCATGCTGGCCACATGACCCGGAAAGCTGTCTGTGGGCAAAGGCCGGCTCCCTCAGCCTGAAAGCGAGATGAGAGCCGCAACCCCATAGTAACCTTTGACTGGACTTAACCATCCAGGGGTCCTTTACCTTTTTTATCTACGTCCCACTGAACTCAGTGGAGCTCGCTTCTGAAGAGACACATATAAAATTTTACTAGAAATGTAATGTTTACCACATGGATGGGCCTGGATTTCTTGAAGAGCTCCTGTATCCATTACAGTCTTCATTACAGTCTTGGTCCTTAAAATTTGTTTTAATTTGTTGGAAGCAGCCCAGAGTGGCTGGGACAACCTAGTCAGATGAACAGCATACACATAATTTATTGTTGTTCTTATTACAGTTACCTGTCTTTGTTTCAGTTAGCACTGAAATGATCTGAACATCTTGTCAACCCGTTTCAAATATATTCGAACCACAGGCACTTGGAAGCATTTCCCACATTCTCCACATGGTGGCCAAAATTTTTTGTTTCAGCCTTAACAGTTGCTCATATGTGCTTCATGTACCTGCTACATTACTAGAGAATTAGAGTAAGATTCAAATGTTATATTACATAGGACTGCCATACGTCTGGGATTCATTCATTGGAAATAGTGTCCAGGCAGAATTCTCAAAAATTGGTTAAAATTTCTGGGGAAACCCAGCCATATGGCAGCCCATATCAGAAGCTCAACAACTTTTCTGTCCGGATGTTCACTTTTTGAAATATGGCAACCCTATACTCAAATAATTTCATTCCTTTGCATATTTTTGCCTGCCATCCTTTATTATATTTAAAAATTGAACTATTGCCCTGTAATTTACTGTGTGCGGTGACTTCCTTAAATGTAAGAGTAATTGAGAGCCAAGATGTTCACATGTAGAATGTTTTCATTCTTTCTGAGAGTAAAATAGAAAAAAACTCAAAGTAACACTAATACTTTCTTTACAGACTGTGGATTGAACGTACACAAACAGTGTTCAAAATACGTCCCCAATGACTGCCAACCAGACCTCAAGAGAATCAAACGAGTCTACTGCTGTGACCTCACCACACTAGTGAAGGCCCACAATTCACAGAGACCCATGGTAGTGGACATATGTATTCGAGAAATCGAAGCAAGAGGTATTTCCGTGTTGATGAAATAGGATTTCCTTCACTGGGTTACTGAAACGCTAATATAATATCACTGGCTGACAAACGTAAACAGATATTATGTTACAGAAAACTAAGTAATTTTTAAATATAAAGTAATTTTAAATTACTTTATATTTAAAAGTTTCTTTATATTCCTTTGTGGGGAAAAGTTTTATGAACAAATTGTTTAAAGCATTTACTTTGAAGAACAACTTAACCTCATTTGGTTGAGGAAGCGAATTATAGTTCTCTACTACCACCACACAAACAATGTGCATTGTTTTAATTATTTAATATACTTAGCTATATTTTTAATGTAAAAAACTATGCCCCCTCACATTTAATTTTTCCAGTAAATATTGCACTTTCCGATTAAAACTGTTGGGAGCCATAGTAAAATCCAAATGCTTTCAAAATGATAACCAAGCCTATGTCGCAGAAACTGATGTGAAATGAACAAATGCATGTTAAGATATTAATGCAAAATAAACTCTTAGCCTATAAATAATAGAAGAAAATACTTATAGAAGGCTTCAATAGGGAGAGATATAAATTCAATCAATCAATCAATGAATGTGTATATCATAAATCAAACCTAGAACTGTTATAGGAAATTTAAATCTCTTGATTGTGCCACCGGGGTTGTGTCCAATTAAGTTCTACGCAGTGTAAAACGGACAGGAATATATTTAATTAAGTTAATAGGCCAAAGTTAGTCATTTCCAGTTAACCCACATTGTCTTAGTAGCTGAGTGAGTTTAGATATTAGAAGACAATGGTATGGATCCAGTGCCAGATTTACGTACGTATAAGCTAAACAAGCTATAGCTTAGGGCCCCACTCTCTTGGGGCCCCAAAAAAATTTTAAAGGGAAAAAAGCTAGATGTACATTTCCAAAATATAAGATAAGAAACAAATAAAATAAAACCTACATACAACAACAGTGTTTTGTGTTGTGTAGGCTCCTATGATGTAAGTAATAGGCCCCACCTGCTAGCCTGCTCCCTAAAATATCACTAGTTTGCTCATTTCTATATATAGGGTGCCTGCATTCTGCATGTGCAAATGGTTTTAGATACCCATTAGGTCCATAAATTACCATATAGCATATATTCAACACAAAAAACAGCGACAATTTGTTGTTGACAAAGGACAGCTGGGCATATAAAGGGCCCCGTTACCTTCAGTAGCTTAGGGCCTCATCAAACCTAAATCCGGCCCTGTGTGGATTCCAAGAGAAGTGAAATTTAGGAATTTTACAGCAGTTTTTGATGCCCTCTTCCCACCTGAAGCCGCCTGCGCCTCCACTCCCAAGTATCCACCCTTCTGGACAATGTGGGATGTGGCATCTGAGGCTGTTGGAAGAGGAGCGTTGACGTTCAGAGAATCCTTTTGGAGGATTTCAGATGGCTGCAGGGACAAGGAGAGGATGGGAAACTTCCATGCACTTCCTCAAATTGATTTCCGCTACAATCCAAGCCATTAGCTTAAATTAAGTCATCATCCTTACGTGGGAAAGGTCATACAGCTCAGTAAGAGAACTAATGGTTTGCATGCAGAAGACCCTGTATTAAATTCCTGTTTTTAAAAAAGAGAAAAGGCTAGCAAGCCTTGGAAGGCTCTCTGCCTGAGACCTTGGAGAGCAGTTGCTAGGATAGAAGGTTCAAGGCCCTTCCATGGTCATATTCATCACTCTACTTCCTTACAACGCTCAGTTGTTACAAGATGAATTGTACCCTTGTGCTTAAATAGTGTCAGCCTCCCTTTCCAACATAGTGCTTTCAAGTTATCTGTTATAGATCCTCAAACTAATCCTCCAGTTTTCTCCCCTACACATGGTGTGTGAAAAAAACCCTCATTCTTTAAAAGCTAATGATTGCTGTTATGGGCCTAAAGGGGGCATAACGAACCAACTGTGAGAGCTCTGTCAAAAGATGGCTATATGATGAGTAATTTCTCTTGTTCCGAGAATTCGGGAGGCAGAAGCTAACTTGTGAAAAGAAGTAAAAAATAACTGGAGTGTGAAAATGTATCCCTAGACTAAACAGCAGCTGATGAAATTTTTGCCTGCAGGTTTGAAGTCAGAAGGGATTTACAGAGTCTCGGGGTTCACTGAACACATTGAAGATGTCAAAATGGCCTTTGATCGAGGTACAGTACATTTTAGCTGTGGAAAGCCTGTCGGCAATGTTTTAGCTTTGGAAAGCTTCTACATACCCTGTGTTCATTGGCGTTGCACATGTTTTGATGGTATAATAATGAGGAGGCCGTTTTCCGCCCACAATACTTTCGGGGTATTTTATGATGTACTGGTTTCTATTGACATTTACCACATATGTTAAAACATGTATTGGGGTGAGTAGGAAGATGCACAGCATCTCAAAATAAATAAATTAATAATAATAATAATAATAATAATAATAATAATAACAATAATAATAAATTTTATTTATATCCCGCCCTCCCCAGCCGAAGCCGGGCTCAGGGCGGCTAACAACAATAAAATAGTACAACATTCTAAAAACATTTCATTATAAAAATTAATTAAAATCAAATTGATGGCAACCATTAAGCTAAAATTTTGTGAAGATTGCCAAAGGAGGGAGTCAGGCTGCGCCCTGACCAAAGGCCTGGTGGAACAGCTCTGTCTTGCAGGCCCTGCGGAAAGATGTCAAGTCCTGCAGGGCCCTAGTCTCTTGTGACAGAGCGTTCCACCAGATCGGAGCCACAGCCGAAAAAGCCCTGGCTCTAGTTGAGGCCAGCCTAACCTCTCTGTGGCCTGGGACCTTCAGGATGTTTTTTTTTTTTTGAAGACCGTAAGTTCCTCTGTGGGACATACCAGGAGAGGCGGTCCCGTAGGTACGAGGGTCCTAGGCCGTGTAGGGCTTTAAAGGTTAAAATCAGCACCTTAAACCTGATCCTGTACTCCACTGGTAGCCAGTGCAGCTGGTGAATGTGATCTCACAATGAAGACCCCGTAAGGAGTCTCGCTGCGGCATTCTGCACCCGCTCGAGTTTCTGGGTCAGTCCCAAGGGCAGCCCCACGTAGAGCGAGTTACAAAACACACCTATTTGAACTGCTTCGTTTCAGGAAGGACTATACCACATTCTGTTTCTGCATATTAAATTCTGCCCCACCATCTCTAAAATAATGAGGGTCTAAATTACATTATCACTATACTATAAGGACAGTTGAGCTTTAGAGTAAAAATCAGGTCAGTATATTTGTGACTGTTAATTCCACTGAGTAAGCTTGATAGGAATAATGTTTATTTATTCTTCCACGGAATGAATATGGATGCTGTACAGCAACAGTCGCTCACTGTGCTGGCATTGTTGACCAGTTCTGTTCCTGCTAGCATATAAAACATTCATTGTACAGCTTGTTCATAGAGTTCTCATTGTGACAAGTGCATTCTGAGCTTTAGTTGGTTGTTTGTCCTGCTTGGCACCACACATCTCATATTCAAGAGTTGCTACTAAAGAAGGATCTACATCACTATTTTTTTCTGCTTTATTTGGTTGTGTTTTTTTTTTGCAAAGAGGCATTAGCCTCATTGGCACTTATGGGAACTTTTTTACTAAGCCTCATGGGCACATGAGGGGATTGATATTCAGGGAGACATGGCTAGCGACTGAAGAGATAAACCTCATCCCCTCTTTTGTTCTGCCCTTCATAACTGCAATTAACTTAAGAGAAATAAGAGTTGTAATACATGTTATGCATTAAGCTTTGTGGGTAGATTCACCTTTAGTGTGTGTTATAAACTACGGGCAAACACAAGTTCTCTTGTCAGCTTGTTTAAAATATGGCCACTGAACTTTGAGATGCATATGATTCCTAACACAAGGAGACTACAGAAGTGACCTGTTCCTCAACATGCCACCATAACTTGTTTGGTGGTCTGTGGTGGCATAATTAACATAGGAATTTATTAAAGTGCTTATATACTACTATTTCATTTTTTAAAAAAGCAGTTCCACTTCGTAAACAGCTGCACACCAACAGCTCATCGCGCCAAACAGCTTCCCTGTGTTTGGATTTAAAATAGCTTATAGGTTGTATGAATTTGCTAAATTTGCAAGAATTGTACTCTGGAAATTCAACAGTTGCAGAGATAGTTATGTGTAGACTAAGATGTTATTTTTCTGGTTCATTCCTCATTGGTATTTTCCACATGCCCACCCAGGTTGCTTTCAAAATGTTACTGGTTTTTTTAAAAAAAATCTATTCAGGACAGTGAGCTGTTGAGGACAAAGTTGCTAAACAAGCAAACAAACAAAGATGGCTGCATGTGGCTTGTTTGTGATGGATCCCTTGACCGAATCATGGTCAAACGCCTCCAAAGTACTGCAGCTTCCTTTATCAGTACCATTGCTCTCTAAAACTACTTATTTTCTCCAGCCGGCTGATTCTTATTAGCATCCAATAACACTAATTTTCAGACTGAGCAATCATTTTTACACCTGCAGTTTGTGGCATATTGCAGTTCACAAAATAGTACATTTGTTTTCTGGAGTGCCTTTTGAACATTTGAAAAGAAAAAAATTTGAAAAGAAAAAAATACAGTGATGGAATCCATAGGTACCATAGATTCTTAGAGCAATTCCAGTTTGAGCAGTGCTTTCCATCAGAATTAGTGTTTTGATTTGCTATGTGTCTAGAACAGGGGTCAGCGAACATTTTCAGGGGCCCAGTCCACAGTTCCTCAGACCTTGGGGGGGGCGGACTATATTTTGGGGGGAAAAATAATAATGAAGGAATCCCTATGCCCCACAAATAACCCAGAGATGCATTTTAAATAAAGCCACACATTATACTCATGTAAAAACACCAGGCAGGCCCCACAAATAACCCAGAGATGCATTTTAAATAAAAGGACATATTCTACTCATGTAAAAACACACTGATTCCCGGACCGTCCGCGGGCCGGATTGAGAAGGCAATTGGGCCAGATCCGGTCCCTGGGCCTTAGTTTGCCTACCCATGTTCTAGGGTGCACACATTCCTGCCTTTTAAGTGGCCTTCAGCCTTTCCCCATCTGTTTAGCTTATAACAAGTTACAGGCAGAGAGATACTTATCAACTTCCAAGTAAAACTCCTCCATGATATGACTTGCTATGATAACCTATGAATGTCACTTTTATTTTGTAAACTTGCAAATAGCCTGGAAAAGGGATATTGCATTCTGTTTTACCATATCTGGATGGATATAGAAGCAGCTGCAGTATTTTCCCTCCAAAGCATTTGCTTTCACTGTAGCACTTTAGATCTCATTGTACTGCAATTAAATAGAGCTGTCCAAACAACGTTTTATAATACTAACGCTACCGTACCAAGTATATGAGGATAAATATGAGTCTGGCTGGTGCAGAATAAACACTGTGCTGGAAGTACTGGTGCTGTATTAGAGTAAATTCTAATATGCGGGTTCACTCTGCTATATCAGATACATAAACTGTTTTAAAGACTTGCTCCCCAGTCAAACACATTTATAATTACACTTGAAGATTCATTCAGTTACAATTTAGCTCCTGCCTAATAAGTGTGATTATTGCTGAGGTGTTAAACTTACAATTTGGCCTTCACGAGTAACTCAGCTATACATCTGCTCTAAAGGAAGTTTTTGTGGATATATTTCATGTCGCTTCAAGTTTAATGCCACAGTTTCTTCGCAAAACAATTATTTATTCTGCTAAATACAAATGTATTTAAAAACTTTATTGCAGGGCTTTTCATAAGCAAAACAAAGTACTGTGACGTAGAGGAAGGAATAGGTACAAGGAGAAAGCAGGTTTATCACTTGTTTTCTAAAGGGACAGAAGAGTGGATTACTTCTGAACAAATTTAAACTTTGTGCCTGAAGACTGAACTACTTAGTTCAGTAGTTTTAGAAACTACTTCGTTCCTAAAACGCTCTCTCTCCCTGCCCCCCCCCCCCACCACACAAATAAGATTTTATACTCATGGTTATACTCACTGAAAGGTATCCTTAAATCTTTTAAATAAAATGAGATTGGTCTACTACAGTACACTGTTCAAGGGACTGTCTTTGAAATGCCTTCATAAAAACATTTCAGCTAGTACAAATTGATCCAGCAAATGTGTTTGCTGGAGCCAGTGTATGGGAATGTGTAACTTCTTGATTGTTTTAGCTTCACTGGCTGAATAAACTCAGGGGTATATAACTCAAGGCGTTCACTTTGAAGCCTTAAAAGAGTTTGGGACAAGCATTCATAAGGGAACATGTCTTCCCATATGGTCATATGTCCATCCACAGAGGTGACATCGGAAGACGCAAAGGCACATCCCAGCTCCATCCGAGGTATAGTTGGTAGGGATGTGTGAAAAGGTATCCTATATGGTGTCCAGGTTATGAAACTTCTTCATTTTCCAGTGATTCAAAACCCAATCATGAGCAATGTTTGACAAGATAACTCAAGAATGTATTTGGCGAAAGAAAAAGTAGGACCTTTAAACCATCTCATTCTTTTCTAGATGGTGACAAGGCAGACGTCTCTGCCAACATATATCCAGACATAAATATTATTGCTGGAGCACTGAAGCTGTATTTCAGAGATCTGCCTATCCCGGTTATCACCTACGATACGTATTCCAAGTTTATAGATGCAGCAAGTAAGTACTGAGGCATTTCATTTCTTTATATAGTTTTGTCATAACCTTAACCCTACAATTCTAAAACTCCTGCAGCAGCAGGAATACTGGATTTGTTTAATTGTATTTTTTTATTGAACTTTGAAATCTGCATCTGATAAAGCTTACAAGAATCTTGTTTTGTATCACGTAGAGCTCTCCAATGCTGATGAAAGACTAGAAGCTGTCCACGAAGTGTTGATGTTACTTCCTGCAGCACACTACGAGACTCTTAGATACCTGATGATTCATCTCAAAAAGTAAGCGAATTTGCCTATAAAAGGAGGTTTGATCATCTTTCTTTCGTCATAAAGAAATATGCTTTAAAAAACATTTTAAACCATCACTGCAGAAGAAATTTCTGGCAACACAGCCAGATGGGTGGGGTATAAATAAAAAAATTATTATGAGTAATTTTAGTAGTAGTAGTAGTAGTAGTAGTAGTAGTAGTAGTATCTTCAAATTTTAACCAGTTTTACCAATCAACAAGTCACAGCCATATAAGTAAACCAGAAATGTTAGACATGTAGACAGATACCTGAGAGTACAATCAGTCATCATAGAGATCACAGTTAATTCAAAACTTTGTTTCCGAGTGGGTTCACACACAAAACAAGTTTAGTTTATTACTAAAAGTGTAGAAAGAAAATTGACCACCAGTTTGTCCACGGAGGCCGTTCACAAGGAACTCTCCTGCCCACGTGTAATTGTGCCCCCCATTCAGAAAATGTGAGTGTGCCGCACTGATCTCCTGTCTCCATTTACCATAAGTGCAGGGTGTAACTTACCAACCTGCCAACACTGACGTCACTGCAGCTTTCTTGGACAGAGCAGTTGCACAACAAATTGACACTGCGGTGGGAGCTGGAGCCAATATGGTATAGGCCTGTGGGTGAACCAACAGAGCCATTATGGTACAGGCCCAACCTTATTCCTGCCTTGTCCTACAATAGTTCCATCTAGGTTGCCAAAAAGTCAATGTTGGAAAGGTGGCTCCAGCTCCCCCCCCCCCGCCCCCAGGCCACTATTGCAGTGCAGAAACAACCATTATTCAGCATGTGAAGCAAACATCTATTATATATTTTGAAAAGTAGTTTCTCTGTGCCCTATGCATTTGGACACCTCTTAAGATATACGGAAAATTTGCATGACGGTTCCTAAGATCAAGGAGCAGGTCTCTGTTTCTGTTTGGATATAACCTTGAATCAAGATTGCTAACTAAGCCAGGCATAGGCAAACTCGGCCCTCCAGATGTTTTTGGCCTACAACTCCCATGATCCCTAGCTAACAGGACCAGTGGTCAAGGATGGTGGGAATTGTAGTCTCAAAACATCTGGAGGACTGAGTTTGCGTATGCCTGAACTGAGCTTTTCAAAACTGCACTTTTTTGTGTGTTCCTAGAATTCCCAATCAGTTCTGGGTATAAAGAAAGGGTGGGAAAACAGTTTAACAGAGATATCACTTTTCTTTCACCTTTAGGATTACCATGAATGAAAAAGACAATTTTATGAACGCTGAAAATTTGGGAATAGTGTTTGGACCTACTTTAATGAGACCCCCAGAAGACAGCACTCTTGCTACACTCAATGACATGCGGTACCAGAAACTCATTGTGCAAATATTGATAGAAAATGAAGATGTTTTGTTTTAAATGAACAAAGCTGTAAACTCATGGCCATCTGCCATGAAAATACAAGTTCAAAGGGAAAGCAAATTCCCATAAGAAAAAAAAAGGGTAGCACATTATTTTCTGCAGTGTTGCAGATGAACACCAAAACATTTAGTTAAAAGGGTATGTCTTATAGACATATGCCTCTTTTTTAATTATTTAAGAAAGAACAAAGGTCAGAAGAAAAGCATCTTGCCTTGTATCTTTTGCCTTGCTTCCAGTGTTAACGATGTAGAAAGGTTACAGACTGTTCTACTGTAACTTATTAAAGGACACAAACTTTGTATTTTATTTAGATCATTGAAGCAAAAAGGTACTTTCAACCTGATGCTCAAAGTATTATGCTGGCACAGTTCCTATTGAAAAGAACTGGGTCAGCATAGCAGACTTGTAGGATTGTAGTTGTAAACCCTGATTCAAGGAGGGTAAACCATATATGGGGGGGGGGGGGACAGGTTTCCCGCATCCCTTTTTGGCATGCAATGATTTCTAGATCATGGTAGTTATGTGGAAATAAGTGGCATTGGACTTGGTGGGATTTATTTTCCCCATGACAACCATAATGTAGCGCTCAAGACATGCTCTCTGCTATTTCAGTTGTGTTCCTCTTACTGAAAATAATGGCAAATTAAGTAGTAGGATTGTAACAATGTCCATGATCTGATTCCAAGCAGAGCTTCTGTACAGGCAGGGTCTTCCTGGTTTTCTTCTATGAACTGTATAATGCCCTGTATACAGAACAAATAATTTCTGTATACAGTCGTACCTTGGTTTTCGAACAGCCTAGTTCTCAAATGTTTTGGCTCCCGAACGATCGAAACCTGGAAGTGACTGTTCCGGTTTTCGAACGTTCTTTTGGAAGCCGAACGTCCAACAGGGCTTCCGATTGGCTGCAGGAACTTCCTGCAGCCAACCAGAAGCCACGCTTTGGTTTTTGAACGCTTTGGAAGTCAAACGGACTTCCGGAATGGATTCCGTTTGACTTCCGAGGTACATGGGTAACATTTCTATTCACGCAGGAGAAAAGGAAGACCCTACATTCAGGATATTTTATCTTGTCCAACATCTTAAGGATCAGGTTGTTTGTCAGTATTAGTTTTTATAGGGGTATACGATTTCTTTCTAATTAAGGCATAATTATACTATGTCTAAATGGAAACAAACATGTATTTAAAGTATATTTTTACTTTAGTTAGCTGCAGGAATGTCGTTTTATTTTAGCAAGATATAATTCAATGCGGTGCATTGATGACTTTCCGTATAGTTCTCTTAAGCATTATTGCTATGGATATTGAAAACATTTACCACTAGTGCAGTATTACCCTGACAAACCTCTTTCATTGCAAATGCTTTTAATGAGACTTCATTTCTCATGCTCATCTTAATAATATTTGGTTTGTTATGTTCTAGCAATTCATGTTCTTTGCTTTTAGAGGTATACAAATACAGTATTCTATTTATCCACCCTCCTTCCAAAAAGAGGAACATCAGAGGTTTATAAACAGACACTAGCATCAACACGTAACACATTTTTTGGAGTACAGTAATGTTTAAAATAAGTGATGCCAGAATATTGGATATTACCTGGCCTTGCTTAAAAGTTAGCACTTATTTAGGGTTAATTTTTTATTATTATTATTTCTATAAATCAAGTTGCATTACTTTGCTTCTGTATTTATAAAAGTAAAACATCTGTAAAATTACACACTTTTCTTCAGCGTCTTCTGACAAATTTGTTAATAAAGGAAAGAGAGGTGAAGGATAGAGAATTGGTATATTACCAAATCTCATGGTGGGTATCTTTGAAAAGGTTGACCCCTCAATGCAATATAATGAAATTCATCCTAATATTAGACTTTTTTCTCACATGGAATTTTCTCATCGTGAGATTTTTTTGTACAAATATTTCAAACACAAAGGTAGCATAGTTTATTACAAAACTGAATTTGCAATACAAAAGACTCTATTGAGCTCTGCTCTTGATTTGTACAAATCCTAAGTTTCAAAACCCCATTATGCTGTTTTCTGAATTATTTCAGGGAGCATAGGTTTCTATTAAAATTGGGGTGGGGAGTGTGCAACATGGATAATGAAGAAAGAGTAAAGACAAAAGGAGGCACATGAAATAATGTATATCAGTTATCCTTTACATAGGTCACCAAGGGCTAAGTAGACAGACCCAGGCTGCAGGCCAGATGTAAGTGAGGTCTGCTTTGCTGGTACAGTGCTAGAAGGGATTCTCCTAAGTTGTACAGATTTCAATTGTTGTAGGTTTATGTACTAAATACTGTCATAAAATGGTATGGAAATGGTTTTATTTTGTGAAGTGAAATATGCTTTGTAATTTATGATAGTGTAAATGGGAAGGGGGGGAAATATCCCATTAAATGTGTTGAGTCCCTGTCTGTAATTTTCACTGCAATCGAAAACACTTGGTTTCTCTATGCATTTTTTTTAAATGGTTTAAAGATCTGCACATTTTTCATACAGTTTACATGCAACAAATTGTTTAAAAATGATTTTGCTGATAGAACTAATATAAAAGTAATTCAAATAATATATAGACTTATCAGGTGTTCTAAGATTCATACAACTTCCTACATTTAACCTGACCATGTTTCTCTTTTCTTTGCCTCTTTAACAAGATAGAATATACTATATTTTATGTTTTAGTTTCCTGGTATTAAGTACTACAGTCACCTACCATTATCTTACCAATTTTATACAAAACTCAAGTATGGAAGAAAGCTACATTATGTTATCCAAGAAATCTTACTCCCTTTTATTCTTTCATTTTCTTCCACATGGCTCTCAGTATGTTGAATCACATTATTCAAAGGCTTATTAAGTGCCTGAATGAGAAAACACGCTGAACTATATTACAGAAGTTTCTTCTTGTACTATTTTATGGAAACTGGTTTTGCCAGTTTGTTTTTTGAGCTCAAGATACATTGTACATAATACAATGACTACATAATACATCCCAGGGCTGTGCCCAACGTCCATACTGAAATCTGGCAATGATGTCTCAAGAGGTAAAACTGATCTCTGCCTAAAAAGCCATCATTTCACTGGTGGGCTTCTGCAATTTATTTGCGGAAGGGTACTTCGCGTGCCTTGAGCTTCACAGACATCTCTGACACACATTCCCCAGCGTCTCGTGTGCTCTCTGATGCATCTCCAAACTCTTAAGTACACTGCGAGCCTGTAGACTGAGGGCAAATGAATCAAGGCCTTTAAAGGGTTCAGTAACAGGACATAGTGTCTTCATTTCCAACTAAACTGCTACTATATAAACACAAGAAGGTCTTCTGAAGTCCGTGTGAAATCTTGTGACTGTTTTGTACTGATAACTTTCAACAAGTTCAGAAAGCCCTCCAATGCTCTTTGTATCCATCATGCTAGCTCTATTGTGCCTACCTGTTCCCTGTCTCGGGTACCTAGCAAGGCTCCCTTCCTAAAACAACTTCAGAGAAGGTCAAAGAACCTGCTTATTTTATCGTACAGGCAACTCCCAATTTACAAGGCAATTACATTCCACGGCACCATGTGTTTAAGTGAAATCGCATATATCTGAAACACCATTGAAAAAGCCCCCATTCCGTCTCCGCCCCTGTCCTATTCTGCCCCTTTTGTGATGTTTTTGGGTCACTTCTGGGTTCAGTTGCACAAATATCTGACGCACCTAAAACAATTGCTGCTTGTACACACCATCCTTAAATTCCTGAGGGCTGGAATCTGTTGTGGAGAAAGAAATTCTCAAATTATTTTGAGATTTAGGTGGAAGGATAGATAAATGGTGACCTCTCTAGAATGAGGAGAGTTTTTATAGATAAGATCCAGGTTGTGAAAATTAATGACTTGCCCAAAACTATCTAATTGTTAACTCCAATCTCAAGTGTCCTCTGTCCAAGGCCAGCATTCGACTATTGGGCAGCACTGCCTTCACACTACTGCCTGAAGCCACTGCACGTGGCCTGCTTCACTTAAAAAACACTCCTATGAATATACAGCCAGATCTTACACAAGTTTACTTGGAAATGCTCTCAACTTTGTTGAAACTTCATACAAAGAAAGCGTGCCACCTTTCAGCGGCGAAAGTAGGCTTTATTTCACCTTGATCAAAGACCCAGTTTGGCGCCACCCCACGCAATTTCAAATACATACAGTGGGGAGCCTCAATGGTGCCCCTCTGAAACCTTCACCCGGGGCAAAAAAAACCCCCAGCTAGCTCTGCACAGGAGCATCCTGGTTGCAGAAGTGCCCATTAACAGGAACCAGTGGCGTAGCGTGGGGGGTGCAGGGGGGGCCGGCCGCACCGGGCGCAACATCTGGGGTTAGGGCAAATCCATTGGTTAGGGGGCGCAAATCCACGGGTTAGGGGGCGCAAATCCATGGGTTAGGGGGCGCAAATTACTTGCCTTGCCCCGGGTGCTGACAACCCACGCTACGCCACTGACAGGAACTGCTGTGTTATCCCGTGTTTTGTGGGACATGGGGACTCTCCAGCTGCTTCAGTTTTGCTGTGATTGCTTAGGGTTGCTTGGGTGAATCAGGCACACTAGTTCAGACCCCAGAGCCCAGACAACAACCCCCTACAGACACATCCTAAGACTTATCACAGCTTGGGAACACACGGCCTAAGACGCCACACAAAATGTGGGCAACGGAAAGCACTCTTCGAAACAAGCAGGGTTTTACGAAGCCTTAAGAGAACGGTTGTGCCTGGCTCTCTCTCATCCCTGCTCCTAGCCAAATGGTCACATGGGCACCAAGACTGCCAGAAGCGGGGAGAACTCATGACAGCATTACAAGGAAATCAGCGCAGGGCTGAGGAAGAGAGCCAAGTTGTGTGCTGCCGCCATGGCCAGCTTCCAAAAGAGATCAAAGTTGTGCCCTGTAACTCCCTTTGCCTCTTGATTTATACCGTGCTACTACTCCTTCTTCTTCCCAGGCCAATCGTTGTCCAGCTGCCCCTGCGAGAGGGACCAATCCCGTTTAGGGAGGAGGAGAAGGGGCGGGGTCGCTTCTCGAGGGCTCACCTGCACCTGCTTCCTTGTTGCCTGAGCATCAGGTGCACCGCTCAGACCTTTCGAGGAAAGTGAGTCGGGCGGGTGGGATTCCCTCGCCACGAAAAGCGCGCGCGCGAGAGAGAGAGCTGGCTCCCTTACAGCGCGGCCGCTCTTTCCCAAGCGCCCCCCCCCCCCCAGTTGCTCGCGGTCGTCCCTAGAGACGGCTAGCTGAAAGGCCGGCTTCCGACGGCGGATTGTTCTTCACCTGCGAAAGTTGGCGCTCCCTTTTGGAGCGGGCGGGCGCCGGAAGGAGGCCAAGTTCCCTGGCTCGCTCGCTCTCAAGAGTCAGCCTGTTGCTGCGGCAGCGAGTAGTTCCCTCAGAGAAGGAAGCCCAGGTAACGACGCTCTCGGCGTGAGGATGGACTGACTCCCTCCAGCACCGCGCCTGCTCTCAGGAGGAAGAAGAAAAAGAAGAAGAAGAGACGCTCCTCCGGCGCACAGGTGAGAGCCCACGAGGACGCGCCTTCGCTTGCTTTCTCCTCAGCCGGCAGGTGCTCTCTTCAACAGGTGCCCGGCAAGAGCCCTCTCCGCCTGCGTCTCGCGCGCTCCCGACCTGGAGGGGTGGGGTGGGGGTGGGAATCTGCCCAGAGGCGCCCACCTGTCGCTCAGCGCTAAGGGCGCGCGCGCGCTGCTCACCTTGCACGAGCGCACCTTGCATGCAGCATGAAAGGCAAGGGGGAGGGGCGCGCCTGAGAGGCGGGCGGGAGGGGGGCTTCCTCAGCCTGGTCAGGGGGAGGGGGAGCAGCAGGCAAAAGATGCTGCGTGGGCGGGGGCGGAGCTGGGCTGCCATCTCCTTCTTATCAGCTGCCCTAAGTGTGGACGCAAGGGCGCTTCAGCGTGGCTGATGCGGAGCAATTGGGGGTTTTCTTGCCTTCGCACGGTGAGTTGAGTGGGACTTATTCCCCAAGAAGTGTGCATGGGATTCTATCTATCTGTCTGTCTATCTGCCTATCTGGTTTATAGATTTATTACAGTGGTACCTCAGGTTACATACGCTTCAGGTTACAGACTCCGCTAACCCAGAAATAGTGCTTCAGGTTAAGAACTTTGCTTCAGGATGAGAACAGAAATTGTGCTGCAGCGGCGCGGCAGCAGCAGGAGGCTCCATTAGCTAAAGTGGTGCTTCAGGTTAAGAACAGTTTCAGGTTAAGTACGGACCTCCAGAACGAATTAAGTACTTAACCCGAGGTACCACTGTACTATTTACGGATTTATTACCTTTATCTTCCAAGGATCTCAAGGTGGTGTACATGGTTCTCCCTCCTCATTTCATCCTCACAACAGCCCTGTGAGGTAGGTTAGGCTAAGGGATGGTGACTGGCCCCAGGGTCACCCAGTGAGCTTCATGGCTGAGTGGGGATTTGAACTCTGGCCTCCCAAGTGATAGTCCAGCACTCTTAATTTATTCCTGCATTGCAGGGGGTTGGACTAGATGACCCCTTGGGTCCCTTGCAGCCCTACGGTTCTACGTTTCAATCCTAAAGACACGTGCCGTGAACTAACAGTGCTGTCCTGTACATGTTTGCTCTGAGGAAAGCCCCGTTGATTTCAGTGGGACTTGTTGCTAGCTAAGTGTGTACAAGATGGCAGTCCAAGGCTGCAATCCTGGGTCATGTACTTGGCGGCAAGCCCCACTGACCACATCTGGGCTTTCTTCTGATTAAAGGTGCATGGGGTCAATTTTTATAATCCCACTGAATGAACTTAACAGGAACTATGTCTGAGGGTCCCGGTACACTACTGTAATCTCTGAAGAGCTCTGAAATGGAGGGTTGCTATTTACACATGCACACACCCCTTCCCTCCCTTTCTGCATAATAGGCAGAAATCCAACAGGCTTTGTTTTTCCTCCAGTAGCTCTGGATTAAGCAACCGGTAAAGGACAATCCTAAAGAAGCATGTGTATAGCGGGCGATGCAGTTTGCCGGATTATAGCTCTACTATAAAAAAATTCCCCAGTTTCACCCCACCTTTCAAATTAGCAAAATGTTGACAGCTAAGGGTTATCTAGCCATAAAAAATAACCCCAGTTATAAAGTGCATTTTTCTGCTGTGTCCTCAGTTGCACCTGCTGAGTTGTTTCCTTGCACAGTACAGGTGCAACTTGGGCCCTCTAGCTATGACTTGCAACAAGCTTAATTAACAAACGCAACAAAGAGCTGCTACCTCAGTATCCAAGTCCTGCTGGAAAGGGGGCCGCCACTATTAGATAAATGTTGCAATTAACCGTTCCAAAAAATAAAATAAAAAAAGCTTAGTTTATCACTTTTACCTGCTGTTCGGAGGAACCTGCCTCATTCTGGTCTTTGCAGCAATTCAGTGAGTTGCATTCTGCTCGATGGATTCTATGTGTACAAAATATTACACGCTGTGGGTGAAATCCTGGCCCCAGTGCAGCCAGTATGAATGTTCCATCATTCAACAGAGCAAGAATGTTTTTTTGCTTCACAAGCAAGCAGGAAATCTCAGAAATGAAAGCATGTTGAAGATTTAGGAGAGAGTTTCTAAAGTGCCTGGCCCTACCTGTCATGATCATCAGTTTATGATGACAAACCATAGCACTGTTTGAGCGATAAGGCTGTGCAAAATCTGAAAGCTCCCTTGTAGGAAGGAGCAAGGTTTGCCTTCCATTTCCTTATCAAGCTGAAGGAACAACACCAGCAAACTTTTACAGAAACATTTATAGTTGGCTTGTGCAGCTGCATGGAGAAGAACCACTTATGTAGTGACTCAGCCAATGTGTGCACAAAATAGAAAACCAGCGAATTAAGTTTGCAGAACGGAAGGGGCATGCATGTGACTGTCTCCTCCTAGCGGTTCAACTCCCAGGGTGAAGTAGTCCTAGGAAATTAATCCTCAGTCTCCATGTCACAGAGCCATGATAGCTAAATTGAACCTCCATGTTCAGAGACAGTGTACTATTATTTATTAACATCTCACCCTTTGTCATAAGATACCCCCAGGGTGGGTATATATAAGTCTGACTTCCAGGTCCTGGGAGGGGGGGAAAAAGGAGTAGCCATTGCTATTGTGATTTGTTTGAATATTTCCTTAAGGTATCTGCCTGTCAATTATTGGAACTAGATGGACAACTGCATTTAAGTCTGATCAGACAGTAGGCCACAATTAGGGAGCAAATGAGACCTACAGTACATGTATCTGGTGTCTGTATGCCTTCAAGGAATGCATTAAAAAGAAATTCCAAAAGTGCAGAAAAATGAGCTATATTTGTGCCATGTGTTCAAAGGGAATGGAGGAAAGAAGAAACAATCCCAACTGAGACAAAACACTGATAATTGGGTATATCTGATTATGCAGATATGCTGAAACTAGAATATAGAATACATTTTTAATTCTGTCTCTTCTACTTTGAATCGAATTTTGCTCTGCACGAGATGGCTAGGTCTCAACTGGCTCACAATCCATCCTTATCCATGTTTACTTGGAAGTTGGGGTACTGAGTTCAGTGAAACTTATGCCGAACTGCAGTTTTCTGCTCACTCAGTTTGGGTGGTTTTGGCCTAAGACCAAATCATTTTGTTCCCATTGTTTGCTGTGAACAACATACCAATGCAAAATTCACAAACCTGAAAAGTTAACATTTCAATCCCACTTAGCAAATTTTTGTAAGCTGATGGTGCTGAACTTTGCTGCAAATGTTCAACTATAGCTGGACTTGTCAGGAGGTACTGCTGGATCAGAAACCCAGTGTACTGGAAATACCACAAGTCTCTGTTTAAATCTTCAAACCAAAGAAGCTTTTGATGAATTGTGCTAAGCAACTGAATTCTTGGTTGCTTAGCCAGTCTTGGAAAGGTTTAACTACTGCTAATGACTTCATTAGTACAAAAGAAGGTTATGCAGTGTGGAAAGGTTTTAACTCTCCAAAGCATTCTAGATGAATTAAAGTTTGCATAGTTTCCTCACCAATGTGCTTAGGAATGGACACAGTTCCTATCCTATGAAATCTATCAACAGTGGCAGGTTGAGAACAGCTGAGTCCCGCTCAATCCTCTGCCTTTATCTGGGAGTGAGTCCCATTAAATTCAATGGAACTTACTTGTGAGTAGACATGCGTAGGCTACTGCTGTTAGAAGCAAAGATGATAAGACACTGACAAATTGTCTTAATGCAAAACGTTGCCCAGTTCTGTGGACATTAGACCTCTTGATTTTCAAGACTATTAGCTTGCACTTTGCCATTAATAAACTGCAACCCTAAGCCTTGCCAGTGAACATTAGACCAAGAAGCAGAGTTCAAAAACATCGTAAGCAAGACATAAGAAGTGGCCTACTGAGCGAGACCAAAGGACCATCTAGTCCCGCATCCTATTTTCAGAATGGCCAATTAGATGCCTATGGGGAACTCACACGCAGGACACAAGCTTAACAGCATTTGTGGTACCCAGCACACATTTGTGGTACACACATCCTCAATGAGCCTTTGAGAGCCTTATCCTCCGTTATTTGTCGAATTCCCTTCTAAAACCATCCAAGTTTGTGGCCATTACTACATATAGTAGTAGAGAATTACAATAAGCCCGCAACTTATGTGCATTTAATTTGGGCACCTTCAGCTTTAGGTAAAGGTAAAGGGACCCCTGACCATTAGGTCCAGTTGTGACCGACTCTGGGGCTGCAGCGCTCATCTCGCTTTATTGGCTGAGGGAGCCGGCGTATAGCTTCCAGGTCATGTGGCCAGCATGACTAAGAACCAGAGCAGCACACGGAAATGCCATTTACCTTCCCGCCGGAGCGGTACCTATTTAACTACTTGCATTTTGATGTGCTTTCGAACTGCTAGGTTGGCAGGAGCTGGGACCGAGCAACGGGAGCTCACCCCATCGCGGGGATTCGAACCGCCGACCTTCTGATCGGCAAGCCCTAGGCTCTGTGGTTTAACCCACAGCGCCAACCGCGTCCCTCAGCTTTATGTACTTCACAATAAATAAATCTAAGGGAACGGAAAGGGGGTGGACATCCAGGAAAAAAGACATTGATAATCTCACCTGCCATTGCACCCAAAGTGCTTTGACTGTGTGTGATTCTGGCTTTAGGCACAATCCCCAAAACATAACACCCACTTAAGTTACAGGCTTACTATACACTATTTAGCTATGTACTGTGTGATGCATTTATTTTGCCCACCTTGAATCTTCCAAGAGCTTCATTGCATGACCCCAGGCTCTTGTTCAGGAACAGATAACTTGGAGCCTGCAAGCAATACATAACTGTCATTTTAAAAATAATAATTAAATGACCATTCCTAAGGATCCATGCAGAAAGGCTTCCTAAATTTCTAAAAGTAAAAAATTATACACACGCGCACACATATTCTTGTATGGACCACTCCTTCAAGACCCCCTGTTGTGATTATGGAATGCCAGAAGGTACTTGTGATATCTCCAAGTGTGTTTTTTTAAAAGGCCACACCCACTTACACACTTTGGCCACACCCACTTTTGCATGCAATTCTCAGAAGGTTGGCCATCGGAAAGTGCAGCCATTGGGCTGGAAAAAATGCTTGCTGCCCCTTTTCTAGTATGAGGAGGGAGAAAATACCTCTAATCCACTTTCTTCACACTATGCATCTCTCTTTTTAACATCTCTATCCTGTCTCCCCTTACTCCCCCCGCCCCTAAACTTTAAAGTCCCAAATGTAGATTTCCTCATAGGGAAGTGGCTCCAGTCCCTTGATCATTTGAGATGCACCTTTTCTGCACTCCTTCCAGCTCTGGAATATTCCCTTTGAGGTATGACATCCAGAACTATACAAAGCATTTCAAGTGTTATCACGCCATAGATTTGTACAACTGAGTTAGGCAGTTTCATTTTCAATTCCCTTCCTAATGATCTTAGTAGACATGGGTTTTGATTTTTTTCACAGCTGCACACATGGAGTTGACATTTTCACTGACCTATTAATTATGATTCCTAAGATCTCTTTTCCAGATAGTCACTGTCAGATCAGACACCACTGGGATATATGAAGTTTGGGGTGTTGTTGTTGTTTCTGACCCAATGTGCATCACTTTATATTTGCTTCCATTGAGTCATATTTGGCATTTTAATGCCTATTCTCCCAATTCGGGAGAGTTTTGTTTGCAACTCTTCTCAAACTCTTTTTGTTTTAGCCATCCTCAACAGTTGTGTGCTATCAGCAGACTTGGATGTCTCAGTATGTTCTCCTAACTTCATATCATTTACAGATCCTTGAGGGATTCCACTTCTTACATCCCTCCCATTTGAGAACGGTCCATTCATTCCAACTCTCTGCTTCCTGTTCTGGGACCAGTTACTGATCCATGACCTGTCTCCTTATTCCATGACTTCTAGTTTGCTCGGGAGTCTTTGGCGAGGGACTTTATTGAAAGTTTTTTGAAATTTAAGTACATAATGTCTACTGAATCTCGCCTATATTCTCAATTCAGACATCTCAGAAATGCAGTCGCCCTCCCACTGGTCCTTTGGACACTTTTTGAAAACTTATTTACCCTGGAGTTGGTTGAGAACATTGAGAATTCACTCTTCCTCACTGGACCGTATATGATTTTGATATTTTATGGCTGCTTCTGGTTTTAAGATATTGTTGTGGCCCACTCTGGGATTCTTAATAAGGAGCAGGCCAAAAGTCTTCAAATAACTGTTTATTGACACTCTCAAAGAACTGTGAGATGACTTGAAGCAAAATGCTGGTGGTTCTTCTGTATATAATATAAATATAATAAATAATAAAATGCATATTTATTAGCAGGAGATTCGGCTAGTGTGATGACGTCGTTTTTCACAAGCTTGTTTCCTTGGGGTTTTTATTTATTCATTAACTCTCCTCCTGGGCAGAAAACAGGAGTGCTTTTCTTCCTTTCGGCATCCTGCATGAGGGCTGCTGCAAAGTGTATTACCTGGTTGGCTCTGCATCCTAGCACATTTAGGGGTGCTACATATTTGGAAAACTGTTTTATGTGTTTTTGTTTCGCTTTGTTAATAGGTTTACAAGGAAATGATTATAAATCTTCACTTCATACTATTGGACTGAAAGGGCTGGGGTACCTGGGAGCCCAACAGTAACTGGAGGGCCATATCAGTCCCCACCAGGGCCAGTGGTGGTGGGAGATACACTCCAATATCACCAGGAGGGCCCAGCCCCCACATTCCTAACATAGTGCTTTCATCAGCCCCATTATGCCCCCAAGCTGGGCACTTCCTATTTATGCAGTGGTATCTCTGTGGCGCTGTGGTTTAAACCACAGAGCCTAGGACCTGCCGATCGGAAGGTTAGCGGTTCGAATCCCTACGACGGGGTGAGCTCCCGTTGCTTGGTTCCCTGCTCCTGCCAACCTAGCAGTTCGAAAGCACACCAGTGCAAGTAGATAAATAGGTACCGCTCTGGCGGGAAGGTAAACGGCATTTCTGTGCGCTGCTCTGGTTCGCCAGAAGCGGCTTAGTCATGCTGGCCACATGACCTGGAAGCTGTACACCGGCTCCCTCGGCCAATAAAGCGAGATGAGCGCCGCAACCCCAGAGTCGGCCACGACTGGACCTAATGCTCAGGGGTCCCTTTACCTTTACCTATCTCCCTCTTGTTTGGAGGGGGAGGGTTATATTCAATGTTAGTCCTACTCTGGGTAGAATTATAGAACTGTAGAGTTTGAAGGGACCACAAGGATCATCTAGTCCAACTCCTTGCAGTGCAGGCATCTTTCGCCCACAACCCTGAGATTAAGAGTCTCAGGCTCAACAAAGGAGCTATCCTTCAGGACCTCTATGAACCAAAACATTTTTGGCGCAGCCTTTGGGGGGAAAAGGAAAGCCCAGGCCTCAAGAAAGCCCTGGCGTCACAATTTGGAAGCGAGTAAATAATAAAATAAAATAAGATGGAAGTGGAGTCTCTGCGTATGGTTACGATGATCCTCTTAGACAGTTCCTCCAACGGAGCCTACTAATCGCGCTCCGTGCGTCCGATGTCTCCCGCACCCCCTTAAATGTCTCCTCCCTACCGCGGACCCCAAGTCGGTGAGGGTTCCAGTTCCTGCTGCTAAACAACTAAACAAGCCTCCCTCCTCTCTGTCCTCCCCTCCAGGCCACCGGCCCCGAGTGCGGCGCATCGCCCAGGACCCCCTGACCGGGAAGAGGCGCGCGGGCGCCTCCTGCCCTCCGGAAGATGGCCGAGAGCGCCGGCACGGCCGCCCCCTCGACGGGGCCCGCGGCCAAAGGCGGCTCCTCGGGCGCCTGGTGGAAATCGCTGACCAGCAGGAAAAAGCCCAAGGAATCGCCAGCGGCTGCGTGGCCTCCTCGGCAGGTGCCTGAGCCCTCGGAGATGCTCCCCGCCGCGCCCAGCCCCTCGGACTCTCAAGAGAACCAGCAGCCCAACTCGGGCAGCCGCCGGAACCTTAAGATCTCCCGCTCGGGCCGCTTCAAGGAGAAACGGAAAGTGCGCGCCACGCTGCTGGCGGACAGTCCCCAGCAGCTCTTCGAGGGGGCGCCGGGAGCCGCAGCCGGGAACCCCGCCCCGGCGCGCCCCGCCGAAGAGACGCCGTGCCAGTGACCACGCCTCCCCGCCGGCCCCTTCCAGGCCTAGAGGAGGAGCTGCCTGTCTGATTTTGGGGAAAGGCGGCATGGTTGCCGCCTCGTCTCCGGCCCAGGGGAGGAGCGTGTGTGCGCGCGCTCTGTTGCGCTTTTGGGGAACTGTGGCCTCGAGGATCTTGCGCGCGAGTTTGCAAAGCCTCTTTCGCCCTCGCCGAGGGGACAGATGATGGCGAGGCGACCACGGGGGTCTCCTGTTTCACGGGGAGGGCCGCAGATCTCTGGAACAATAGGAATATGCAATAAGGAAGAGACCCGCTGAAGCTCAGCTGCCCTTTGCGGTCATGAAATTAAAGTGTGTTCAGCGGGCAGTGTCCCCAACGAAATCGTCATTGTGGTTTATTTCACACCCACCACCACTTTTTGCAGAAAACCGCCAGTGCGCAATATGCTGCTGTATAGAATGATGATGATGATGGAGAATAAAAATTCTAGCGTGCAGCCCCAACTTAGTCCTATGTTCAGGTATTGCAGTAGATGTCCCCAATCGGAAACAAACACACAAACATGGTAAAATAGCCCACTGGTGACCTATATCAATGTGCAGCCTTGATAAAACTTACTGCTGCTGTGGGTCAAATGAAGATGTCTTGCTGTTGCCCAAACAACACTTGAGATCCATTAAGCAAGTACAGTACAGTAATGTCAGTTTTCCCTGAAGATGCCAGGAGGGACGAGTTGGAGTGGCAGAGAGACCTGGTGCTGATAAAGTCAAGTGGAACATCTGTATATATATTTTTAAAAGGCACACCAAAATGCTGAGGTTTAAAATAAGTTGAGGGGGTTCCTAGGTGCCTTGTTTATGAGATTTCAGAACACATGTTAAAAACCTGTTTTTGAAGGTGACCTGCAATAAAGACCCCAGTTGTCTGCTCTTGCAAGTCACTGTCATGCAAATGGATTCAGAATTCCAATCTCCTGCACTAGCTGCTCCTGAGAAACAAAATTAAAAACGGAAATGTGGATTTTCATAATTTTATCCATTTTCAGCTGCTCCTGCAATAAAAGAGGCCATGCTGTAAATTTTTTACAAAGAACTAATTACTACAGTCCCAAATGAATAACTTCATTTTAATAAAAAGACACAGGGAAAAAACAACCTATGGTTCACTTCCTTTATGCCAAGGAGGCTTTTTGTTAGTCTAGTATGCTTTTAATAGCCTCCTTTTGGGAAGAGAGGGAGTTGGAAATGTTCCATCTTATCTTATTTCAAGGCCAAAACCTTCTAGTGGCACCTGGAGATTCTTAACAATTATATTCCTGTTGGTAGAAATGTCAGTAAACGAATCTGTCTGCTATTCAGTGGATTATAAAGGGAAGGGAGGGAGATTATAGTTGGGGAAGTACTACACTTCTTGCTCCCAAATTTATTCTCTACAAAGAAGCAGAAAAAGGAAACAACATTTCATTTTGTTTCTGGTAATTAGAAGCAGCTGCTTCAACTGGAAGGCAATAAGGGAGTAATATTTGTCATTCTCGTTGTTAAGAGACGAACATGATACATTTTAGTACTATGGTTCTCAAGTAACCGATACCTCCTCTGGAGAAGCTGAACAAAAGGGACCCAGCCTAAATACCTCTGGGTAAAAGGACTGCTGGAGGAGAACAGAGCTGGGCTGTCTGCTCAATGCAGTGCTAATAACCCTGCAGCTCGAAATCCCCCAATGCCTCCTGGTGCCAGACCATAGGAGACTGACAGAAATATCTCCAGGAGTTTCTCTAAGTTCAGATGGAAAGATATAAGTTATCTGTAGGATAGGAAAGTGTGTGGCTTTGAGATTTTGGTAGAAAAAAATATATGCTTGAAATTTTATTTGGTAGAGCACTGTGATCTAAACCACTGAGCTTCTTGGGCTTGCCAATCAGAAAGTCGGCGGTTCGAATCCCCGCGACGGAGTGAGCTCCCATTGCTCTGCCCCAGCTCCTGCCAACCTAGCAGTTCGAAAGCACCCCAGTGCTAGTAGATAAATAGGTACCACTGCAGCGGGAAGGTAAACAGCGTTTCTGTGCACTCTGGTTTCCATCCTGGTGTTCCGTTGTGCCAGAAGTGGTTTAGTCATGGTGGCCACATGATCAGGAAAGCTGTCTGTGGACAAACACCTGAAAAGCCTGAAAGCAAGATGAGTGCCACAACCCCATAGTCGTCTTTGACTGTACCTATCCAGGGGTCCTTTACCTTTTGTTTTTACCTTTTATGTGAACTACATATTAACTGGACACCTGCAATTTAAAATTTGGAGACCTAACTTTTTTTTAAAAAGTAAGACCCACTTTCTGTTTCACAGCTGTAATGTGGCTGCTTTCAAATAATTCGTGCTGTGTCAAAGCTTGCCACAGAACTGTTACAGGTGTGCTAGTGTGTTGGAAAGTCTCCGTGCCAGACATGCTGCCGTGGAGACAATAGCACAAATCCTCATATGTTTTCTGGCATTGCCTTGGATGTGTTTGGAGGAAGCAGATGTGCTTTTTGTAGCCCTGTGTCTCATAGGTTTCAATTCAACATGCTTCTCAATACACACCCTTGGTAATTCTTCATGAAGGCTCCAGCCAGCCTGTATATAGAACAGGAGTGAGGAACCTTTCTCAGCCTAAGGGCCGTATTTCCTTTTGTGGAACCTTCCAGGGGCCACACACCAGTGAAGGTTGTGCCGTGCCATGATTCCATACATACTTATCACTGAACTCAGTGGGACTTATTTCTGACTGCTCTGTTAGCTCTCTCCCTTTTAAGTCGGGGGTAAAAAATCATTTTTCAGCAGCAGGAAAACAAAAGCACCATTTAATATAAGTTGTGATACCCACTCTCCCATAGTATTTTAGTTCATTATTTTAAAATGTCAGAAATATCCATCCTTGGAGACTCTAGAGATGCCTTTTCGATCCTGTTAATCCAATTTGGGCAGTAATGCAAATGCTATCCAGTCCTTTGTTGTAAATGCTGTCTTAAAGGATTCTCCTATCTTCTCACCCCCTCTCTTTTATTTTTATTTTTACATATTAAAAGGGGGGAAAGAGAACAGTGGCTATTTATTACATTTCATCCTTTGGAAAATTAAACTCTAAATAAGAAGTGTCCCTAGAAAATAACCAGTTCTAATTCTTTCAAAGAAAGAAGCTTCTGATATAAGCAAAACTGCCAGCATACGATAAGAAGAAAAAGAAAAAGTCTCGCTGGCACCATTCCTAGTGCAATTGCCCAAAGGGAGACAGGATTCAGTTTGAGCTGAGGCTCAAGTTGCTGTCCACAGCTGCTCCGAAGGATAGGGCATCCTTAAACACTTGCAATCTAACCCAAATAACAAGCTGCATAGCCAGCTCTTCTGAAGCCGTTGCAGGTGGGTTTGTCAGCGACCGTGCAAATGCAGGTAAGGCGTGATGCTTGTGAATGAATTTGTATTCAGCCATTTTAATGAATCAATTGGTGTTCAGCTCTTCGTTAATATATTGAAAGCTGACAGATGCCACCGCCCCGCCCCCGGCCTCCTTTGGAGGAAGTTGTATTTCCAACACAACTAGAAGCGAACATCACTAAGGACTGAGGTGTGGTGTAAAGCTCTAAACAAATGAGAGTGGTCAATAACACTGAGCAAAGCATTTGGCATTTAAATCCTTTATTTATCTTCTCATAAAGTTATGCAACAGGAGGAAATTAGTGGAACAAAAAAACACACATTTGTCGTAGGTGGAATGTAGACTTTAAGCCCCTGTTCGCAACACATTTTCTGTACAAACCAGGCTTTTGTGTGTCTAAGGGTCTTTCTGTTTGTCTGACTGACTGTTAAGCACACACAATGCTGCCGATATTGTGACATAAGACGTTGTTTCTGAATGTTTCTCAGAAGCCAAACTTTTGCTTGCTATGACTCACTCCCCCCTTGGCCATCTGCGAACACACCCTTTCGCCAATCTCGATCTGTTCCTTCACCAGAAAGAAAACCTCCCTGTTGCCTAAATAAACCACAGCAGCTCCTAGTTCTCTCTGCTTCCATTGAGTACTTAACAATGCATGAAAATGTACCAGCTTAACCAGCAAGCTTTTAAAGAAACAAGTTGCTGAAATTCTGTCCGGTAACTTTCAGGGGGTACTGGCTTGATTATGCCTAACTACCCGTCATGCTAGGAACTGGTGCAGTGTTTCTGTGAAAAACAGAAAATACCTAGGGCAGGGGTGGGGCATCTTTTTCAGGCTAAGCACCTTATTCCTTTAAAGAAACAAAACAGCTCAGTCTTAGTGATCACAGCAAGCCTTCTCAGTAGGTCTTGCCCCAATGAGGCCATTGCGAAGACTGAAGGTCTCCGCCTTCCCACTTCTCTCTAAGGCTCCTGCCCTAGTTCCTTTCCCAGCACCCTAAGGCTCTGTCATCTTGTCTCTTGTTGCTCCACCCTCTTTGTTTCTCTGCATGTTCTGGGAGACCATCGGGGAAGGGAATTGGTTGCAGCTGGAGGCGGAGACTCCCTGGCTTCTTCCGCAGCTTGTCTCACCTTTGTCACCTGGCTCCCCTCTTCTCCTGCATTTGAGTCTGGACTGCTCTCTGCCACAGCCTCTTCCTGCTCACTAAGCCCTGTTGCCTCTTCAGCTTCTGACACTTCCTCCTCCCAGTTTTTCCCCTCTGATCATGCATCGTCACCCCACCACCAATCCCCTGGCTCTGAGCTTTCTTCCCTTGGGGGTTCCCCCACCTGGTGCCTCCCACCACTCTTCTGCATCCAGCCAGTCCATGACACTTGGGAAGGGATGCATTTGGTTTCCCATTCCTGATTTAGGGCCCAGCAATTATTCTCCTAGATAGGAATTTCAGCGGTGAAAAACCAGGCACCGTTGATGCAGCAGAACATGTTCAGCTGGAAGTCAGTGTAACCCACTATGCAAGCCTGCAATGGTCCTCCTTTAAGCCACGAGGAGGGAGACAGCTGTCCTGTCCTGGCTCAAATCCCTGAACTTCATACACATGACAGCGTTAGAATTAAAATGGTTATGGGCGTGCCCTTGCAAACATACATCAATTTTGCCTTGAATAAGGAAGCCAGTTCAGACTGATGCTTTGATATGAAACACATCATGTGATGTTGGGTAAAACACATGCAGTCAGCCTGATCTAGGTCAAAAGACTAAACGTTCTCTGAGCTGCCAGATGGAAATCAGAGGGAATTCAATTGTGTGCTATAACCTTCTCATAGGTCTGTATGAGAGCAAATGGTGGATCACTTGTTGGAGACATATGTGCAAAGCATGCTACATAATACCCAGTTTCCATATGTAAAGAGCTTTTCTGGTGGTGCATTTTCAAAGAAGGAATCCCTCCTCCTAATTTGGCAGAGATTCCAGTTCACATTGTGAAGCCAGCACAGTAGTATAGCAATCAACACTATTTACATCATAATTCAATGGACATTTGTTATGTGGTTAATAAAGATACTTTAATACAAAATGTACTTGAGTGATATTCCTTGCTGAACTATATAACTTTTCTGTAAGCTTGGCAAGGCTAATTACAAAAATTCCCAGAGGGGTAACTATGTGAGCCTACTAGAGCAACAACAAAGAGTCTTGGGTTGTGGCACCTGAAAGAAGAACACATTTTATTCAGATATCAGCTTTCAGGGACTATAGTGCACTTCAATGGATGCATCTAATGAACTGCACTCTAGCCTATGAAAGAATAACATTTGTTAGACTTTTAGGTGCCACAGAACTATTCACTGCTGCCAACACAAGTTGAGAAATTAGACTTGAAGACCATGATGCCCTCCAGGCTTTATAGCAAGGACATTCCTAGGTACTTAAAAGGACTCAGGGCACATATCATAACCCTGGGGTCGGAATCCCCTTCTTTGGAGAATGAGGTTAAAAATTCAGAATCAGAAACAGAATTGTGTGCAGGGTCAACCCCAGAAACACTTCCACCAGACATGACTGAAGTGCCAGTTCCTCTCTGGCCCAACATTGTTGCCCTCTGGCTTCCATCGCAGAATTCCCAGTACAACCAGAATCTATAGCGCTCTCTTGGAGTAAATGGCTATTGGAACAATCTGAGGCACTTTTCAGCGAATGTGAAGCTTGCAAGCAGGACAGACCTGAAGCAACACCAGAGCTCTGCTTTCCTTCCCCTCAGGCTCAATGCCAGTAATGTGTCCACATCTGTGATGGGATTTATTTATGCTTAATTTTTAAATATATATTCCCCCCCCCCTTGGGTTATGGTGGCAATTTAGTTGGGATTTCCCCCTTTAATTCTCCTTTTAAAAACAGCTGCGTGTAATAGCCAACTGAAGAGATTCAGCTCATTAAAAAGATTGGAAGTAACACCAGGGAATTGCTAGGCCTAAGCATACTTGTTTAGTCTTGCTATGATTGCTGCTTCTTTTCTTAGAATAAAATCCTCATTATTTACCCCTGCCTCAGTTCTTGGACACAACACTTACATATAAAACAATGAACTATCGCAGAATTGTAAAATCACAGTTACAAAGTTATTGGAAAACAACAGGAGAGCAAATAGTGCAGAGGAATTAGTTGCCTCATAAATTCATATTTGCAGACGTATTGTTTGTCTCCACCAAGTACCATAGCTATGACAGTAGGCATTTCTGGGCCCATCTTACATCTCCAGTTCCAGTGATCACATTCTGAATCTATGTGTGCATAAGGAACTCATCTGGATCATTGTTTGTAGGACCTTGGCTAGAACAAAGGCATTCTCAGTGCTCTCTTAGACTTCCAAATAAGTCAGTGGGAATTTTGCCCTTGCATTACGTGAGAGTTGTCATGAATTGAGTTAATGGCTGATTTGGGCCTTTGAACCCAGGATTCCTGGGTCACATGGACTGCCATATTAGGGGAGCAGTGGACAAAGACACACACCCGCACCCCAGGCTCTAGGAGGCCCACCAAATCCCACAATAATACACAAATTACAGCTTTTTATTTATCAGATTTTTTAAAAGTTACTAATGCAAAGAAATAAAACATTGTTGAAATATATAGTGGTACCTCGGGTTACAGACGCTTCAGGTTACAGACGCTTCAGGTTACAGACTCTACTAACCCAGAAATATTACCTCGGGTTAAGAACTTTACTTCAGGATGAGAACAGAAATCGTTTGGCAGTGGTGTGGCGGCAGTGGGAAGCCCCTTTAGCTAAAGTGGTACCTCAGGTTTCAGGTTAAGAACGGACCTCCAGAACGAATTACCGTAAGTTCTTAACCCAAGGTACCACTGTAATTGTCATGTACTTACAGGAAAACGGGGAGGAGGAAGTGGATCTTGATGGGGGTGTAACCAGGTCTGGGACACACCAGGGCATGCCGGAGATGGGGAAGGAGAAGTTGGTGTAGGAAGCACCCATGGGATGACAGAGGATGGCGAGGTGAGGGGTATCAGTGCACAGGAACCAGAACAGTAGGGCTCATCGCAAGAGGTAGAAGGGGCCCTGTCTCCACAGCAGGCTCTCTAGGACATGGTTTCCCAAACTTGGGCCTCCAGCTGTTTTTGGACTACAACTCCCATCATCCCTAGCTAGCAAGACCAGTGCTCAGGTGGGACTTGCTAACTCTGGGAGGAAGTGTGTGATTCCTCTGCTGGAGTAGGCTTGGAGCAGGTGAAGGTCACCTGCCTCATCAAGCCCAGATGCTGCAATCAGCATGCAAAGTATAAAAGGGCAGCAGAGATGAGATGCTGTGTTTGCTCAACTTTTCGCGTTGGTGGGACCATGGCTTGGATGGTCAAGGGAGTGCTTCTGGGCTGACCTCCAGGTGTCCTGACCCCTGAATTGGCTGCAGAGGAGGGATCCTGGCCCGACTGGATTCCTGACCTGTTGGCCTGCCGGACTGCAGACTAGCATCGACTATGGGATTGTGCACTCCAGTAGAACTTGCCACCAGGTACCCCGTGGTTCAGGGCAATAATATCCTAACATAATGTTGATATGTCAATGAATATTATGTATAAAGTTGCAGCTGTAATTTATATGGTTTCTGAAGCTATGCAGTTCATATTTAATTGAAGAAATTTATTATATTTCATCTCCAATAAGGAGGTGTGTAATTGGATACCAGTTTATAAATTGGGAACCCCCCCCAAAAAAAAAATGTATATAGCACTGGGGCTCACAACAAAGTTATTGTTACATATTAGATAGCTGATATATGGCCACAGAGGACTTGGGTACTTTTCAGAGCAAATACTTGTAAGAGAGAGAGATGGAGAGGCTAAAATATATAGACATCATACTGGCCATGAAAGATTATGAGAAGCAGGATGGTGCGATGGTGCTTTTTGACCACATTGTTCTCAGTTGAAATTTGTGGCAAAGCAGTATCTTGGGAAGGCATGGGAATGATTCTAGAAATGTATACTCATATATCCTCAGTTAGATTCAACTTTAATTCTTTGATATTTGATAAAGGAAGCCTGAAACAAGCAGAAAGAAACGGACCAGGGTCATGCTATGCAGCTATTAAGAATGGGCAATGTCCATGCAATCATAAACACAAGCAATTATAAAGCAGTAAAATAAGTTCCACACCCCTGAGGTCAAATGAACTGATAATTTCTTAGAGTCACACCCATCATGATGAATCACGCCCTGCAAGGTCCTTCCCAATGGAGATTTGAAAGGTTGTTAGCTTTTAGGGATTTTCTTGTATTTTTTCAGATAATACCTTTGTGTTTGTGTGCATGCTGGTTCTAGTAACTCTCCAAAGCCCAGATTTCTCTATACGGTTACACTTTCGATGATATTTTATGGCACAGCCTTCACTCGGAGAATTTGATAATCAGCTTTCTAAGATTCTAATTCAGGGATTGCCAACAAGGTGCCCTCCACAAGTTTAGGGCTACAACTCGCATCATCCCTGACAGCACCAGATTTCAGGCAGCGTGGCCGATTCTGCCGCACATGGCGCTGAGCTGAGCAAGCGCAAAATGTAGAAGACCCATAATTGAGAAGATCTATTTGGGGGTGCCAAATTTTGGCCTCGCACAGGGCGCCATATTTTGAAAGAATACCAAAGTCTGCCCCTGTGCCTGACCATTGGGCCTGCTGGCTAGGGATAATGGGAGTTGTAGTCCAACAACATCTAGGAACCCAAGGTTGAGAAAGGTTGCTCTAGCTTGCTCACCACATTTGGTTCTTGCTCCGCACATGCTTAAACACTTGTTGTGACCGTGCTATGAGTGATAGCACTAGATCACTGGTTTTCAGCTGGAGAACTGGTTCACAGTTGGCTCTAAGGTGGGTTTCAACAGCAGCACTATCGTCATATAAACAGATACGTGTTTGAGTTAAAGGCAGGTCTCAGTTATGAGACAGCTGAAGACTACTTCTCTATTTGAATATTCAGGAAATCTTAACGTAAAGCCCAAATGGCACTGGTCTACAACTTTGCCTGGGTTTCTTTTTCCATTCCTGCTATTCCGGGCAATCAGTGTAGCGGAAGGTTTTAAATATGTAAAAATAATCCAAGTTTTGTTTTTCATCAAAGAGATAGCTTGCCTCGATTGTGCTTGTTTAGGGCAGCATCAAGGGACATATTCGCCCCATGCATGCAGAGGCCGCATTCCAACTCAATGCACCAGGTAGCAGTGACATGCACGGCAAGCGTGATTCTTCTGGCTGCTTGGCAAACTGAGATTGAAGCTTATTCGCAAGGTAATTTATGTTCCTAGGCAACATTTATGACAATTCTATAAAAGTTCCTCTGCAGGGATATCACGGCATTGCAAAAGTATTGCTATCATAAAGTAGGATGTTATCTGTTTCTGAAATACAATTAAGCTATAATATTAACAAAGGTCAAGTCTGTGAGGGATTAGCATCCCGAACTAACAAATGCATATTATTGCTTGTTAGCATGAGAAGGGGCTACGACCACAAAGCTGAAATTGCTGACGCTCAGACCACAGAAATAGAATTGGTAGAGAGGGCTCTGTGTGATGTCACTTCCCCTCCTCTCCCAGAGAGGAAGTAGCATATAGTGCTTCCTGTTCCTCTCTCTCTTCCTTTGACCAAAGATGGATGCAGACATGCTTCCACTTGCTCCAGGCGCATGCCTGAAGCTTGTTATACTATGTAAGTACAGTGGTATCTCGGGTTACAGACGCTTCAGATTACAGACTCCGCTAATCCAGAAATACTACCTTGGGTTAAGAACTTTGCTTCAGGATGAGAACAGAAATCGCGCGGCGGCAGCGGGAGGCCCCATTAGTTAAAGTGGTGCTTCAGGTTAAGAACAGTTTCAGGTTAAGAACGGACCACCAGAACGAATTAAGTTCTTAACCCAAGGTACCACTGTATTTTGCCTGCTCAATTTTTACTGCTGCCTTTGCTGTGAACCAATGCAAGATTAGGTAAAGGTAAAGAGACCCCTGACCATTAGGTCCAGTCGTGGCCAACTCTGGGGTTGCGGCGCTCATCTCGCTTTACTGGCCGAGGGAACCGGTGTACAGCTTCCAGGTCATGTGGCCAGCATGACTAAGCTGCTTCTGGTGAACCAGAACAGCGCACGGAAACACCGTTTACCTTCCCGCTGGAGTGGTACCTATTTATCTACTTGCACTTTGACGTGCCTTCAAACTGTTGGCAGGAGCTGGGACCGAGCAACGGGAGCTCACCCCGTTGCGGGGATTCGAACCGCCGACCTTCTGATCGGCAAGTCCTAGGCTCTGTGGTTTAACCCACAACGCCACCCGTGTCCCTAATGCAAGATTATAAGTAAGTAAATTATATGTGTGCCTGGTGGGGCCCGTTGTAGCCATGGGAGCGCCTGATGGGGCCTGCCATAGCTGTGAGTAGGCCTGGCGAGGCTGGCTGAGACCTGGTGAGGCCTACCATGGCTCCCATACAAATTGGCGCCTACAATACAGCTAAAGAAGAAAGAGGAGGAAGTAAGCCTGTCATACGTCCAGATTTTCCTTGACTGGGATTTCAAAGGCAGAATTGACATGGGGGGGGGGGGAGGTTGCAAGAGGCAGCGCTTTGTCCTGGATCTTAGACAAGTCGTAAAATTGTGCTTTTGTTGGTTGGTTGGTTGGTTTGTAAAAGATAGCTCAACAACTTTCAGGTTTTCCTTTAAAAGGCTCAATTTGGGGGGGGTGGGGTGTTCCTTAAAAAAAAGCTCAACAACTTTTACTTGAAATATGGCAGCCCTAGGAGGAAGAGAAAGAGACACCACTAAATAGTATTACACAGGCCACACATTTACTGACAGACTCTAACATGTGCATCAACAAAAACCACAGTGGAAGTGATAGCCTTAGCTTTCCCTCAAGGAGACTGCCCTAGGTAGCCAGCTGCAATGTCCCCTGAGGTTGTGGCAAATCAAAATGGCGGCTCCACAGAATCCTCTGGTATGGTGACATCAAATTTGTGTGCTAAACTGCTGCATGCAAATGGCTGGCCACAGGGTGCATCTGTCACACAGATGCAGTTTTAAGCAGTTTCTGTGCCACTCTGTTTTCAAGTGAAGTAGGCCTGAATTTTTGTTGTGCTGCCTTCATAACAACTCTGTAGACAACACACTGCAAGAGTTTTGAGCTCCTGTGCTATTCCACTGTTCTTATGAAGTCTGTTTAGTCTTCATCAGAACTGTCTCTTGAGCTGACCAAGCATTTATCATGCACAAATCTTTTTAGAAACTGATAATAAATACTGGCTTTTTGGACACACATGGATCCTATAATTCCGTTGTTTTAAAAACTGAGGCAGTTGTTGAGGATTTTAACATCATTATCCTGTTTCATGGTGAAACCGAGAAAAGAGCAATCTCACTTGAGAATCAGAACAGGATGTTGGCTGGTGTTACGAAGATAAAATATTCAAATATTTATGTAAGGAAGTCAAAGGAAAGTATGTATGTTTATGATGAGTGATCCCAACCAAACCCATATAAACACAATATTAGGTGATTCTGTAGTTACCAGCCTAACATTTGTAAGCTTTTTTTTACTAATATATAATTTTGGCTTACATTATTTGAACACGAATTGACATCAAACTATTTGTGTGCTAACTGGCACATCCCTAGGAAATGTCACAGGCAGCTTAAATGATTTCTTTTTATTGTGTTATACTAGCGGCTGCCACTTCTGCTGGTTCTCTCACCAACCCTCACTCCTTTGTTATCACCTTCCTTCCCCCCCCCCCCTTTCCTCCCCTCGCCACCACCACCCACCACCCACAGCTCACCCCAAATCCCACCTCCTTCCCTCACAACTCTGCCAAACAACTCTTCTCTGCTAATTTTCAATGTGACGTCAGGAGTGGGCGAACTCTTGGCTGGAGGATGGATGGCGGCTAACAGATTGAAGTTGAATCCTGATAAGACAGAAGTACTGTTTTGGGGGGACAGGAGGCGAGCGGGTGTAGAGGACTCCCTGGTCCTAAATGGGGTAACTGTGCCCTTGAAGGACCAGGTGCACAGCCTGGGAGTCATTCTGGACTCACAGCTGTCAGTGGCGGCACAGGTCAATTCTGTGTCCAAGGCAGTTGTTTATCAGCTCCATCTGGTACACAGGCTGAGACTCTACCTGCCCGCGGACTGTCTCGCCAGAGTGGTGCATGCTCTGGTTATCTCTCGCTTGGACTACTACAATGCGCTCTATGTGGGGCTACCTTTGAAGGTGACCCGGAAACTACAACTAATCCAGAATGCAGCAGCTAGACTGGTGACTGGGAGCGGCTGTCGAGACCATATAACACCGGTGTTGAAAGACTTACACTGGCTCCCAGTACGTTTCCGAGCACAATTCAAAGTGTTGGTGCTGACCTTTAAAGCCCTAAACGGTCTCAGTCCAGTATACCTAAAGGAGCGTCTCCACCTCCATCGGTTTGCCCGGACACTGAGGTCCAGCGCCGAGGGACTTCTGGCGGTGTTACAGGGAACCAGGCAGAGGGCCTTCTCGGTAGTGGCGCCTGCCCTGTGGAACGCCCTCCCACCAGATGTCAAAGAGAAAAATAACTACCAAACTTTTAGAAGACATCTGAAGGCAGCCCTGTTTAGGGAAGCTTTTAATGTTTAATAGGTTATTGTATTTTAGTGTTGTGTTGGAAGCCGCCCAGAGTGGCTGGGGAAACCCAGCCAGATGGGCGGGTTAAAGGTAAAGGGACCCCTGACCATTAGGTCCAGTTGTGGCCGACTCTAGGGTTACGGCGGTCATCTCGCTTTATTGGCCGAGGGAGCCGGCATACAGCTTCCAGGTCATGTGGCCAGCATGACAAAGCTGCTTCTGGCGAACCAGAGCAGCGCACGGAAACGCCGTTTACCTTCCCGCTGGAGCGGTACCTATTTATCTACTTGCACTGTGTGCTTTCGAACTGCTAGGTTGGCAGGAGCAGGGACTGAGCAACGGGAGCTCACCCCGTCGCCTTTAGATGGGCGGGTTATAAATAATACATTATTATAATATTATTATTATCCTCTCTGAAGTGACAATTAACATGGTGCCTCACAGAGTTCTTCGCCAAACCACTCTCTCAAGTGCATCCCACCCTCCTTCAACGACACCTTCCTCAGCAGGTCGCCTGGGCTGCCCCCATATGCGCCACTTGCTCACTTGCCTCTTTTCTCTCGTCACACACCGTTGTTGTGGCCCACCAACATTAAATTGTAGGAAGTTGGCAGCATACCTAAAGCAAATGTCTCTGCTATTGAAGAGTGTGCTAGGGAATTTATACACAAGCACATTTATCAGCATCAGTTGGCACGTCTGCCTATTTTCATCTGATGAAAAGCAGAGGGCGTGATATTCTCTGCCCCTTTCTTGAACTGCATGGCACTGCCCTGACATGTAGGTGTTCTGCATATGCATGGAAGCATACAAAGCGTTCTGAACTGGCCTTCAGGCACTGGCATCCATCTCCACAGCAATTTGATATTAAGTGTAATAGGCTGTTAGCAGACCTTGCAGGGTAGGTGAATTAGAGTGGAGTAATCACTTACAGTATCGCTATCAAACTTTTATTTCGGTCACAGACCAACATAAGATAAAGCATATGGATAAACTGAACACATAAGACTTAAAACAGGTAAGGAATAAAAACTAGCAATTAAAAGGTGATTATGTCATACATACTTAAAAAGATAGAAACAGGCACAGTTAAAAGGTCTTGCATTTTGGACCTAGTTTGTGGCACAAACCATCCTTCGACTAATATCCATCATGGCAGTGTAGAATCTAGCAACTGAGTATGTAACATCTGGGTTTTCGTCTTGAAGTAGCAGGGAGGTATAAAGTTCTGTGCGACCTGGGAATTTACGTACTACAGGTAAGATGAACCTAACTCGTATATCTGTCTAGTATTGGCGCTAAAAAAAAAAGGCATGTTCTGTTGTTTCAACTTAGTTTCTGGAGTTCAAAGGCTTTATTCATGCAGGAACTGTTTCTAGGATGAGTGGAGCTAAGAAAGAGAAATAGCAAACATCTTGTCTGGAGAGAACAGCAAACGAAAAATGGCTCAGCTTTTAAGGGTGGAGTTAACTTAGACAAAGAAGCTTCAAACAAGGTGACTAGGTCACTAGACAAACAGTGCTCTCATGTGGTTTAAAGTACCGTAACAAATGCATTAACTACTAATGCCTGATGGCAGCGTCCCTATAACACAGGGCTTAATTTATATAACAAAAATTGAGAGGCCTGATGGCAGTCACACCATCTTATTTGAAATCCCCAGTGCCAGCTGAATAGATTGCTCAGCAGTCTTCAATGGTATTCTATAACTATTTCAGAGGGCGCTAAGATCATCATAATTGAAAGCAATATTTTGAAGTAAGACCTGTGGAAGCCTGCATTCAGGCATAGCACTGCCATAGGGCTCGTTTTATGCTTAGACTTTGAGATCAACAAGCTACTCTCAATCATTTGTTGATCTGAATGACTTTATCATCTAATTTGTAGTCATTAATGATCCCTGGTTGCTGCTTCCTGGAAAGGCATAATAAACTGCTGGGCGCCGTGCTCCTGTTCCATTTTTTATAATTGCCTGCAACTTACTGCAGTTCCCCTGAGCTTCAGTTAGGAAAGGACAGCTATTCTTGGCTTTGTGCATCAGATTGTTTTCCCCCCTGTGTTTTCATATTCATATCCATTTTGTTTAAAGAGGAACCAATGTAGGCTTCTCTTAATCTCGGCTTTTTTGGATCAGAAAAGCAATTAAAAAGAACAAATCTGTTTCTCACGCACAAACACACACACTGTGCTAATGTGCAGTGTGAAAATCACATTCAGCTGTGCAACTGCCGAGGCCTCCATTTGTAGGAGCTGAAATAGATACAAAACACTACATATTACAATGTGCCATGCAACCCTTTATATTTAGAACGTCCTACTGTGTTCAGTGGAGCTACTCCCAAGTGAGTGGACTGTGCCCTCAATTACTTATTTTCATTTCTAACGCTTCCTATTCAATGACATAACTCTAACAAGGTCCATGCCTCAAAGTAACCAATTAAAATATGAATACCATCAATAAAAATAGCTTAGCTGCCTCATAGCAACTTTAGCCTGGCCTAGCAAGCCCTGAAAATAACTTTTTAAAGGGACTGGCGAATGAAAAAATTCAGACCTTGGCAAGCGTATTGAAAAAGTGGGTTCTGGAGTTGGGTGTGGGAATAAGGACACTTCCTTTACAGGATCTTATTTTAAATAGCAGTATAAAATAGGACTGAGCTTTTAAAACAAGAAACATCATGCTATTCCAGATGTTTGCTTAAAAAAATTATGCCCTGCTTTTTCATGTGTCTCAAAGCAAGTTATAAAGGAAAAACAAAACAAATTAAAACAGAAAATAAGAACCTGATGTCTGAAACTTTGCAGGGAGTCTATAGATCCACATTCACTATGTTGTGTGCAATTTGATTCCTTGCAGAAAGCTGGGGAAGATGTTTGAATATATTAGTGAGCGGACAGGTTAGCTTGCATGGCTAGAATCAGCTGCATATGAAATGACAATGTTGCATCATAGAAGTGGCCCCAACCAGCACTCTGGAAAATTAAGGATTACTGTAATTTCCCAACAAGGCTATCTCCATAATGAATGCAGGATTGCTATTTTTTATGGGTGGTTTTTTTTCTTCCCCTGACAGTACATTTGATATGCATTGCTCTGTCTCATTATGTCGGCTGCAGGGTTAGGAATAAACAAATTTATCAAGATAACCAGAGAGAATGGGACTGACAAAAGCTGGATGCAACTGGCGAGGTGCCCGTTTGCAAAGGCAGGGCAGAGATACAGAAGCAGGGCAGGAAAAAGACATTGTGCTGCCTGAGGCAAAGGACAAGGTGACCCTTTTCATTCCCACCAGAGGGACAGCATCTTCCCCACTCTTGAAGGGAGCAGGCTAGCTCAGGGAGCTATGGCCCCATATAACATCTAGAATCTGCAACCTGAGGCAGCTGCCTCACTTTGCCTAATGGTAGGCCTGGCACTGTTTGGAACCCAAAGAGAACCAGCAGGTATTGGATTGTAGAGAGTCCCTACTTCAAGCAACTATTCAAGCAAATAAATTGTATGTGGCGGAGGAGTTAGTTGCATGGACAAGCAGTGATTTGAACTTTTGCAGTTTTACTTCCAGACATGCATATGTCCCACAGCTAAACCAAGTTCTCAAGCTACTAATCACTTGTGGGTCTCCTCCCTATGAAAAGATACCCCTGCAGCCAAGTTAGAAAAGCAAGAAGATTCACTGATCCCTTTTATCACCTGTATATTTATGGGACATAGTTTTTTTGGATCAGATGACAGAGTGTGAAGGAGTGAATGTAATTAATGAGTAGATCGATACCGACTGGTGTACAAAATGAGTTGCTGAAGCAGCACTGAAACAGCCTTCAGGGTCTGGTATTTCTGGCTTCTTTATGAAAGACAAACAACCAGGGAAAATGTGCTACATCAGTGGTTCCCAATTAAGTACTGCAGACCCCCTGTTTCGTTTTGAAACCAAGCCATGGACCCCCTACTTTTGAAAATGTTGCTATCTCCGTGCAGTGGTGCCTTGGTTCTCAAACTTAATCTCTTCCAAAACCAAAGCGTTCCAAAACCAAGGCGCGCTTTCCCATATAAAGTAATGCAAAATAGATTAATTTGTTCCAGACTTTTAAAAACAACCCCTAAAACAGAAATTTAACATGAATTTTACTAACAAGACCATTGATCCATAAAATGAAAGCAATAAACAATGTGCTGCAGTCACACAATCAATCAATCAATAGCTGAACTGGGTTCCACACAGTCACAAAAACAGGAAAAGCTGCAAAAACAAAAATGCAAAATAAATAGCAAAAACAGACAGACCTCAGCGTAACACTCAAAACGGAAGTGTGGCACTCAAATCGGAATCATAACACTCAAAACGCAGAACGTTTGGCTTCCGCCGAAAAAAGTTCGCAAACCAGAACACTTCTGGGTTTGCAGTGTTTGGGTTCCAAGTTGTTTGAGTACCAAGGCGTTTGAGAACCAAGGTACCACTGTTGTAGTTTTTGTTATGTTAATGGTGCCACCACACCCTCTAACATGCCATAGCACAAAACAGAGCTGCATGTTTTCTGGGCTGCACTCCCATGTATGGCACCCAAAAACGTACATACCCATCAACTGTCTTGCACACCCTGTTTTGGGGGACCGTGTTTTCAATGTGAGCAACCCTCCCCCAGAAAATGCGATGTCTGACAGTTGACAGGTAAGTGCCACAGACCCCCTTAGTGGGTTATGTAGACCCCTTGGGGTCCACAGACCATCCATTGGGGACCACTATGCTACAGCACACCTCAGCTGCTGACCCCACAATAGTACCAGCACAGAAGTTTCTGGAAATAAACTCAGTTTGGGGGCGGGGGAGGTGGCTGCCTTTTGGTTCAGAGCCTCTTCTATGTAAAAACATAGAGCAATAAAGGGGAGTTAATTAGAACAAGTTTGTCTGACTATCCACACTGCAGTGCCCCGGTTCGGACTGTGGCCAGGATACGTGGAACGAATTAGGCATGTAGGGTCATTCACACACTTGGCTTCTTCTTTTTTTAAGAGTTAGCAGACACAGATCTAGGAAGCTGCCTTATACCCAGTCAGGCCACTGGTCTATCTGCCTCAGTATAGGCTACACTGACTGGCAGCAGCTCTCTGGAGTTTCAGGCAGGGGTTTCTCCCAGTCTTAGAGACTGACCTTGTTGGCATCTGCAGACAACACAGATGCTCCACTGCTGACTTATGGCCCTTCCCAGATCCTGATGTAGGGATGAGTAGGGGGCTTTGGCTTCCCATTGCAGACCTGCTCTAGACTCCTCTCCCCGCTCCCAACACCTATTTGCTTGGGAAGCAGAACTTCCAATAGTGCAAATGTCAAACGTCAAGTGGGCTGCAGTCCTTTTCAGAGTCGTGCGAGGGGACCAGAAGACTCCAGCAGAGAATTCACAACACAGAAAGCCATCATGCCCAGACACTGAGGTCCGGCTCTGAGGGCCTTCTGGTGGTTCCCTCACTGTGAGAAGTGAGGTTACAGGGAACCAGGCAGAGGGCCTTCTCGGTGGTGGCGCCCGCCCTGTGGAATGCCCTCCCATCAGATGTCAAGGAAAGAAACATCTATCTGCCTTTTACAAGACATCTGAAGGCAGCCCTGTTTAGGGAAGTTTTTAAAGTTTGATGCTTTATTGTACTTTTAATATTTTGTTGGAAGCCACCCAGAGTGGCTGGGGAAACCCAGCCAGATGGGCGGGGGTATAAATAATAAATTATTATTTGACCAAAGCCACTGAAGTGCTTTTGAAAATAAGCTTGGGTTTGTAGCATAGCAGGGCTTAGAGCTGTGAAATCAACGGAACTACATTCAACATCTGTTTGGGACTAATGCATTTGATCCTTGCAGTCTTTTCTGAGACTCTTTAAAAAAAACAAATTATTGAATTTTCAAATTATAACATTCAATTAAGATTTGTGGAAATTTTGTTAATTTATATATATATCCCCTCCCCCCTCTTTGGCTTCCCCCTTATTTCCGTATTGGTTTATTAAGCAAATTCTATATCCTGCTGATTTTACCTCTTATATAGTTGTGAAAGTTTAGTCAAAACCTGCCACTGAGTCCAAATCTTTATACTGTCTTTTTATATAGTTTATAAATGGTTCCCACTCTTTTTTGAAATTGATGTTGTCTCTCTCATGTATCCTCTGTCAGCTTAGCCAGTTCCGCTTAGTCCATAAGCTTACGGTAGCTTGCCATTCTTCCTTTGTTGATGTTTTCTCTGTTTTCCATACTTGTATTAATAAAATTCTTGCTGCTGTTGTCGCATACATAAACAATCTCCAATTTCCCTCTCTTATATCATGATCTAAAATTCCAAGCAAGAAAGATTCTGGTTTTTTAACAAAAGTTTTTTCACCATTTTTTTCAATTCATTATATATCATTTCCCAATATTCTTTATCCTTCTTGCATTCCCACCATACCTTTTCTGAGACTTACAAGTACTACGTGTAAATAATCAGCACAGTCATTCCTCTCCTCTGTTTTTATCATGATATGCCCGAGACACATAAGTACCACAGCTCACTTTTAGTGCTTCTCTTGTGCATGCAGATGATCTCCAAGTTCAATTCTTGAAATCTCCAGGTCAGGTTGGGAAACTCTATAGTTGGGAACCTTTGACAGCTCCTGCCTGTTTGGCTCCACAATTCTGGCTTGATTTAGTCTTAAGACCGTCTCCTATGTTCCTAGGTATCTAATCTGCTTGTTATCTTCATGTTATCCAAAGACTTGGAATTTTCTTTTAATGGATGGCACATATAAAACCAAGGAGCCTATTTATTGCTAAGAGGAAAGAAAGTAGACCAAAAAAAATTTATTTCACAATAGTTTGTGACAGATCATGCAATGCAGAGACAGATTGGCTTGCATCTGTGATACAAAAGCAAGCATTTTCTCATTGTTGGTGTAGGATCTTGCTATTGCTTTAGCACTGTACCGTATATCTCTCAAGGGGACTGTAGCTTCTTGCTGAGCCATCATATCAGTTGGCTCAGCAACCAGACAGTCACGGCGCCCACTTCCAAAGAAAGCGGTGTAAGCCATGCTTATCAGCCTTTTCAGCATGTACTATGATAAGATTATAATTCTGAAGATTCTGAAGGGGAGGACAATGAACTGCTCAACTATAACTAGCACGGCAGTGTGTTTGTGTGGAATTATGGGTGGCTAATATATTGGTAACTGGGTGTGGTGTCCAAATACCTTGCTAACCTTTGCTCACAGTACTTAATGTTTGCAGTTTGTCAAGGACAAGACGGTTTGCCTGCTTTGTAAAAGCCATGCATGCAAATTTCCCATAGACATGGTGGGCCACTGTGAGAATCGGATGTTGGATTGGGTGGGATTTTGGTCTGTTCCAGCAGGGCTTTTATGTTCCCGGTCCTAATACTCAATTGTGGTCACACAATTTGGTTTATGAAGAAGCAACATTCATCTAGTATTAAATCAGGGAACCTTACATAAGCTTGCTTGGAAGTAAATCTGGCCGAGACTAATGGGACTTAGTTCTGTGTTCTCTAGGGATGCAGTATTAAAGAATACACAGGCTGAACCGTATCACGTTAACACAGAAATAAAGCTATTAAAATTATTCCTGTATCTCCCTCCATACTGCTGTTTTGCTGGATCTGTGGCACTCATTAAAATATTTCACATCCTTACATCAGTCTCCCATATTTGTTCATCCAATCTTCACAAAGGCCATTCTTTGATTTTATATAACGGCATTTAAGACCTTTTCACATTGTTGACCTATATTTGTCTGCCAAGGTATTTCGGTCAGTGGAGCATCTAAAAAATGGGAAAAGGCTATTAATTGTTAGCACCATGTTTAGGGAAGTTCTCGCTCATTCTCCCCCCCCCCCTTTTACCATCTTACCCATGACTCCCATGTAGGTAAGTTCATTCACGTAACAAAATGTTAAAGCAGCCTAGAGCTACAGCATGGGCCTGCATTAATCAGGCTATACAACGGGTTCATTGATGTGTGTGTGGTTTTTTAAGGAATATATTTTTCATGGTCTGTATTGTATTACACCATTTGTTCTATGCGATAACAAGAGTGAAGGAAGGCAAAAATGAGCCGACTCTACATAATACTAAGGTCATCACACTCCTTGGGAAAGGGTCCCCTTTAAAGGATTTTAACCTTTAATTCTGCACTAGGAGTTCTAGAACTTTGATGTCTTCTGCTGAGAGCCAGTCAAGAAATTTTGGTGCCTGAGGCAGAGCAGCAAATGGCACTCCTTTCTTGTCAAGCCAGGTGGATTGTACCCAAGGCTAGTCAAGTTCTTTTGGCAGAAAAGTCCACAAGTGCCTAAGCACAGGCACAATGAATAGTGATGATGAATTAAACAGCTAGCACCTTGCTGCCCTTCCATGACCATCCAAATCTGCTGCCTGAGGCGGCTGCCTCACTCTGTTCAATGATTGGGCCAGCCCTGTGTCTGATCCCTTTGGGGTAGGCACCTGTATGATGAGATGGATGCCATTGGGAGAAGATGTAGCTATCTGCAGTGTGGTGTAGTGGTTAAGAGCGGTAGACTCGTAATCTGGTGAACCGGGTTCGCGTCTCTGCTCCTCCACATGCAGCTGCTGGGTGACCTTGGGCCAGTCACACTTCTTTGAAGTCTCTCAGCCTCACTCACCTCACAGAGTGTTTGTTGTGGGGGAGGAAGGAAAAGGAGAATGTTAGCCGCTTTGAGACTCCTTCGGGTAGTGATAAAGCGGGATATCAAATCCAAACTCCTCCTCTTCTGCCCCGCAACACCAGCAGAAAAGAAGGTAACTGAAAGTATAGAGATCCATAGCAACAAGGCCAGTACCACCAGCAGCTGGAACTTCCAGAAGCCTGGGGGGAAAGAGGACTCGTCCTCCCCAGCAATTTCCCCTTTACTGCTGTTAGTCTCCTTCGGAGAAATGATGAGTCTGGGGCTAGATCTAGACACATCAAACAAGTGTTTCAGGAAAACTCGTTCTAAACTTCATAAAAAGAAATCACGTTGGCGAAAGACGGGACTCCACTGTGATATAACGCATATAAAGCACTTTTTCTTTGCCAATGTAGCTGAGTCCTCGGTGATTTCTAGACTTCTGAACAGGCTCTGCAGTACATTTAGGCCAGGCTGCTGAGTCTCTGTGCATCTGGAATTATTTTGTCTGTTAACTTTCCTCTTGCTCTGTATTTATATGTATTTAAGTCTAGATTATTTCTTTTGCGAGTGGGATGCAGGTGGCGCTATTGTCTAAATTAATGAGCCTCTTGGGCTTGCCGATCAGAAGGTTGGTGGTTTGAATCCGTGCGACGGGGTAAGCTCCCGTTTCTCTGTGCCAGCTCCTGCCAACCTAGCAGTTCGAAAGCATGTCACTGCAAGTAGATAGATAGGTACCACTGTGGTGGGAAAGTAAACAGCGTTTCCGTGTGCTCTGGCTTCTGTCACAGTGTCCCGTTGCACCAGAAGCAGTTTAGTCAGGCTGGTCACGTGACTTGGAAAGCTGTCTGTGGACAAACGCCGGCTCCCTTGGCCTGGAAGCAATATGAGCGCCGCAACCCCATAGTCGCCTTTGACTGGACTTAACCATCCAGGGGTCCTTTACCTTATTTCCTTTGCCATACCAAATTTATCATCTGTTTAGTAACTTGTTGGTTTTTGTGTCATTTGAATTTATTGATATGTTTTGCCAACGGTTTTCTTCCCCTCCCCGCCCCCAAATGCTGAATTCTCCCATGTTAAGAGAACTGTATAGCTCCTCTACTCTATACCGGATTCATGTCAGCAAATTAATTGTTTTAAGATGGAGCGCCACCTAGGGGCTGTTGCTGCTAGAGCGACGCTTTTGAAGGCAAAGCAATTCTGATGTATAAGCAAAGGATGCATGGGAGAATTCACAATTATTGCGAACTGATGGCGTTTGGTTTTTAATTAGGTAGTCCAAGGGAATAAATGGGCTATTGCTTAAAAGTGATTGGCTTGTTATTGTGGTTAATTCACTTGCAAATCAGTGAAAAGTAACTGCAGGGTTCCTTCCCAATAAACTTTGCATGTAAGTTGCAATTTTTTTGGAAATATCACATTCAGTTCACAGTTTGCCCCAATGCAGAGCCCATGTGCACAGTGATATACGCAGGATTTAGGGTGCTCCTAGCTCTCCTCCTTCAAGGGAATGGAAAAGGTATGAATAAAAATTAAAGGAAATGATGATTATGTTTAATACAAGGAAGAAGAGGCATGAAAGAGGTGCCCAGGAATTCCATGTGCACACATTATTCTACATGTGCACTGCCTGTGCATGCTATCCAACAAACTACTTCTCATTTCCACTGAAGTCTGTCCTTGTCAGGGCTGGACGACATTTAAAGTTTGCAGGAGACTGCGCTGAGCCTCTCAAAGCCAGCATTCACATTTAGGCTGTATAACACGGAGACACGGGCAAAGGTTACAGTACAGCTTCCCTGCATTGCAACGCCTATCTGATTCCCCTTTCCTTTTCAGCCAGGCTGGCTAAACTCAAATTTCACATCAATTCCACAATAAAAGCAAACCCAGAAACTCAACCTGCTGTGAACCAGCAGTGTGGCTCCTTACCAAGCCACTTAAACAAAGAGCTCCTTTTCAAACGTCTTCCGCTATCCATAATGCATGTTACCATAAAATGTCCAGGTTGCTAATTCGCTTGGATGAAAGCATCTACCTGGAGGAAAGGCTTATTTCTGCAATTGTTCTAGATCTACATAAAATATGCACAGGGAAGCAAGATTATAAATGCATATTCATACTTTTGTTTCAGGATTGGGAACCCAAATGACTTAATGCTAAAAAAGATGACCTTTCAGTCTTTTTCACAGTAGCAATGGCAGTTTGTGATATCCCTTTATTATAAAAATTATAATTTTTTAAAAAAAAAATCTGTGGCTTCGAGTTCTGTTTAACTCTTTTGTGTGCATCTTTAAAAGGTATTCGTGAAATATCTGATTTCAGGGATTAGTGCAGCCTTCATTACTATGCATGAAAAACGAGATGAAATACCACGTTTTTGGCAGCTGGTTCCACTGGATAAGCATCCACTCACCCAGCTTGATTTAACATTTTGTTACTGCAGCTTTAGGTTGCACATTTGATTTAGTACCAGCAGAATTATGCTGGAAGAACGGCAATGGAAAGACAGGGCTATAGAAGAAAGAATCTGGCAACTCCTGATTACTGATCCGCTTGAAATCACGGATTTGGCTGCCTAGGAGGGCCCAAATTAGGGTCTTTCATCCTAATCCTTATCTCCAAATCAGGAGCAGCTGCTGCAGAGCTCCTATTTAGTTTATTTATTTCAGAAAACCTATCTCCCGCCCTTCTGATGCATTTGCATCACTCAGGGACGCATGCAGCAATAACAATTCTAATATATACATAAATTGAGACAGGCTCAGCAGCCGAAAACATTCCAAAATGGAGGTTGGTGTCCGTTTGTGTCACTTTCTCAGTACCCTGCCTTATCCTTTCCATAAGGCAGAAATCTTTTCCCCACTGGCACCATGACTGTGTTGAAAGTACTGTACAAAAGTGCAGAGCAGCTTCTAAATGCCTGTAGTGTGGAAACATAACAGCCCAAGGCTGTTTTACACGGCAGCTGTGTGAAGGAAATGACAGCAATGCCCATAGAGTTTAGGACCAAGATGTACAGGAGAGGACAACGTGGTAGGGAGCAGCACATTCTGGGTCCCCTTTCTACCTTCTATAGCGAAAGGGACCAATCCGGAGCCTAGCACACCCCAGTTTATAATTTCTTCCTGAGCCGTTGGATCAGATGTGTGGAATGCCTGTAGGCCTACTAACTCTTTCCTGCTCTAGTGCGCTGCATCTTTTCCTTCTATCAGATGTTTATCCATGGATCATGATGAATGGAAATCAACTGGAGAAGACCAGACTCTGAAGGGGCGTTGAGGAACCAGAAAGGCTAGCTGCTGCTGCTCCTGCAAAGAAAGGATATGTAAGTAAGGCATCAATCTTTGGAGGCAACTGCACCATTACAAAATCCTGACTTTAGAGTATGATTGCAACTTTGGAATGGGTTCAGGCTGCAAGGTTCAGCCTTGGTGAATCCAGAGGTCAGGTGTCATTTTCCTATGAGTAACAAGTAAAGGAGGAATGGTTAAGACCAAAAGGGTTTGGGGCCATTGCACTGGAGTACCTCTGCTACCTGGTTTTTTAAAAAATGGTTTAGTGAGGTTTTCAACTAAGTACGGACAGAACAGATAATGTAAGAAAACAATTACATAAACATGCATATGGACTGAAATATAAATTAACATAAACATTTCTTTTGCAGGTGGCAACATGGAAGATAACCAAAGTGGATATTGATGGAGAGGAGTCCATTCACATGAAAAGTATGTATTTCAAAAAGCACCTCCGCTTACTGTTATAGAGGCTCATATTTAATTCCGTGCACAGTGCCACAAACCTATGTATAACTGACTGCTAGAAATGCATTGTCCCCCCTTAAATGGACTGCCTTATTTCTTTATGTCATATACTAAATGCATACATTCCTTCTTGGAAAATGTCTGAAATGTGGAAGTAATTTGAATGCGTGGGGGGGGGGGATGCTTGAAAATGAAACGTAAACTGCATTCTAAAATTTGGCTTTAATTAGCACACTGCAGATTAACAGTGGCAATTTGAAATTATCTCTCCAAATCAAGGCTGTTTCCATAGCGATGGCTGATTCCCAAGACCTGCTGTGTCAATTTGTCATGAGCAGCCAAAGGCAAGAGGGAAATGCTAGGCTCTCTCAGGCCACAGCAAAGGCTACCCAGATCTATCCAAAATGCTTGATCGGTCTGCAAGTACTTGCCTCTATCTAGAGCTTTGTCCCATAAGAGCAGAGCCTGCCCAAGACATTTTGGCACCTGAGGCGAATCACAGAATGACACCCCCCTCACCCTGCCACCAGGGAAAAAGGGGTGAGTGAAGATCTACACCAGGAACAAGGAGGAGATAAAGATCTACTTTGAGAACAGGAAGGAGGAGAGACCAGCAGTGCCTCCTGTTTGTAAAGAGGCCACTGTACAGGTGGGATGGCAGTGCTGCCTAGGAGGCGGCAGGTGGCAGATCTATCCTCCAAGATACACATCACAGCTGTTGCTGTTGGGATCTCAAATTTCAGCAGTGCCTTGTGTGGCACCAGAATCTGGCACCCCCCTCACCTTCTGTGGACTGTCTTGCCAGAGTGGTGCATGTTCTGGTTATCTCCCGCTTGGACTACGGCAATGCGTTCTATGTCGGGCTACCTTTGAAGGTGACCTGGAAATTACAACTAATCCAGAAGGCGGCAGCTAGACTGGTGACTGCGAGTGGCCGCCGAGACCACATAACACCGGTCCTGAAAGACCTACGTTGGCTCCTAGTATGTTTCCGGGCACAATTCAAAGTGTTGGTGCTGACCTTTAAAGCCCTAAACGGCCTTGGCCCAGTATACCTGAAGGAGCGTCTCCACCCCCATCGTTCAGCCCGGACACTGAGATCCAGCTCCGAGGGCCTTCTGGCGGTTCCCTCACTGTGAGAAGTGAGGTTACAGGAAACCAGGCAAGGCCCTTCTTGGTAGTGGTGCCCGCCCTGTGGAACGCCCTCCCATCAGATGTCAAATAAATAAATAACTATCTGACTTTCGGAAGGCATCTTAAGGCAGCCCTGTTTAGGGAAGTTTTTAATATCTGATGAATTATTGTATTATAGTATTTTGCTGGAAGCCACCCAGAGTGGCTGGGGAAACCCAGCCAGATGGGTGGGGCATTTATTATTATTATTATTATTAATAATAATAATTAAATTGTACAAAATAGTTGCAGCACGCTCTAGGCTCTGCACCCAGTGTAATTTGGGGTCAAGAGCAGTGGCGTAGCGTGGGGGGTGCAGGGGGGGCCGGCCGCACCGGGCGCAACATCTGGGGTTAGGGCAAATCCACAGGTTAGGGGGCGCAAATCCACGGGTTAGGGGGCGCAAATTACTTGCCTTGCCCCGGGTGCTGACAACCCACGCTACGCCACTGGTCAAAAGCCCCTAAGTCTGCCTCTGATCAGTGAAAGGCAAGTGTGCTTCCACAGCTGCTGCCCTGCTCAACATACTGATGAACCTCAGGTATGTTTTAAATCACCCAGGTGGGAGTTGGATGTGCGAGTTGGATGTGCATACAGCAAAAGGGATGGGGGGGGTAAGGAGCCCTTTCGATGATTTGCTATGTTTGATGTGATGGTGAAGGTACTGCAGTCATGGAATTATAGAGTTGGGAGGGACCTGCACCAAGGGCCATCTATTCCACCCCACTGCAATGCAGGGATCTCAACTAAAGCATCCATGACAGATGACCATCCAGCCTCTGCTTTGTGTTGTTTGGTCGTGTCCGACTCTTCGTGACCCCATGGACCAGAGCACGCCAGGCACTCCTGTCTTCCACTGCCTCCCGCAGTTTGGTCAAACCCATGTTTGTAGCTTCGAGAACACTGTCCAACCACCTCGTCCTCTGTCGTCTCCTTCTCCTTGTGCCCTCCATCTTTCCCAACATCAGGGTCTTTTCCAGGGAGTCTTCTCTTCTCATGAGGTGGCCAAAGTATTGGAGCCTCAGCTTCAGGATCTGTCCTTCCAGTGAGCACTCAGGGCTGATTTCCTTCAGAATGGAGAGGTTTGATCTTCTTGCAGTCCATGGGACTCTCAAGAGTCTCCTCCAGCACCGTAATTCAAAAGCATCAATTCTTCAGCGATCAGCCTTCTTCATGGTCCAGACCATCCAGCCTCTGCTTAGAACCCTCCAAAGGGTCTTGCTCATGGAAAGGAGGGTCGCTTTAAGAGTTGTGGGGGAGATCATTCTGACAAGAGGAGGCACCTGCAGCAATGCCCCCTTCTACGCAACTCTTAAAAGGCACGCCCCTGTTTTCCTTTGCACCAGGTTGCCTCAGTGCTGCTTATTCAGACAGAAGCATTTTAATGCCATGAGGCAAGTCAGCTAAAACAGAGACCTCAGGAAGACAGTGTGCTGGAAGATGAACAGCCACGCCACCGCAGTGATGTAGCTCTCTCCTGCAGAGATTGACGTCCGGGCTTAACCAGCCAACAGAACCACTGCCACCAACATTTCTCCTGATGTAGGTTCAGCTGTCAGGTATTCTTTATCCTAAAGGGTGCCCATTATTTCCAAAGGTTGCCTATTTCAGAACACTGCAAGCCCCCAGAGGACTATACTCTGGGTGACAAGGAGCCAAAGGAAGTTAGGACACTATGCGAGAGCAGTAACTTGGAACCAGAAACCATGTGGCATAGCAAGCACTCCCTCTAGTGGAAATAAAAGTGCAGACAAGTTCCACAGCCCCTTGTTACGGGAACTTACCCATATGATTCACAAATGACTTATAGGCTGTATGGAGAAAATAAGGAATCACTAAGCTGTTTGAAGTATGCAGAAACAGAGCACATAGTCACCAGCTTTCTAAAGCAGGCATAGGCAAACTCGGCCCACCAGGTGTTTGGGACTACAACTCCCATCATCCCTAGCTAACAGGACCACTGGTCAGGGATCATAGACCCTATGGCCTGGGAAATCATAGATCCTATGGCCTGGGCAGGCCTCTTTTGTACCCGCTGCTGGGATTGACAAAGCTGCCTCTGATTGGTTGACAAGGCATTCTCTGATTGACAAGGCATCTGATCCTCACCAATGAAACAACTCCTAGCTCTTGATTTGACTTTTCTTCTTCTCTTTGTATGGTGGTAATTATAAGCTGTTTTCACCCTCCCCTTGGATTTAGAAATGTAAAACCACCTATTGGTAGACAAGCAATCTGCAAATAATTCAGCAATACTGATGGGGCAGCCCTCAGTGCCCAGCTCTTTTTTGAAGAAGCGGACAAGTAATTCACATACCCCACCCCAACACTTCAAGAGCCTCCAAGGTGCAAATTCGTGGCGCCCCTTGTTTTCTCCTACTTCAGAGGACCCAAACCAGTGGCTTCAAGATATGAGATAGGAGATTCCAACTAAACCTCATTGCAGGGGAGTGGACCCAATGACCCTTGGGATCCCTTACAACACTTCTATTCTATTCTATTCTATTCTATTCTAGTCATTCTTTGCATAGTGGTCAGAGCGTTCTGGGTCCAAATCCCCACGTAGCCTTGAAGTCACACTCACTCAGTATCTCTTAGGACTGTTGTGAGGATAAAATGGGGAAACTGCCTTTTGCTCCAGGGAGGAAAGGTGCTTGGGGGAGGAGGGAGGGAGAACACACACACAGGTGAAACAGATGGACCAGATGCCGGACAGATGAGCTAACCCAGAAATAATACCTCGGGTTAAGAGCTTTGCTTCAGGATGAGAACAGAAATTGCGTGGCAGCAGGAGGCCCCATTAGCTAAAGTGGTGCTTCAGGTTAAGAACAGTTTCAGATTAAGAACGGACCTCCGGAATGAATTAAGTACTTAACCCGAGGTACCACTGTACTGGTTTTTCAGGACTGTTCTTTTCACCCCCAAACATTTATTTACCTGAACAATGCAGGCTCAGTAATTCTCTGCCAGGGGAGTGTGATCAGGTGGAGTGTGTTGCTTCTCAAAGGAAAAAAAAGTGGGGAATTGAGAGACAGCAACAGTGGGGAAAGTGTCTTGTCCATCCTTGGCACTGTAGATGTCATTCATATGCCTGGGTAAAGTTCCAGTGTCTTTACCTGACATTCTCTTATGAGCTTTGTGTAATTCCATCCACAACATCAAGGTTTTTTCCTGCTACCTTCCTCTCGCTGTTGGTACCAAACAGGCCAGCCTAATCACCTGCTGTTAGGACCTTCATTCTCGGTGCGTATTCTTCTTGGAGGAAAAGCCACGTCGGGGTAGCAAGCTGTCAAGGGAATTAAAAATAATCTTCATTAGCAGCATAACTGCTTGCCCTTGCATTCCTTGCGGTGAGGGAGAAGAGAGTCCCTGGGAGCAAAGAGGATAAAGGATGCTTGCATAGATGATATACACTTGTGTGCTGCTAACACAACTGCGTCCCTTAGCTTGCAGGGGTTGCATTTGTGCCGACTGCTAAATAACATGGTGTGATTGCATGATATTTCCGTACTGTGAAAAGTGGCAGAATACGGTGCAATTATAACTACTTTAGTCGGTAATTGACAGCCTGTGAAAGGGACTGAGGGGGAGGGAGGGAAGTCCCCTCTCCCGCACAGTGACAAGAGCCTTGAAAAGCTAATTGTGGCTTCTCTTTAGAGGTTATTCAGGTTATAGCGTGGCCATAAGCAGGCAAAGTATCACAGGGAAGAAAAACAGCACGGCTTGCACACACAGATCCTTAATAAATGAAAGATGGAGGAGCGATACTTACCGTATGCTGCTGCTTTTAAACAGCATTAAAGAGCTGTGCTTTGTGCAAACAACAACAACATCCCCGCCATCCGCCTCTGAACAGTCAAAGGTAGTGCATTTTGTTGTGTTTCATTCCTCAAAAGATATTCCGCAGAACCCCACGTAGGAATTTGGGGCACAATTAAAGCAAGCAAAAAATAAAAGGCGAAGCAGAGCTTGCTCAAATGTCACTGCTGTTCAAAGCTAATAGTGAAAATTGCAGCTAAGATACAGTAGGCAGCGAGAGCTAGGCACAGTTACAGTGGTACCTCGGGTTAAGAACTTAATTCGTTCTGGAGGTCTGTTCTTAACCTGAAACTGTTCTTAACCTGAAGCACCACTTTAGCTAATGGGGCCTCCTGCTGCTGCCACCGCCGTCCGATTTCTGTTCTCACCCTGAAGCAAAGTTCTTAACCCGAGGTACTATTTCTGGGTTAGCGGAGTCTGTAACCTGAAGCGTCTGTAACCCGAGGTACCACTGTATTTGGCTGACTGATTGCAGTAGCAACTGCAGCTGTGTTGTCATCTGTGAGAACAAGAAGGAAGGAAACAGGCCCAGGACAGCAAAGCAAAGGAAGGACCAGGGTTGGGGAACCTCAGGCAGCATCTCAAATTAGTGTCTCAAATTTCAGTGGCACCCGGTGCAACGCCAAAATCTGTCCCTGCCTCTCGCCTCCATTGGATGTCATAGCTGCAGTGCTCCAGAAGCTCTGTGCCCGATGCAACTGCACCGATCCTGCTCCTATAGATCTGACTTTGCCTCAGGCCTGGGGGGGGGGGGGCCTCTTTCCCTGCCCCTCAGAAATCTGCCGAGGGCACGCCCCCTCTCAAGCCACACCTCTGGCCAGTCCTGTTTTGTCCCCTCGCTCAGTGTTTTCGCCTGGCTAAAATGTGCCTTGAAATCTAATAAAGCTTTTTTGCCTGCCTGGATGGAGGGTGACGAGCGGGATGTGTGAGTGTGAAGAAGCTAGCCTTCTATAGAAAAGTAGAATTCGGATGTATTGCCCCTCCCCCTTTTGCCTCTGGCCACACCCACCACTGGTATGCGGCCCCCGGGAGGTTGCGCAGAAGGAAACATGGCTCTTGGTTCCTCACCTCTGGGGAACAAGGCGTGGCAAACCTGGAGCGCTGGCTCCCAAGTGGCCAGACTCACTACTAGGGATGGGTGAATTCCTCAATTTCGGTTTCTCTTTTTTACACTCCTGCTACCCTGCTCTTTCCCACTCTTAAGTTCATTTCTTTGTCACATCAGTTTGTCAAATGGGGGTGGAAGGGTTGCTTTGCATAGTAAAAACATTTTGCATATACATCTCCCCTTCAGTTTTGCTTGAGTTGTTTTTGCTTTTATTGTGCCCTTTGTGTTTTTATGTTGTGATTTTTGTCCTGAGACCTGCAGGTATACGACGGTATACAAATTTAACAGTCAATAATAATTATTAATAATAATGCATTGAATAATGCATTTAAATTTGTGGTGAAAGAAGAAAGTGACTGGGACAAACAAAGCATCTTCTTCAGAAAGCTGTTTACAAAAGGAGACAGGAATCTGTGCCATTAGTTGAGGGCTGTGGGGTAGGATTTTGGGAACCGCTTCTGACCATGCCAAATCCTCCATTTAAAAATGATATTTCCTTTGCTTTGGCCATAGCTGAGAGCAATTTATTCTGCAGCTGACAAGTACTAGATTCAAGGAAGCAGCTTGTCTGGATTGCCAGAGGGTTTCTACAGGCATGAAACACGCACCAAAATTGTAATTAATGCAGGTGCTCTGAAGAATCAAGAAGGCATAGGGGGCAAGAGTGAAGACAAAACTACCCATAATGCCTCCCTCCAGTGAAAAAGAAGCTGTTTTCGAAAAGGAGTTTCTGGGTGGAATTGTGAATTTAAGAACAGCCTTTGCTGGATCACTCAAAAAGCCCATCTGGTCCAAGCACCCTGCTCCCATAGTAGCCATCTTTACGCCTGGGAGAAGCCCATGGGCGGAACTTGGGGGCAAGAGCCCTTTCGCCACCACCTGAGATTCCCACCAACTGGTCTTAAGAAGCATACCTGCCTCCGAGAGTGGAGACACGGAGCATGGCCCTCTTCTCCATGAAATTATCTGCTGCTCTTTCAAAGCCACCCAAGGCAGATCAGGATCTACTGGTAGATCTCTGGGTGATTTGCAACAGATGCCCTCCAATTGTCTAGCAGGGGTGTCAACGTGAATAAAATATGGGAGGATGGGACAGGTAAGCCCCATCGTGCCTAATCGATCATACAATGTGCCGCATGCACACCACTTGAATGGCAATGCCCGTCACATGGGAGGGGGCCTGGATGCCTCAAATATTATATTGGGGGGTCCCAAAGGTACCTTGGCCCCTAGGAGTCGGCTCCTATGTTGTTGAGCCACACCACAGCATGGCCAACAATGAGTTTTCCCCACCTAAATTAGGCTGCTGGAATTAAGCTAGCTAAGACTCTGGGACAAAAGGATTGTGAGCTCACTTGAGCTGTACGACCAAAACAAAAGGGCCGACCCAGAGACACAAGCTGAACATTGTCTCCTCAGCGGGTTTGTAGATCTTGGGTTCTAGTAAAAAATAAAACTAGATTTAACAAGCCTAGTCTGACCATCCCTGTGCCTCCACATCATGCAGAGCTAGGACTCAACTAGGCTCATTACCAGTCTAGCTGAGTCTATCTGGTGGCACAATGTTATATCACACATACAATGCATATAAATCACTTTTTCATTTCCAGTCTAGCTGAGTCCCCAGACTGGTAAAGAAAAAAGCGATTTATATGCGCAATATAACATTGTGCCACCAGATGGCGACGTGGAGCCCCGTTTTTCTCTACCTGTTTTCCCTGTTTAATTTTTCGACGCTTTAAACTGAAACGCTCCTTTGACGTGTCTAGATCCCGCCCTAGTGGATCCAAGAGTGCCCTCCTTCTGGTCACCTACCTGCACATAGCAACGAGATGGCTCAGCTGCTCAGAGGGCGGTGCTGATAATGCCAAGGTTGCGGGTTCGATCCCTGCATGGGGCAGCTGCATAGTCCCGCATTGTGGGGGGAATCTCAGAATCCCTCTCCAACTCTGCCATTTTGTGATTTGATTTGAAAACAAGTAGGTGGTATAAAACCACCCCGGCAGATCGGAGAGCCCACCCACTGACTCCAGACGCAATTGCGCCCACGCTCTGCACACGCTCAGAAGCAACCTCGTTGTTCTTGGTTCCACCTCGGCTGCTGAAAAAGGTTCCGGGGCTAAGCGCTGCTCTAGGGGGCGGGGAAACAAGGCTCTTTCCAGAAATCGGGGGCTCACCTGTCCGGCATCTGGTCCATCTGTTTCACCTGTGTGTGTTCTCCCTCCCTCCTCCCCCAAGCGCCGTCGAGCCACTCCAGGAACCCCGGACAGCCAAGCCAAGCCACGGGGCGGCGTGTGAGCTAAGCGGCTTCTCCAGGCCCCGCAAGAACTTGTGGGCAAGGCGGGCTCGGCGCTCCGCCCCCTTCCCACCACCTTCCTTCCTCGGGCGCAGTGGCGCCGCGCTCTCGCCGGACTCCAGACCTGGGAAGAAGGCGGCGGCGGCGGCGGCGGCTCCTCTTGTCGGTGCAGGGCAGGTGAGTGCTGGGGACCCGGCGGCGCCCCCGTCGCCCCGCTTTTGGGTCGTGGCTCAGCGGGGAAAGGGACCCGAGAGGGAGAGACTCGTGCGCGCACCTGCCTCTCCTGCCGTCCAGGTGGGCGCACCAGAGAAGCGCGGTTGTCCGCTCCAAGTCTCTACCTGGGATGGAGCCGAGAGCGGCGCCCCCGATCCCAAGGTCCTTAAGAAAACGCACTTGCCAGGGAGTAAGGCTCGTTGAACAAAGCGAGGTTTCCTTCCGAGTAAACGCGCCTAGGCTTTGCGCTTTCTGTTTTGGGGAACAGAAAGGGACTCTGCTTTTCCTTCCGCGCACACACATGAAAAAACTCCACTCCTGGTTCCTCGACGCCTTGTTGATTTCAGCAGTATAATTTTTAGGCGGTAGGCGGGCGAGTAGGAGGCATGCTGCTGCTGTTGGTGGTCAGACCATTGGGGACCAGAGATCCTTTGCAAATCCAGATCTCTCTTCTTCAGCTCACCTCTGTTGAAAAGTTCCCCCGTTCCGCAGCAACCAGGTATCTCCCCAAAAGGGGTTGTTTTGCCAGTGTTACTAAAGTGCCCACTTGGTTTTCAGCATTAGGTAGTTATTGGACCCCTTCAGAACCTGGTGCGGAAAACGTGGGAAGATTCAGAAGAATTGCTTCTGAATGTATGACTTTTGCGTCTAGCTCTCTGGGTTGGGGCTGTTTATTTCTTAAAGATAAAGTCTCAAGCTGTCCTGGCCTTACAGCCCTGGAAAAAGTATAGGCTTGGTCAGTTGTCAAAGTGGGTCCATTACAAGGGCTTGAAATAGATCATTGTATTATTTATGAAAGGCTGCCAAACAGGAGCCATGTTTGCTTTTGCTTATAAAATACTCGGAAATGGAATTTGCAGGTGAAATTGCCAAGCCCTTGGGAGACTGGAGGATTTTCCTGGAGGTTTTGGGGAGGTTTGCTTCTGGAGGTGGATCTGTATATGGAAACATGCTTCCTTTGAGCCGGCAAGTTTAATGATTACCTGTTTATAGTAGCTGTAATTATGTAGCACATTCTTTGTCTCTCTTTCCTGCTTCTGCTCAGTGTGCTTTCTTGAAAATAAGTTCCATTGGACTTTTTTTATTTTCATTATTTCTCTATACTGCATATATATTGCTTGATAATGACTTTCAGAGCTTTGTATATAATAGTTTTTTGCTCCATATTCTTCTATATATTCCAATCAATCAAGTCCTAGAGTTGTTTTTCCCCCTTTGTGAAGTTATTATCTTACTTGTAAGAAAGGTGACCCTATATTGAAAATAGGGGACTATAAATACTAGATCCTGAATGGGAGGGATGCATAATAATTGCAGAGCCAAACGAATAGATGGAAAGAAGGTGTATCGTCTGTTGTAAGTAAGAGCACCTGTTTCAGACTAGGGTCAGGTTGGCTGCAGCTGCAGCCTAATGCTTTAAAAACTAAGGCTTAAATAGTGGACAGAACATCTCTGATTGAAATGCTGTGGACAACAGTCACTTTGTGGTGAGTTTTCCCTGGGGGAAGGTGAGGGGCAGTCAGGCCAGCAGGCAATCTAATACACAGAATTGCAAATTTCGCATCTGGAAGAGGAAGGGAAGCAAACCTCATACTTCTCAATAGCCTGGAGGGAGTTATTTTAAAAAAGGTTGGGGGGGGGATCAGGTGTTTGGCAAAAGGATGCTCGTCTGCAGCAACTGGATTTGTTTCAGGTACGCTGATGTTTTCTGCAAGAAGCACATTAAATAGCGAGGTGCCCATCTTCAGAAACTTGGAGATATGCTGCAATCCCATCCCCACTTACCTGGGAGTAAACCCCATTGGACTCAGAAGAACTTGCTGCTGGGTAGACATGTACCAGATTGCACTGAGAGCTGCTCAGAAAAGTGTACATGCTTATATAAGACAAGCTGCCTATAAAGTTATATCTAACCGAAACAGTGTGTACGCGAAGTATTTAGCGTTGTAAAATATCTTATCAAATTCTCCATTTTACTTTTATCCGCATTCCAACACCACCCCAATCAGTCTCTGACCTCCATTTTCTAGGCACTGTGCAAAACTTGTTCTAATAAGCTTGATAGCCCTAGTCACCGAAAAGAAGAAAAGTAAATTAGTTCTAGGGCTGTGACGTTCTGCTGGCATTTGAATGACTTGGATGTTTGTAATGATTTGGTACTAGTTTCTCTCTCCCATTGAAGCGTGCCGGATTCAATAGATGTAATTGCATATACATATTTTATTGAGCTTTATGCCTGTCCTTGAACAGGAATATTCATTTCATTAATTAAGGATGATGCACTAGTGTATTACTGTTGTTATTAGGGCTGCCATCCAACTGGATAAATCTTAATGAATTAAACAAATCAGATTTAATTAAGAGTGCGGTCCTACCTCAGGGCCCGAAATGTTGATGGCTATAGGATGATGGTACGAATGCCCTGTAGATGTGTCTCTGCTAGCCATGGGGTGGTGGTTAGGGTACCTCTCTGCTGGGACATGAGAACACTGCTCCCCCCAGGCAAGGGGTGTATGTGGCTTCTCTGCAGCAGAGACACCCTCCCACTACGCCAGGGGTAGGCAACATAAGGCCCATGGGCCACAAGCAGCCCACAGGGGCCGTTTAACTGGCCCATGAGCCAAGCTTGGCAAGTTTCCGCGTGTGGAACTAAACTGGTGCAGCGCGGCATGGGCACTCGCTTCTGCGGTGCCGGAAATCGCGTCTGTGCATGCTCAGATGCCAAAAATTGTGTCTGTGCAGACGCCAGAAATCACGGCTGCGCGCACTCATGTGCATGTGCGATCCGGCCCACAGAGGGATCTCCACTGGAGTGAACTGGCCCAGGCGAGGCAAACCTTGCCGACCGCTGCACTATGCCCAAAGAGATGGAAAACTATGGTTGGCAGTTCTCCTACCAAATGGTAGCATATAGTCCCCAAATGGGGTGTTTCAGGGGTAGGGCACCAGTGGTTTGGGGTCCATTGTATCCAGAGCTCCATGGGTCCTTCAGGGGGTCCAGTCATTGAACCCCTCAGCTACACCAGCCAGGAACTGGTGAAGTTGAAGACAGGACATCAACCACCCCCTTTCCACCTCAACTGACACAAGGTGGCTGGGCTTAGGATGTGGCAGCGGTTCTGTTGCACCACTCCCCACCCTTAGGATTGCTCTGCCCATCTGAATTCATTTGCATATGGTTTTAAAAAGTAGTTTTTTAAGGAGGAAATATGCATGCTTTGTTTTTAGACGGTAGATGTTGCAGCAGGTGCCATCTGTTTGGTTGAACTACATGTTACCTTAAATGTGTGGCTTGCTCTCTGTTGTTGTTGTCATAGCTGGTTAATACTGAGCACATAGTTCTGCCCCTCCCCATTTTATCCTCGCAACAACAACCCTCTGAGGTAGCTTACGTTGAGGGACAGCGACTGGCCCCTAGTCACCCTGTGGGTTTCATGGCTGATTTGAAATCTGGTCTCCCAGGTCCTAGCCCAGCACTCTAATCGGACCACACTGTCCTGCAGTTTAATTTTTCTCTTGCAAACTGGGAAGAGAACAGGCTGCTCATGAACTTGTGTTGAGGGGAAGATCTCCGTATCCTGAGCTGTACCTTGATATGTTGTGAGGCTTGCCATGAAACTATACATGTCCAGATGGACCCCAAGAAAATCTCTCTTGTCATAGCAGTATCTGCTTTATCTTCTCTCCTAAGCTCACTACACTTTTAAGTGATTGCTGATCCATGGCCATTTGATGTACCTTTGGGGACAATCAATTTGCTGATGAAGAATTATCATTGAAACAGTTCATTGTCCTGGAAGAACTGTTCTGTCTGCTGCTGTGCTTGGAGCACCCTATTGCTACGTTTGGAGCACCCATCACCTCACATTTGTAGGAAATGGACTTCGGAAAGGCATTCTGCCTCCATTTCAGTGATCTTTAACAGTGACTTACTACACCTACCATTCCTGTTCATAGAACATTAATTTGATGCTTATTAGTTTGTGACTCCATGCACATATTATATGTCTTCTGTTTATTAATTTTGAAATAGCATAGTGTTATAAGGGACGCAGGTGGCGGTGTGGGTTAAACCACAGAGCCTAGGACTTGCCAATCAGAAGGTTGGCGGTTTGAATCCCCGCGACGTGGTGAGCTCCCGTTGCTCTGTCCCTGCTCCTCCCCACCTAGCAGTTCGAAAGCATGTCAAAGTGCCAGCAAATAAATAGGTACCGCTCTGGCGGGAAGGTAAATGGTGTTTCCGTGCGCTGCTCTAGTTCGCCAGAAGCAGCTTAGTCATGCTGGCCACATGACCCGGAAGCTGTACGCTGGCTCCCTTGGCCAATAAAGGGAGATGAGCACCGCAACCCCAGGGTCGGTCATGACTGGACCTAATGGTCAGGGGTCCCTTTACCTTTATAGTGTTATAAAAATATTGGCAGTATATTATCAGCCAACATGTTGCTCGTTGTTGTTCAGAGTGTTCTGTTTGCAACACGGGATTTTCTTTGTTGTATTATCTTCCTTCCTAGCAGTTATAATCAATACTTTTCTGGCTGAAATAGTAAAAAGGAATGTTACAGACAAGGATTCTAATGTTTTCCTATGCTTCTACGGGTGCATCAACTTAAATATCTGGCTTGCAATTAAAAAAAAATGAACTGAGTTCAGAAGCTAAACAACTTTACTGTCATATGTGATGGGTTCTTAGGAGAAAAGATGGCTATGCCCTCTCACCCCTTGATAGCACAATCTGCTAAAGAGGTATATACAGACAACATTCCTCCTAGTGGACAGTTTTGATGGATTGACGCTGACTCTATAGCGCAACAATCTGAAACCATTAGAATCAGTGGTGCTTGTAGTTTGGCTAATCTGAAGGGTCATCTCATAGGTACTGAGATACCAAAAGACCAAAAATAAAGAAATATTTATATATGCTACAACTGCAACTAGAATGGTTTTTGCCCAGAGATGGAAAGAAGTTGTAGTACCAACCAAGGAAGAGTGGCTACTTAAATTAATGGATTATGCCAAAATGGCAAAGTTACCGGGTGTAATAATAATAAGAAATTATTAAAGATTGGGGGAAATTTGTGGAATATTTGAAAAGCTCCTGTATGCAAATAAGCTCATTAGCAAGGTTAACGTAAAACAAGCAGTTAAACATATTACTAAGAGAAACTAAAGGATAACTTGAAGATGGAGTAATGTGGAAAATGCAGTATGAAAATTAAAATTAAAAAGGAACCACAAAAGGGGGGTGTCAAATATATGTGTATTTTTATAATTAGTGTGTCTGTAAATGTTTGAAAAACCGGAAAATAAAATTTTAGGAAGGTTCAGCTCAATAGCCTATAGAAAGAGATAAGCAGCAAAAGTATATGAGCATCTGTTGTTGTTGCTTTGAGCAAGTGGAAAAAACTGCAAGGGGCTGATTGGTCTTGAGTTTGCACAAAGCTCTGTGGGGTCTGTCCCCACAGTCAGCTGATCAATGTGGGGCCCCAGATAACGTTGCCTGTGGATTCTTCCCCTCTTTTCAGGTATTCCAGTTGCACTGCCCGATGTCTCCTAACCACTTGGAAACCTATAGGTGGCCTTGACAGCACTGGGGAAGTAGAGATCTTTCCCAGCCTGCTTCTGTATTAGAATCATTTTCAGAGTTTTTTTATTCCATGTGTGTGTTTGCAGCCCTGGGCTCCTTCGGGAGGAAAGATGGAATATAATATACTATAGCCCCCAATGGATGAGAACAAAGGTCCGTCTAGCCCAGCCTTACCCAACCTGGTGCCCTGGAGAAGGCTAGTCTGCCCTCAACTTCCTGTTTCCTACAGTGCCCATTAAGTGTTGGGCCCGCCTGAAAAGCCTTCTGCTGCATTGATTTTGCTTGCCCCTCACCTTAACAGTGGCCAGCAAAACTGAGCCTAGGAAGCTGCCTTACACCGAATAAAATCATTGGTTAGTCTAGTTTAGTATTGCCTACACAGACTGGCAGCAGCTTTCCAGGGTTTCAGACGGGGCCTAGGAAGTGGTATCTGACATGCATTTGACACAGGATTTCGTATTTTAAGACATCTTTCCCCACTCTGCTGCCCTCCACGTGTTTTGAACCACCAGCCCTATCAACCCCAGATAGATCATTTGTGATGGCTCCTTGCCCTAGCTCACATTACAACCCAGTTAATCCAACCCAAACTTATTGCAATACCATGGCTCTTGGGTCTCTCTCTTCCCTCCTTCAATCTTGCTTTTCAACAATGGGTAAAATCTATGTTTCTGTTTAAAAATAACATCACAGAAAATTTAGAACCAAAAAACATTAACTGTATTACTATGTTTGATTTAACTCAGTTTCAAGAAGTGGAATTTCACCCTCAGTGAACATACCTTTATTGCTTGCATTCTTTTCCCCCCTAATCTGTCATCATGTTGATTCAGGCAATGAATTTAAGACCATAGTCCTATGCATATTTGCAAGGGAGGAAATATTGTTTGCCTGTTTATCTTAATCCTTTGTAGGAAATGATTGATGATGGTCAAGGCTTTACTGTAATCTAGGGACTCTGCCAAGGATCAGCTTTAATGTATGCCTTTGTGCTAAATTTGCTCAGGGAGACTGTTTGGCACCAGAGTGCAGTCGCTGTATCTCCTGGGTTGGTATGAAAGTGCATGGGCAAAAGTGTTTCTGTTGGAGGTACCATTGTCGGGTCACATGAATTGGGCACCTTCAACAGGAGATTGGTGCAGATCTTGAGAGTCCATCTGCACTTGCCTGCAAAGCCCAGAGTTTCTGTATTCGGTTTGTCACCTTGAGGTCCACACCTGAGCTCCTTGTGCTCTGGTATATGGTTTTCAGAATGTGGTGTTTCTTGTTCTGCTCCCGGGTTTTCCATTATTCATTCTTTCCAGCAATGCCCAACCCCAATCCTCATGGATTAACTGTCTACAGTGGGGAAAAAATGAGAAAGGCATAAGCGTGCAGTGGTTTTAAAACCAACTACAGTGGTACCTCGGGTTACATACGCTTCAGGTTACAGACTCTGCTAACCCAGAAATAGTATCTCGGGTTAAGAACTTTGCTTCAGGATGAGAACAGAAATCATGCTCTGGTGGCACGGCGGCAGCAGCAGGAGGCCCCATTAGCTAAAGTGGTGCTTCAGGTTGAGAACAGTTTCAGGTTAAGAACGGACCTCCGGAACGAATTAAGTACTTAACCCGAGGTACCACTGTACAGGCATACCTCAGGTTACAGATGCTTCGGGTTGCACGATTTCATGTTGCGCCCCACACCGAACCCGGAACTACCGGAACGGGTTATTTCTGGGTTCTGGCGCTTGCGCATGCAAAGAAGCGCTGAATCTCAAACCACACGTGCACAGATGCGGTGCTGTGGGTTGCGGACGCTGCAGGTTGCGAACGTGCTTTCAGCACAGATCACTTTCACAACCCGAGCATCCACTGTACAGTGGTACCTCGGGTTACAGATACTGCAGGTTACAGACTCTGCTAACCCAGAAATAGTACCTCGGGTTAAGAACTTTGCTTCAGGATGAGAACAGAAATTGCGCGGCGGCAGCGTGCCGGTAGCAGGAGGCCCCATTAGCGGTACCTCAGGTTAAGAACTCTTTCAGGTTAATAACGGACCTCCAGAATGAATTACCGTAAGTTCTTAACCCAAGGTACCATTGTAGGTAGAGGAAAATCTGGATTTATAGGGGAGAAAGTGAAAGCAACTGCTTTCGGTGAATGTAGCATAGACCAGGAGGAATTAAAAGCTGCACAATCCAACTTAAGTAGAAGTGTGATGAATCTACTTACATAATGACCAGCATAACAGACTAGTTTAACGTCCAAAATAAAAGCAAACACTTAAATTTCCTCACTTCCTCCCACCTAACACAAGATGTCGGGCATCACTCCACAAAACTCAACTCACTATTCTGGGTTGGGTAATTTGCTTTTCTTTATATCTGCATAAATTTCTATGCTGCTAAATCAAGAAGGAGAAAATCTTCTCAAAGCAATATACATAATAAATAAAAAATCAAAGGTAAAAATATAAAAACATAAAACTGGGTCACTTTTCTGTGATGGTAGTGATATGGTGATAGTTTGACAAACGCACTATTTGAGCACAGCATGTCTGAGATGCTCACCTGGAGATAAAGACCTACCTTTAGAGACATGATAAAAGACCACAATGATTAGATGTTTGGAAACAAAGCACCACTGAAATGATCCCAATCTGGATATTCCTTGCTAGTGTTTCCCCAGGGGTCAGTTTAAAAGCTGCTACTGCTGAGCCTTTTTGATACTAAATGTCAAAAGTCAGGTTTCACTTTCACCCAAACACTCACCTGTGCATAGCTTCAGCTACATAGCTGGCCTCCAACTCTGCCAGCATCTCAGAGAAAGCTATCTTGGATAGACATGCGGATAAATGTGCCTATGCTTAAAGAAATACAGTGGTACCTCGGGTTAAGTACTTAATTCATTCCGGAGGTCCGTTCTTAATCTGAAACTGTTCTTAACCTGAAGCACCACTTTAGCTAATGGGGCCTCCCACTGCCGCCGCGCCGCCGGAGCATGATTAGTGTTCTCATCCTGAAGCAAAGTCCTTAACCCAAGGTAATATTTCTGGGTTAGCGGAGTCTGTGACCTGAAGCGTATGTAAGCTGAAGCGTATGTAACCCGAGGTACCACTGTAACTCTGATGAAGAAGAGAAGGAGGAAATGAAAATCATGCCAGCTGCCATCTTAGAAGAGAAA